>NC_139149.1:32988441-33370941 GCF_964270905.1 Leucopleurus acutus
CAACTGGGAGAGCTTCTGGAGTTTTAATGTGCTGGACGTCAAATCCTCAGCAAAGGCGCTTTGCCCGGCCGGTGTGGTGTGCTTATTACTTCACCTGTAAACAGTTGCTCTCAGAAAATAGGACCTAATGATCAGCCCAGCATCTCTGCAATAAAGAGACCATAATCTGTGGGGGAAGTGAACTCTAATCAGGCCACATGCAGATTAAACTAACTGGGAGGAATAAAAACTAGATTAAAATGTTTATGCCTAATACCAGAAGATTATCAGGACATTTTACCTCTTTAAATACTAATTTATAGGAGCCAGGGTTAAGTTTATGAGTTTATATTTGGTGCGATTACATGCTGCAGTTGATTCTCCTCTGTTTAGAAAAGGTTCTACTGGAAAGCAATTTCCTTAGCACAATACAGAGGCATTTGGGAGAAGGGAAACAGTTTCAAATGTACTGACATATATCATGACAAGTGAAATAAAGGCACCCAGTTGAAACTGGTCAAATTAGTAAATAATACAAGTTGTTTTTGTTTTAATGGTAATACTTTGTTAGCAATGTGTAGCTATAAAATAGTGTGGTGATAACGGTATATATATAAAAAATATGAAATCCTATTCTTACACTTTGAAACTTCTTGAATGAGATTCCGTTTCCTGGAAGCGTCAAGCTGCTGTTGTTAGTTGAGCAAATCACTGCAAATAATTATCTGTGATTCAAATTTAATCTAAGTACACAACCATAAATATAAAGACACTGAGTAGTGCCACCCTGGCATCACACTGGTAGCACTGCCACATTAAAATGATCTTTTTCCAAAGCTATAGGGACAACAAATTACTAAGTCGATCATCAGAATATATTTTCTATTACCAGTTCGACAACTTACTAAATTGCTATGTCTTACACTTACCACCTGTGAGGCCAGACAATATGCAATGGTCTTTGTTGATCATCAGCTCCAGCCAAAATGTTACACGGATTTTGTTTATGTTCCCCATGATGAGTGCTTGAATTATCTGATGAGCTGAATGTTTTCAAGTATGACTCCTGCCTTACTGAGCCACCCAGGTTTTCTTGTTGTGCAGCATCACAGGATCCAGACTCTGAATCAAAATTCTTCAATAAATTCTCAGAACCTCTCTGCTCCTGTTGGAAAGGAAGGGCCATGGATGGAGCAACACCGCCATTTCCTTTAAGGCTGGGTATCTTCTGTAAATGCGCTGCTTTGTGCCTGGGCATGAATCTGTTACAAAAAGAAAATGCAGTATACGTTTAGTGAAAATACTATTTAAAATTTGCTCTTTACCTTTCCGTAAGCACATGATGATGATGTATAAAAACTGAGAAAAAAAAAAAACTAAAGATATAACAAAAATTCTAGGAAGAGCACAAAAAGCAGTAGTCACCAAGAGAAAGTTCAAAAGTTTGAAATTAGACCAGATTGTCTTTGGTTTCCAAAGAGTTTCTGTGGCTATAAAAATCTGCACTGCACATACCATAAAAAATCAGGGTAGAGCGATGGTTTAGCGTTTTCTTTACTTGTCTTTCCGGAGTTCTATGTTTTCCAGTCATGACATGGCCCAGTGTTTATTTTCAAAACATACTTTTGCTCATTAACCTACAAAAATGCTTGAAACTTCCTGAATTAACACTGGGTATTTCTGCTCACATGACTGTTCTGTATTCCTGGGCACTTGTACACGTTTTTATTAAGTTGACTTTGCTAATATTTCTTTTTTTTTAAAAAAAATTTATTTATTTTTATTTTTGGCTGTGTTGGGTCTTCGTTGCTGTGCATGGGCTTTCTCTAGTTGCAGCGAGCGGGGGCTACTCTTCGTTGTGGTGTGCAGGCTTCTCATTGTCGTGGCTTCTCTTGTTGCAGAGCACAGGCTCTAGGCACACGGGCTTCAGTAGTTGTGGCACATGGACTCAGCAGTTGTGGCTTGTGGGCTCTAGAGCGCAGGCTCAGTAGTTGTGGCACACGGGCTTAGTTGCTCCGCGGCATGTGGGATCTTCCCCGGCCAGGGTTTGAACCCGTGTCCCTTGCATCGGTAGGCAGATTCTTAACCACTGTGCCACCAGGGAAGCCCAACTATTAGGTCAGCAGCTAATCCAAAACCACATCTGTTGGACTTCATCTTCTTATTGGCTCCCAAATGGTCTAAGGTTTTATAAGGATCACATAGCTTGGTCCCTTGCTAATATTTCTTGAAGTATCTTTTTATATTTTTTTCATTACCATCTCACCCCTTTCTTCCCATAATGCTTTGTCATAGAGTTCGATATCTGCTACTTATCGATAGAAGCAAACACATAAAATGCAACCAAGGAATTCACCAAGTACTAGGGAGCAAACCAGTAGACAGAGTGGGAGACAGACTTGAGAACAACAAAGGAACCTGTGGCGGAACACAGTATATCAAGAATGGACATTCTAACTTTTAAAACTGAGAACTAGAGATTAATTCTGACTTGGGGATAAGTAAAGGCTAAAAGAGGGTTTTATTTGACTGATTCTGAAAGGCAGAGAGGGGGAAGTTTTGAATGGAGGGAACAGTGTGATCAAAGGAAAAGGGTGTGAAAGAGCATGAACTCTTCAGGGAATAAGATGCACGGCAGAGTCTGAGTCCCGGGATCTGAGGTATAGAGAGGCAGGCTGGGGCCGGACAACAAGCGTGTTCTCAGAGGCCCTGAGCCCCATGCAGAGACTCGGCCCCTTACCTGGATTGTGGAGTATGTGAAGAAATGGAGAGTACATGCATTTAAGAGGTAGGTGAGGAAGAAGAACCACAGAACCAAGGAAAGCAATGAGGAACATTTGGAAGAGCTGAAAGGGAATCTGAGAGTAATATCACACTATTGAGGTAAATTAAGAGCTCCTAAAGCACGGGCAGGAAAAAGAACCAAGAGTTCTTAAAACTGTTAAAAAAAAAAAAAAAGGGTGTGAAACACTGTCGAGGTGTTACAGCAGCAGAAACGACAGGGCGATTTTGGCCTCGTTATACCGTAGATCACTGGCTACTGCCAGGGCGGTTCGTGTGGGGTGACGGCAGAGAGAAACCAGACACTGGTTAGGGAGAGAGGGGGACAAAGAGAAGAAAGGAGAAGGCAAGGTCAAGTTTTCTTTAATGGGGTGCATGTCCACAGGGGTGCTCGCTTGGGGATACTTGCTAGGGAAGGGAGCAGGATCCTGAGGAAACAGAGAAGTCTTAGAAAATGGAAGTAGAGGGGCTTCCCTGGAGGTGCAGTGGTTGAGAGTCCGCCTGCCAATGCAGGGGACACGGGTTCGTGCCCCGGTCCGGGAGGATCCCACATGCCGTGGAGTGGCTGGGCCCGTGAGCCATGGCCGCTGAGCCTGCGCGTCTGGAGCCTGTGCTCCGCAACGGGAGAGGCCACAACAGTGAGAGGCCCGCGTACCACAAAAATACCCCCAACAAAATGGAAGTAGAAAAACATCATAAGGTGTGATAATGGCAGGATGCTTGCTGCAGGGGAAGTAGGGCCTTATTCAAGAGAACACACTCCGTGCTTCCTTACAAAGCTGAGAGGGAAGAAGAAGAGAGAGACGGAATTGAAAAGAACCGTTTCAGGTGGCAGGTGCGGAATCCAGTGCGTCCCCAAAGCCTTGGACGAGGCCATGTATTTCAAGCGAGGTGAGGAGAGATGGTGCTCAAGAAGTGACCTGAGTCAGAAGGTCGCCGTGGAGAGGGGGATGGGCGATCGCTAGTTCCGAACCAACGGGCAGGTGAACAAGGCTAAGCAACAGTGTGGGTTCTGCTGCGAACTGGAAATCCAGTCTGGCTGTAGTATGCTATGTACATTCTAGAAGCAAAAGGCGTGATGTGGGGGGCTCTGTGCTTGTTTCGTGAGGCCTTTTGAGAAAAATCACCTTACTATATAAGCCACCTCCCCCCACACCCGTGCCCTGTCATAAGTGGATGAAGTAGATATTGCATATGGACAGATAAAACACAAAGAATGGGGCTAGCCTCCTTGGTATGCCCTTATAAAGTAATACATTAATTCTTGATTTAAAATGTAAAAAGAAGGGAAAAGGATCTGAAAAAGAATATATATATATGAAATACTAAAAAAAACTGAGTCACTTTGCTGTACACCTGAAACTAACACAGCATTGTAAATCCATTATACTTCCATTTAAAAAACGAACATTGAATTTAATATCTCTCTTTAGATTATTAGGTTAAGGAAATTTATTGAATTATAATGAATGCTGTACTAAAAATGTTTCTTCTCATCTACAGACCTTTAAAAACTCAGTGGTCACAACCTCAGTCTTATTAGAACTGCTCTAATAAAAAATTAGAGAGTTTATTTTTTAAAAAATGGAAAGAAACTTGGGCATATACAGATTAGAGTTTCAGATCTCACAGGTCCAAAATCATGAAGGGAGGTAACCAACTTTCTTCCTGAAATAAATTCAAAATATTGAGGAGATTCTAAGGAACTAAAAATCAACAGGAAAGTTCCCATCGATCACCACTAAAAGAAAAAACATGACTATGACAATATCCTCAACTTCTCCTAAACAAATGGAACAAATGGTAAGAGAAGGAACATCTGTACATATGTGGAAATCAACAACAGCGCAAGCGAAGTAACCTATTTGTTTATGTCAGATAAAGAACACCAAGGCAAGCTTAAAAAGGATTCTAACAGAATTACAAACTTGGTGCACGAAGGATTCACACACACACACACACACACACAAATCAATGGGCATTGAAACAACATATCTTCATTTTAGAAAACAGTATCATGACCCATCTTGCTCATAAAATCCCTTTATATTGGCCAGCATGTGAGCAAAATTGCAAATTAAAAGAGATGGGAGATTGGCTAAAGGTTTGTAAGCAACGGGAACTGGTCACTGACAAGGAATCTAGCTGTGGACAAGGTGCTAGGCCTGCTTTTTTGCAATACATTTCCTAAATGTTCTCAAGGATGAACAGAATCCCACCTTAACCCAGGTTGCGGATGACTGACTAGATAGGTGGTGGTGAATAAGGACATGGGAAGATGCAGAATATCAATATGGACAGAAACCCAAAACTCAGCTTATTAACATTATGAAATTGACAAAATAAAATAAACCTGAAAGCAGTAGGACATGTGGAAAAGACTATGTAGATTTCCTGGAGTTTGACAAGATGAGTCTGGGCTGATTGGACCAGCAAACTAACTGATGCTGCTTGGTTATGGAATGTGATGTACAGGACAGGGAGAGACCAAGCCTGTGGGAGCAGAATACTGTGCAAATGCTGATTTCATCTGAGGCACCTGATAACTATATATGTTTGAAAATTAGAGAGTTCTAAGAAGAGCAATAATAATAATTAAGGCAATGGAAGAATTGATTTATGAGGACAGATTAAAGGAGCTAAATATGAATAGCCTGGTTAAGTGACAACTAGAGGGGTACATAATAGGAATCTCCAAGGAAAGAGAATAATTATTTAGCCAGGTACAAGGGGGTATAACTAGGAGTAATGAGATAAAATTAAGAATGGGAAAATTTAAGCTGAATTTCCAGAAAAACTCCCTGACGGTGTAATTTATTAGCTCATGGAATAAATTCCCTATGGAAATGCTATAGCTAGGGAAACTTAATAATAGAACTGGACAAAATACCAAAAATAATATAGATGATAATCCAGTACTTGAAAGAAGGTGGTTACGTGCTATGCTTTCCTTGTTTACAATATCTTCTCATATTTTTCTCTAATAGTCTTTTATATAGAGTGATTGTTACCCAAAGAAGTATTTAGGCAATTAGCTAAATCTAAAAGGAAATACGTCCTTTAGGTGAGGGAAGCTAAAATTACTTCAGTTTTCATATATTCTGCAGTAATAATTTTTTACTACTTTGTTTCAGCAGAGCTGATCTTGAAGCAAGCTGGACAAATGTATTACTATTTCTAAAAAACAAAACAAAACAAAACGATCCTCAACTACTATCCCACACAGTCTACTCTGATTCTCTGTGTGTGACATGAAACCCACATTTTCATAGACATGTTTTATATAAACAATTTATTGCCATAATAGAAATCAAAAAACTTTATTCCAGCTTTTCTAAATGTAGCTCTATGGTCAATTACTTCACATCAATACCAAGATCAAATAGACATATACTAACAAGCAGTTTGCTTAATAATAGTCACCACACTAATTAACCCATCCAGAACATTCTTAATCAGATGCTATTTGAAATGTACAGTGAAGAGAAGGCTGGCAATAAACGGTTCTATGCTAAAAAAGCAAATAATACCTTACCGATGGGGTGATACTGGCTTTTTTATAGAACCGGACAGAATGTTCACACTATCCTGCTGTGAACTCAGTGAAGTAACTATGCAAATAGGCACATGACCGAACACTTCCTTCCTCCTCCCCAGCTTCAACTCTGGGAGAGGTGCTAATGAGAAGAGGAAAGGTACAGAGGTAAGGAGTGAAGGAGAGAAAAGAAAGAATACCAGTGAGCTGCCTTCTAGAGCACATGGCAGCCTTGCCGTTTAACCATCCCCTCAATTTTTCTTAAAGAAATGCTACTGCCCACCTTACTCACAGAATGTCCTTCCTGTTTCTGAATCTCTCAGAAGCCCTATTCAAACATGTTTTCACTCTTAGAAAGATTCTGGTTACTGTAGTCGTTTCCAATCTGTTATCAGCCTTGGGACCCCACTCCCAACTTTTTTCCAACCAATAGCCAATCTTTGAAACAAAAGTAGAACCTTCCCTCTGCCTCCTCTCCTTCTTTCCCACCTCTGTCCCCCAGGGGGGGTCCAGAGGCATTGCCACAAAACCCCAGTACTATGTTGAGGGATGTTTAAAGACACAGCTGGAATAAGTACTTTCCAGACCTAAATCTGATTGCTTCCCTGCACTACCCACATCCAAACACACAAACGTAGAGCTGGACCTGTAGGAATGGCCAAATGCCTTATTTGGATTAGTCCGAAAATACCAGATTTGGGTGGAGCTTAAACGGATGCTAAGATTGAGGGTAAGCAAAGGAAATGCTCTAGGCTCCTTAGCTGATTTCTGCTGAAGTTGAGGAGCCAGCATATGTTTAGCTGACCAACAGAGGTAGTCAGGAGGAAGGTGATAAGATAAAGCAAGTCACATCGACTTAGGACATTGAGACTGATTCATGTGTTGTTGAAGAGAATGCTGTGGCTAAAATGTATGTCATGTGGAATACGTTGCCTACAAACATCTTTTTGAGAGATTTCAATGAAAAGTACTTAATATGGTAAGTTTAACCTATAGAATCTCATAAATAAGTACCCACAGATAAGAGTCCTCAGGACATGATTAAGTCATGCTTCTCAAAGCAGATCTGGAAGATAGCGTGTGAAAAAAAAATGATGCAAATGAGTGGATGATTAAAGAGACAGAGAGAGGGCATAATTCATCAACGATTATTTCAAATATGAGCCAATGAGAAAAGAGGAGAGTCTTAGCAACTGGAATATGGAAACTGGCCTCCCTGTGGGGCAGGCACGGAGAGAGGGGGCTGAGGGAGCTCAGCGTGTGCACATGTAGCTCAGGTGTCGGGGAGGGAGAACAGTACAGCCATCCCTTCAGGCTGAAGTCTCACAAGGTGTGTTCTGTTTATCACGAAACAGAACGTGTAGGTATTGCCCTAGAGAAGGTTTTGTGGTGTAGGTATTGCCCTAGAGAAGGTTTTGTGAGAGATCAAGTTTTGGAAATGCTGGGTTAAAGTTAAACATTTCTTCACAGCAGAACTTCCCAAAGCACATGCTAGTATGTTCAGTAAATACGTTCATTCATTCATTCTTTTGTTCGTTCAATAAATATTTATTTAATACCTATTGTGTGATAGAGACATTGTGTTTATTGTTTCCCAAACTTAGCACTTAATGAAACAAGGACCAATCCCCCGAAGCCCTCACCACCACCACCCCCACATGCATACACACAAAGAGGCACCTTAAGAATTAATATTTGACAAAGGATACCCTGGGAAATACTACTTTAGACCCTAGGAGGTGCACAGCCTGAGTCAAAAAGCATGGGCAACCAGATAGGTGATGGCATATTTTATATAGTAGGGATGGCAGAGGAGTGGGAAAATGCATTCCCTCTCCAAATGATGAAACTCAGCCCAAAAGGCCATTCACCAAGGCCACACATCAGTAGAGAAAAGGAAGTCTGAAGATATCAGGGAAACCTGTGAAAAAAGTAACAGAAAAAAATACAGTTCAAGGCTAATATGGATGACAGCAGAAAAAAATATCATTCGATTTTATCACAGCAATTTCTGTGGATTCTGGGACAGAAACCATGTTGAGAGTTGAAGAGAAGGGAAATAGGAATCAAAGATAAATAATTTTTCCAAAACCAACTGGGAAGACGCATCCAGGCAGTTCAGTGATCTAAGTTCTTGGGTGATTTATAACAAAAACTATTCACTGTTTCCAAACAATGTGTTGGAAATTAATTACAAAATTAACATTTTTAGAATTTCAGCCACATAAGCAAATATCAAAGATAATCAAAAAATCATGTTGCCCACATGTATCCAATATATCACTTATATGGTAAGCAGATTTATATAAACCTATAAAGTATAAAAGTAAAGATCTTAATCTAGCATTCTCATGTGCACGCATACACCCCCTATACTTCTTGCCACATTGTCTTCACTAAATAAAGGAATCACAAACAAGGAAGTCTATCATAATTAAAACTGGATGTCTGAAGACCACAACGTTGAACAGAAAGACAGACTTATGCTTGGTGGTTGGCTGTAGGGATGGCTGCTCCTCTTTACTGGAGATGGCTATGGGCTAATATTCAAAAAATAGATGGCACATGTCTACGAAGGCTGTTTCAACAAGAAACTCTGGCAGAACATTATTTGAACAAATTTGAATCACAGATGAGTCAATCACCATCCACATGCACACAGCACAAATGCTCTGGGGGAACAGCCATCCAACAACACCGCGGCTGTTTAGGCCATGTCATTGAAATGCTCGAGTTTCGTGCCTGAACCAAATTTCAGCTCCCATGGTGCAAATTTTCAAAGCCAACATGCAACATTGACAGCAGTCCGAGAGAGGATACTGAGCAAGGGTGTCTTGCTTTGACTACGAAGAATCTGTTTTGTGACAAGATAGGAAAACAGGATCCATAGAAACTAGCCTCAGTTAAAATTAACAAGCAAACCCTACTTGTTAGCCTGAGAAAGGCATGCTGAAACTGAAAGCATATTTATGGCTATCAGACTGGCCTCATTATCCATGTATGGTCCCAGGGATGACACACTTAGTCAAGACAGCATCTTCTCTTGAAGGCTGCCAAAGAGAGAAGCTTCAGCTTCCTCTCTTCTGTTTAAGGTCCATCATTTTCTGATGTCTGTCCTTTAAATAGCTGGGATATATGACTGTCATAAGGAAAAGATGGTTCTGTTCCCATGAGTCTGTTTATTTATATTTTTTTCCACCAGCATTTCTAAGAATCATTTCTGAAAATCTAACACTCTCCATATACCTTATTTATACCATTTATTTACAATACATGGCTTCTTCTGGCAACACAGTTTATGTAATTAGTATTATTTAACTTAAATAATTATGCCTCAATTCCTCATTCTCTTTTTAAAAAATTTTTTATTGGCGTATAGTTGATTTACAATGTTGTATTAGTTTCAGGTGTACAGTACAGTGAATCAGTTACACATAAACATATACCCACTCTTTTATTAGATCCTTTTCCCATATAGGTCATAACAGAGTATTGAGTAGAGTTCCCTGTGCTATACAGTAGGTCCTTATTCGTTATCTCTTTTGTATATAGTAGTGTGTATATGTCAATCTCTCTTAATTCCAAAGTGTTTTAGACTGTACACACTGCTAATTTAACTGCCTACTAGTATGAGCAGTTTGTCTTATGCAATTTTATAAAATCCCTTGATGATATACTGCTCCCATACAGAAAACTTAAGGTCCTTAACAATGTATGAGACTAGGAAAAGCTACCTTGCATGTTGCCACAGCCCATGTTTATCAAACCCAGAGCCATCCTTGTGAACAGATGCATGCACACTTCTCATGATTCGCATTCCTCCCCCAAAAAGAGCTAAGCACCACAAAACCCTCTATTTTATACAAGGTTTACTGTAGTAACTGAACACAGCCAGCAAAGTTGCAGGCTAAACTGCAAACAGTGAATCTTTATCTTCCTACCTCCCCTGTAAGCACTCTCCACCAACTGGTTGTTAATTCCCTAAGAGCTTTATGCTCCTTCCCAGTGGCCAAGGGCCCCCATCCCTGCCACGCTCCCACCATGCATCCCCTTGCATCTACCTTGAATCATGCCCTGTTCTTCCCTGTTGGCCTTGTCGGAAACTAATCTTAAATTCCCACAATGTACTAGTCATCTTCCATGCTCAATATGTGCCACTTTTCAAAAGCACAATACCTTAATTCAAGGAAACTAATCACAAATGGGATAATTGCACAGTAAGCCTATGAGATTCTTTTGGGAGGACAGGTGGAGAGAAATCTCTGTGAAGCACCTTAAAGTAAGTCCACTCAGGCAATGGGCATGTTGAAGAGGGGAGAACCCAGGCTGTAGTATTGGTACCCAGTATTGCATCGGTACTTCCTGTATTTGTGAATTTATTCAAATCACTTAATTTCTCCGAACCTCAGTTTTCTGATCTATGAAATGGGATAATATCTGTTTTTCCAAATTTCTTGAGAGGATTAAAAGAGAGTTGGTAATGATGTGTAGATGAGCTGAGGAAATCAAAGTAAACTTCCCATTTCCTTGCTTCTTTATGTAACATCCACACTTACGGAGTTATTTCTAAGGCCATCTTGGGTAACACTGGATTTCCTAGTTTGTAAATGCGTCACTGTCTTGACTCAGTCAACAAATATTCGTTCAACAAATATCTAAGCTCCTTCTACGAGCAAGAGGTTGTGTCTTTTTTTTTTTTTGCGGTACACAGGCCTCTCACTGTTGTGGCCTCTCCGTTGCAGAGCACAGGCTCCAGATGCGCAGGCTCAGAGGCTATGGCTCACGGGCCCAGCCGCTCCACGGCATGTGGGATCTTCCCAGACCAGGGCACGAACCCATGTCCGCTGCATCGGCAGGCAGACTCTCAACCACTGCGCCACCAGGGAAGCCCAAGGTTGTGTCTATTTTTACAAAAATGTTAGAGCACATGTAGTGACATTTCATATGTACTTATTTTGGTCTCTTACCCCCAGAAATTGTAATTTATCCATATTACCTTTAAACTAAACTGTATTTACTGATTCCATTACTACAATGATCTAACTTTTCCATTTAAACTTAATAATTTGCTCATCATTTGTTTCATTAATAACTCAGAAGTGAAGTTTTAAAAGCTTCTATTCATTCACCCCGCTTAATTTAACGATAGTATACAAAAATGAAAAAAGTTCCCAAATGTGAGTCTGAAGTAATTTCTTTCAAGCAAGAGGAAGTGGCTGTTTCACGTGTACATAGACTCAGCAAGCTGCTCGGTATGGATTTACCTCGTTAGCAAGTAAATGTTCACATTACTCTGGGAATCCCATATCTTCTACAGCATCAGTAAAGCACTGAAGGAAACTCTAAAAATGATCTCTAATCACATGTCCTATTCCACAATTTTTTTTGGAAGCCATTATTTGGAGGTTGAAAGCAAGATAGTAAAATGTGCTGGTATTGAAGAAAGGATCACTTTCTTCTTTCCAAACAAAAATAGGAATTCCCTTAGGGCAGTGTTTCCAATTGGAGAGTATCCTTTAGAGCATGGTATCATTTTATGGGTGCTATGGGCTGAATTGTGTTCCCTCAAAATTCCTATGTTGAAGTCCTAACCCTGAATGTGACTATGTCTGGAGATAGGGTCTTTAGGAGGTAAGTAGGGTTAAATGAGGTCATAAGGATTGGTCCATAATCCGATAGGACTGTGGTCTTACAGGAAGAGGAAGACATCTCTCTTCCTCTCTCTCTCTTTCTTCCCCCTTTCCTCCCATGGCCACATGTGAGGACACAGCCAGAAGGCAGCCAGCTGCAAGTCAGGAAGAGAGCGCTCCTCAGAATTGACTATACTAGCACCCTGATCTCAGACTTTCAGCCTCCAGAATGGTAAATTCCTGTTGTTTAAACCACCCAGTCTATGGTATTTTGTTATGGCAGCCTGAGATGACGAATACAACTGGATACTGTTGTGGAAAAGAGGGGAAAATTTCAGGGTGAAATTTCCTGAACAGGGTATCAGGAAAATGATAGAGTGGAAGGTACCATATCTATGTTGACAGACAGTGACAACAAGAGAATATTGTACAAGACGAGAGAGCTAACCATCAAAACTGATAAGAGAATTTGGGGGATGAAAAGGAGAAAATACGAATTGTGAAACAAAAATGTTCCTTTTTTAACTAAAAATAAAAAGAATAGAGAACTGAGTTTAGGAAAGATTTTTTCTTAAAAATTTGTTCGGTTGTGACATTTAATCTTTTGAAACCTGGGTTTCTTCATATGTTCAATGAGAATGAGACCAGTCCCCTAGACTTCCAATGGAAGTAGGAGGATCAAACTTCTAATCAAATCTACTGATTACCTTATAATTATTAAGAGGCAAAAAGGCACACTGGGTCAAGCAGGGCTCTAGGTATATTGTATTGTTTTAAATTCTGGGCTCTGCCACTTATTAGCTAACCTGGGGAAAGAGTTTTTTCTCTAATTATCAGTTACCCCATCTGTAAAATGGAGCTAATAATAATGCTGCCCTGCAGAGTTATGTTTTCCATGTTGCTTGGCACATAGTAAGAGCTCAGGAAATACTATTATTTTTTATTTTTGATAATAATGGAGAAGGTCAACATTATGCTCTCATGGTTACTAAAGAGATAATCAACATTCTAAAAACTCCAGTCTCTGACTCCACTGGCCCTCTCATAGTTAAGCTACTTTATAAATCAGAGACCCATGCCTTTTTTTAAGATGTGTTTTTCTTGTTAACTCTCACAAGTTACACTTTAGCCATCCATTTAAGGCAGGCATTTTAATGTTACCTTACTTTCATTTGTATACTAATCAAAGATTTGTTCTCTGTCTAGAGGCACATTAATTACAAAAAGGCTCAATGTTATAAATCAAACAAATATATTCCTCCCTTTCTATTATTTGTTTCCTGTGGTGCTTTTTTCTACCTTACGCTTTTCCTTGTCTTTCCTTTTATTCCTTCATTTTTCTAACTGAGAGTTTCCATCTTCTCCCTTCTTAAAGCTGTATAAACCAGAAAAGTAAAACCAGGAAATTTAAAACATCAGTTTCCAGGTCTCTGAAGCATGAACAGATGGGCATCAAAAATCCAGTCTTTTATTTTTTCCTTTTTCATTTTCCTACCCACAACCTGAATAAATCAAAATTACCAGCAAATCCAACTTCCAGCACAACCCCCCTTTTTTTTTCAATGCTACAGCATTAAGTATTGATTCACTTCAAGTTCTGGTTCTACACTGTCTAATTTTTAAGCCACAGAAACTGTCTTTATTCCAAACTAATATTTTAAGATACAACTTTGTTAACTTTACATTTGAAATAAAGCCTTTAAATGTACAAAGTGAGTGTACAAGCACTTCCACTTTCTTCAGGTTTTCTATACTTTCTAGTATTTCTAAGTTTGGAAGAGACGGGTAAAGTGCTGGGCTATTACTAGAATATAACCAAGGCTTGAAGGTAAAGAAAGACCGACGTACTCAGTGAAAATACTGAGTGAAAAAGGTCAGAGAGAAAAACATTTATTCACTGTTCAACCCAAATTGGAATGCCTATTATGTGCCAGGCGAATAGCCAAGATGCCCTCACGAAACACCCAATGGGGTAGGTGCTCCAATCAGGGGAGAATTAGGTATTATGATTATGAGAACCCAGGCCTGGGGAGGGGGGCTAATGTCAAGAAAGGCTCTCCAGAGAAGGTGCTCTTTCGGCTGAGACCTCAATGATGATTAGAAGGTAGCCAGGTGAGAATGTGAGAGGTGGACTGTGTTAAGAACAACAGCATGTGCAAAGGACCTGGTGAGAAAACATGGTTCAGGGGTAAAAGCAAAATATGGCCGGAGCACTGAGTGAGTGTGGACAGCAATGAAGGTAAGGGAGGGGGAGGTCAAAAACGAGGCTCGAGAAATAACCAGGGGGAGGACTTTCTGCCCTTAATAATATAAGTAAGAGGTTTATAGCCATTTGAGGAATTTCTAATCAGATTGGGTCTGAATAAAAATGCTGCGTGCGGTATGAAGAACAGACTGGGGAAAACATGGAAGAGTAAACATCAATTTTAAATCGCTCTGCCTTTTGAAGCTCTACTGAAATAATGGTATGGGAATTTTTATAAGGCATGGACTCTCAGGGACAACAAGAATAATTGAGTAAGATGACAACAGAAAAGAAATGTCAACTGGATTTCAAGAGATGGAAAGCAGATGGATGAGTGGTGTTGGAGCAGAGAGAAGGAGGCAGAATGCTTCTGTAAGTGTAGGTGATTCTTCTTGTGTACGTGGTGTTAGCAAAGAGACAGCAGCTCATTTGCTCCAGAGGAACTCCGGAAGGCTCAGGAACTGGACACACCAAGTGCCTCTGGAGGTGCAATTGCAGAGCAGAGCTGAAAACAGAACTGGTAGCAATTCTATAGAAAGTAAACACAAGCCCTCTGGTAACGTCCTCAAGCCCATGCAGCCAAGCAGCTACCGTCCTTCTCCCCTGACCTCCCTCCTCAGCAGCAGAAAGGCTTCCTCACTGGATGATCTGGACCACAGAGACCAGGCAAGGCTAAAGGCAAGGGTGAGGGAAATTAAATGAAAGGATGTCTATTTATTAATGATGCTGCTCCAGCACCCCTCCTCCATCTGGCTCCCAGACAGCTGGAGATTTTCCTTCCAGGACATTATAGGAACCTTTCTCTGGAAACTAACTGGGCTTGACCTAGCAACGCTGACATGTGGAGATGCCACAATGAAACAAATGAATTCCTATGAGAAAGGTCACTGGTCAACAAGCCCTGTCTCTGAAATTCTAATCATCTTTTAAGGTCTCACCTCAAATATGAATGGAGAGACAGTCACCATCAGATATTTGAGGAAAATTTTAATATCAAGTTAATACGATGAATCAAACAAATACAAAAGGGGAACTTAGAGGAAACTGAGACAACATGGAGAGTAGAAGAAAACTTAAAAAATAATCCTATGATATCCATAGTGATAAAATAAGCTTTTGCATTCATGATGGGAGAAACAGGATGTGATTAGAAAGGAAATTCAAGAACAAGAAAGAATGCTTACATATAAAAATATCATAACTGAAAAAAAATCAATAGAAGAGTTAGAAGATAAAGTTGAGAAAATCTTACAGAAAGCAAAATAAAAACAAAGAAGAAAATAGGAAAAGAGATAACAAAATAAGGTCAATCTAAGGTTCAGTAATGACTAATAGGAGTTGAAGAACATAATATTGAGAAAATCATGGGTGAGAAAATCAAAGAAAAAATATAAGAAAATTCTTTGTAGTGAAGGAAATATATACCCAGCATAAGAAAAGAACAAAAATCCAATTATGGAATTTCAGAAGACAGGAGTAAAAAAGAAAATCTAATACCTTTTGGGACAGTGAACACGACGAGTCACAGGCAAGTTATCAGAAATAGAAATCAGACTTCTCAACATGAAGTTCAAAAAGTAGAAAACAATGGAGCATTACCTCAAACTTCTGAGAAAAATGAGTTCCAATGAGAGCTCAAAACTCAGTCAAGTATTAAGTAAATGTGAGGAAGGACAAAGCCATTTTCAGACAAGTAAGGTCTTAAGAAATTTTAGCTCCCTACATTTCTTGAGGAGATACCGGTGGATGTACCCCACTAAAATGATAAAGTAAAAAAAGAGAAAGATGTGGGATCCAGGAAATAGTTGACTCAAGGGTCCAGAGAGCAACATAAAACGAACAGGAGCAGGAGAATCTAGGCCTCCAGGATGGAGATGTCCAAGGAAAAAAATGGAAATGATAGATTTCCTGATGTGTCTGACCATATTAAAAAGATGAGTTAGTGATGGTGGCAGAGCTAGGAATGGGTTTGTGATAGTGACACAGAAACCAAGCAAATAAAGCTAAAGCAATATTTACCTACAGGAAAAAATGAAGAGTTGTTCAGGGAAGGAAATCTTATCATAGAAAACAATGATGCTCAGCAGGGAACAGTTTCACGTAGCAATAATGCCATAAACACAGAGTATTTAATTAACGAAAAATTGAGATACAGCTATATTGGAAGGCTAGGGAGAGGGAAAAATATGTGAGTGCCTGCATGTGCCTGCTCATACAGTAAGAGGGCTAACTAAATCACCATTTCTACTGTAGGAAGTCAACAGATAATATCTCATATTTTAAAAAATCAAGAAATAGCAAGATAAACAAAAGTTTTGTTAAGTGGTAGCTGGGACAGGGGGGCAGTTTGGGGTGGGATGGACTGGGTAAAGGAATTTTGCTTTGTCTTACAGATCCTTTTTGCACCCTCTGATCTTTTAAAACCAAATTGCATTACCTTGCGAATCCATGACTTAATTAATAATCTCGAGAAATTTCTTACCAAAATCTCTTTGACTATTGCTTCTAGCATTTTCTCTAATTTTCCTTCTGAAACTTCTATTAGACATATGTTGAATTCTTATCTTTTTATTCCTTAAGATCTAGCTTCTAGGTCACTAATTCTCTCTTTACACATGTCTAATACTTACACTCAGTGCTTAATTTCAATGAATGTATAAAATTTCTACTTAGTTCTTCTCAAAATATGCACTAAGATTTTACAGTGCCTTTTATTTCTCATACTTGCAATTTATTCTTTATGCTATTAACTGTTGTAAAAACCTACTTTATCTTCTCTATCCAGAAGTTCTAGTATCTGAACTTATTAAGGGTCTAATCCTACAGTAAGTTGTTCGAGCCAGTTTATCACTTGCTACGCTAGGATGGATATTCAACAGGAAACACCAGAAAGCTACAGGCTCCCCAAAATGAAGCAATGGAGAAAGGTTTGTACCCAAGTTTTACTCTTCCTTTAAAAAAAACTCACCATTTTTCTAAATTCTAATATGTTTCCTTCGGCAGTCAGCAGGTATTTATAGAGCACCCACTCAAACTCAAAATTCTGCTGTTATAGGAAAAAGAATTAGAAGAAAAATCAGACATTTTAACATATGGTTGGATTTCCCTCTTCTAAGCTTTTTAAAGAAATAGTATGTTGGTTGTTTAAAGATCACAACAATCCATGGTCATCTTTCAGGACATGCTGAACATTATTTTGAGGTTTAACGTTTAACATTATTGGCAGAAGAGTTTTCTACTTTCCACCTTGAAATATCCTTTTTTGAACAGTGGGCATATATTTGCAGTAGAGACTCATCCGTTCACAGTTTGTGCTAACATTATTGTGAATCATAACCACAGAGATGTACAAACATCTCCTTAAATACTAAAGTGGATATAAATGGAAGTGGTATATACCTTTAAGGACATAATAAATGTCCTAGAAAAAGTAACTATGCAGTGAAATTCTCATATAAAACAAAAAAATTCTTATAATCTTAAAAATGTAATTATTCTATAATTTAGCTGTACTGAGAGTCTGCATCTTATTGGCCTGGGCTATTTTAGAGTACTGCATATCTTACCTGAATTGTCAATACATGCCCTACTTTATATCCATTTAAGACTTCAATAATATATGCCAGGGCATAACTGAGTTCTAAGTTATTCTAGAACTGCATGTTATTTTGGGAGTACAGATAGCAAATGGCCAGATGGCCCTACAGTAAACTGCCGAAGGCCATTTAAAACTAATCCATGTGTAGATGTATTCCAACAGAGAATTATGGACAGCAACCAGTGAGATACCGAAGTTCTACTACAATATTATCTTTGTTAAGCCAGAAATAACATTCCGATTTTATAGAACTGGAGTTAAAACAAACATTATTCTTTACTTTCCTGTAGTAAATAAACGAGCAAAATCAACTCTATTGCCTCGCAGGCTTACGGTAGATGCTCAATATAGACTTGCTGAATGAATGAATGCCTTGGTACAAGGAAGAGGAATAGGTTATGTATACGCTATTCTATGCTTTTCTGGGTCCTGATTGTTTCTGTATACTGATGTGTGGTTTGGGAGTTTGCATATGTTTTATTTAGGTAGTTTGCATATACAAAGTAGAAAGAGGTAAGGCTGTTTGAAGGGTAATTATTTCTTGATGGAAGAATATAAAAAGTATAAACAGCTCAGCTATCGCTTAAGCAAACTCAGCTCTTCATTCCTGATCTACAATGCAAATAGTATACTAAATAAGGTTTCATTAAACAGTGACTGTCACATCAACAGGAAGGAGAATGAAGACCTGCTATGCAGGATTATTAGATATATTGAATTTGTTGTCACCAAGATCAACAAAATCCTGCTTCTAAAGACTACACACTGTGACATAGAAATAACTTTGCAATACACTCCTTTGATTTTTTTCCATTTTATTGTAATGGGGTTATACCTCTAGAAGAAATGAATGTCAATTTATTGACGGCTTGGGCCACTATTGAAAAAGTAATATACAGGACGTCCCTGGTGGTGCAGTGGGGATTTCCCTGGTGGCGCAGTGGTTAAGAATCCACCTGCCAATGCAGGGGACACGGGCTCGAGCCCTGGTCTGGGAAGATCCCACATGCTGCAGAGCAACTAAGCCCGTGCGCCACAACTACTGAGCCTGCGCTCTAGAGCCCACAAGCCACAACTACTGAAGCCCGGGCGCCCTAGAGCCCGTGCTCTGCAACAAGAGAAGCCACCGCAATGAGAAGCCCACGCACCGCAACGAAGAGTAGCCCCCTCTCACCGCAACTAGAGAAAGCCCGTGCGCAGCAACGAAGACCCAACGCAGCCAAAAATAAATATATTAATTAATTAAAAAAATAAAAAGTAATGTACTAATCAGAAAACATCTGTGATAACTCACAATCCATTCTGAAAAAAAAAATTAGAAACTTTCTATCACATGATATCTCCACAGCACAACTCTACAGCGTGCGGCGTGGAGTGTGACTTTTCCTAACACCTTGGCATTTCAGCTGAGGTCCTAACGCCGAGGACTAATACCTACAAATGCTAAACAGAGGTGCTGCCACATTTCTGCAGGACTTGCTAAAGGTAGAAATATGGGCCCCGTACTCTTCTCGATCACTGTCTAACAACAGCCTAAGTAAGAGGAGATTCACAGGAGTAGGTGTGCTCCATGAAAACCTCTCATAGAGACTGGGGTTGGTTGGCAGAAGGGGAGGCCGGCACCTCTTTCCCCAAAGTGAATGACTGCCAAGCTGCCAGAACCCAAAAGCCTACCTCCTCTTGCCCCTAAAACAGAGTTCTTGGGAGAACCTAATGCATATGCTCCCCCCACCCCCCCACCCCCGCCAAATATGGGACATAGATCCTGATGAGAGTCAGGACTTCGAGATTTTGAAGGTAGGAGGCTGTCAGAAGTTGTCCACATGGCAGGGCAAGAAGAAAGGGCAGCAATGGAAGCAGCCTCCAGTTTGTACCGTTTGGAAGGGAAAGGGTACCTAATTTTGTTTTTCCCTGTGGTCCCAGTGGAGGGGAGTGAGTCATGTGCCATACTGAAAGGACTACGCTCAGGAAGGCTGCCTTCAGGGCAAGGAACATACTCCTGGGGTCAGAGCGGAGAGAAGGAAGTGATTAGAGAGAATCCAGAGAGGGTTTCCTGTACAACAGGGAACACCTGTGGGTGAGATCTGCCCAGGAGTGTCTCAAAAGAACACATCTACGTGCCACACAAAAGTGCTGGCATCTGGCTACTGCCTGACAGAAGGCATTTGACACTCCAAAGAGACCCTCAAACAGCAGCAGCTATGTAAGAAGCCTTCCTCTCTTTTTTTTTTTTTTTGCGGTACGCGGGCCTCTCACTGTTGTGGCTTCTCCCGTTGCGGAGCACAGGCTCCGGACGCGCAGGCTCAGCGGCCATGGCTCACGGGCCCAGCCGCTCCGCGGCATGTGGGATCTTCCCGGACCGGGGCACGAACCCGTGTCCCCTGCATCGGCAGGTGGACCCTCAACCACTGCGCCACCAGGGAAGCCCATCCTTCCTCTCTTTTCCTCCAGTCCCGATCTTGATGCAGGAGCTTAAAGGGGAGGGTAGGAGGCATGAAAGGAAGTGTATTTAATTGGCTTATTAGACTTGATACTCATAATGAGGGAACAGCGTTATGTCCTCTTCTGCCACTGCCTTCAAACACATCCTCACATCTCCTACTTCTTCCTGTTGGTAACAACTTCGGCAGATACCTTGGCTTTCTGGTTTGTGATTATTATCTTCTGGTACTGTTTGCATTTTTTTTTTCTCCCTCCCATGTTATAATCTAGGAATAGGAGAGGCCTTTTTAAACATGGCACTAAAGGTAGAAATCACAAAAGTATAGATTTGTTTGTGCAAAACTAAATACTTTAATATAACAAAAGCTTCATAAATTCAATTGAAAAGCAAGTGAAAGGAATATCTGACACATATGCAACTCATAGAAATCAATGCAGCTAGCTGTCCAGCAATCCCACGTTAAATTAGCTCTGCTATTGTGTGACCTGTTAGCTGTGTGACTTTGGGCGATTCACTTAGTATCTCTGAGCTTCAGTTTCCTCATCTATGAAAGGAGATTAATAACATTACCTTTATCAGTGGGTTCTAGGGAGGATTAAATAAACTGGTTGATGTAAAGCACTTAGCACAGTGTCAGACAAATAGTATGTATTCAAAGAAACGTCAGCTTTGTAGCCGCATGACCATCATCAAATCTCCAAGTGGCAAGTTACAGGTTAGTAAAAATTAATTTATAAGCATTCTTCCTCTCTTGTTTTTGCCTGTATCGCCATAGTTTTCCACATTGAGCATCTGTTACTTTGGTAGGAAAAATACACAAACTATTTCAGTTAAAAAATGAGAATAAAGGCATTTGTGAGTCTCTGCCAACTTTACAAAGTAGAGAAAGCTACGTGTTTCTCACTCAGGCTACAGTGGATCATCCTGGCTAGTTTGTTATATGTAACGTCACTCAGAGTTATCGAATAGGCAAAATGGTTCTCTTCCAACATAGGCAAGAACCATCTGGTCATTCATTGACAGAAATAAATATCTGAACACGAATTATACTTCCACTGGTCAGTATATACACACACAAGACATGTGAAAGGCATAAAAGCTTTCAAAAACATTCACAAGAATAGAATGAAACATTTTGTATCACGGCTTTATGCCATGTTGTCACGTCAGGTTGTACTTGTTTATCACATCACTTCATTTACTCTAGTAAAAAATTACTCCCAGGACTCAGTTTCCTTTACTGGCATTCCCATTCATTCTGGGCACAATTTTATAAAAATGAGGCGAATGGAAAGATACTGATGTCATTGTAAGATGAAGCAAAACCACATGAGAGGCCCTGGCTCTGGTGCTCATTTAGGTCCCATCGAAGTAAGAGGGAAGAAGTTCTGGGATGTATGTGTCACAGTATTGGAAATGGCTGCCCTCCACAAACAAGCCCAATTTACAAGAGAAGAACATATAAGGTAGAAGGGGGTTTCAATTTTTAAACTACATTACAAAGCACACATTTGCTTCTAAACTTTAAAGCAGTGCTGCATCGCATTTGGATAGAGTTATAGCATTGCTTTAAACACACACGCACACCCAGACACACATACACCATGGAGGTAATCCAGTTCCTCCTGCAGCACAGATGTGCACAAGAATGCTCTAAGTGATTAAGATAGGGCTTTAAAGTTAGTTAATTAGAAACATATCTCTTTCTGTGATCAACAATGATACTAGCTCTGAGTTCTGATTGGTGGAAATGTAAGTTTAAATTTAGATTTAAAATTTAAAATGCATGGATAACCCTTGGACCTGCTTTTGTGGTGAACTGTCTTAGAATGAGGGCCTTTAATATCTAAATGCCTTCCATCAAGGCTAACTGTTTAAAAAAGAGAATTCTGCTCATCTGATATTATTAAACTGAGCTTCTCATAAATAGCATGTTTTTTTTTTTCTTGGAAGGCAGGATAGCAAAAGTCAGGAGTGTAATATTTTAAATCCTATCTTGACAGAAAGAAATTGCTATCATTGTAACAAAACCCACATCACTCTACTCTGATTATTGGGATGACCCTTCTTAAAAAAAGCCATAGCGTCACTGAGAGAATAAAATACAATAATCAATGGTAAAAGGTTCAGCTTAGTGCTTGGCACAAGTAGTTGCTTAATAAAGTTTCCGTTTTGCAGAAATGAAGGTAATTGCTAGAGAAAGTGAACCTAGAGAGTTACAATAAATGCGTGCTTATTTTTAAGTTCAAGTTTTATTTTCTACCAGGCTTAAGTATCAACCTCTGAATGTCCGGGTTATACTGGAAAAAACATTTCTGCAATTGGAAATTATAATGTTACAGTTGCATGGAAAGTCCCAAAGGTCAAATGAAGCTGCTTCCCATTTGCCTCACATCCCCTGACCCAAGCCACATGCACAGAGGACACAGGTCACTCCCAGTCTCCTGGGGCCATATTGACAAGAACGTGTCCCCATGGATTAGCAGAGCAATCCAACTTCCCCAGTTTACTAAAGAATGCATCAGCTTAGGTCATCTTCTAACAAACATGTGTTACTCTTCTAGTGGAAAACAACATGGATGTTCTCATTGAAAGAGATACACTTGATCATTTCTGCCTGCTAGTATTAAAGAAGCTGCTGGTGTTGATGGCACAGGCACTTAGATGAAAAACTATAGACCTTCCAAATTCTTTTATTTATATATTGTGCACAATTCCAGAGAGGGTGATAACAATGCCAATTAAATTCTCCTCTCACTGAAGTATCATATATGTCCTAGAACAGGGCTGAGAGTGGGGTAGGGTGTGTGTGTTAAACTTCTTCAGTAGGAGGGGGAGTTTAGCAAGGCACCTTTAGAAGCAAATTGTCTCCGCCTCAAATTTCAGGGTCATCACCTAATAGGTAAGTAACCCATGGTCAATAAAATAACCTAATTGAGCCATTGGCTTTTCACTTATTAAATGGGAACAAGCTCCTATAGTTGTCTTAAGGATCGGATGAAATGGTATATGTGCAACTGATGTATAGTAGAGACTATTTATACCAATAAATCCATTTTGCTCTCAGATGACAGGCTCTAGAAAGAAACCACACCTGCTTAGCCTGACAAGCTAGCTGCTGATGTTCTGGGTGTCATTATTAGAGCAAATCTCCCAGAAAGTTCTAGAACTGGGTGATGAATTCAGATATTTCCTTACATTTATTTTTATATCTGTTTTAAATAGCTCCCATTGAGTTCCACACTTTGCACGCGTGGCTATCAATGGCATTAGTGGTCTAAAAGCGTCCCAGGCACCTGAATAGTGAGAAGGGCAAACTATTATGACAAAAACAACCTGCCATCCCTTGTCACCTCATCTGATTTTTCCATTATTTCTGATTGATGCAGCTGCACAAAGCACTCAAAGAAAACCACGAGATACAGGAAAAAGATGTTGAGGAATACATTTCAAGCTGGGTGTTAAGTGCAGATATGAGAAACTGGTTATTAAAAACACAGAAGCAAAGCTCAGGGAGGTGGGAGGAATGAACAGGAAAGAATCCCATATCTAGACACTAATATCCAAGGTTTCACTCTTAAGAATGTTTTCCCTTCTTCCACTTCCTCTTAGTCAAAATATTAAGTAGTCATAAGTTATACTCAAATACTGAATAGTTTTCCAATAGGTAAGCAGATATTAACTTCCTATTGTGTTAATGTCCATGATTTACTAAGGGCTATTTTTGCCATACCTCACAGAAAGTAAAAGAAAAACGTTGGAAACATTGTTCCTTTGGACATAATTTGTGGTGATTCTTTTTATTTTTCTTTAATGGTAGGTTACATAGGTAAACTACAAAAGCAACTACATATTATTGTGGGATAATATTCTGAATATTCTCTGTAAAAGTATAATACATGTATTAGTTTTTCAAAACCACAGTTAGGATTATCAAGGATTATGAGAATGAACTGGGTTGAAAAGCTGTCTAGAGTAGACTTTGGAGTGGGTTCACAGAAATAGGTATCCTATACAACAATAAAATCCACCATGATGCCTTTTCTAGAGAACTTACCTACAACTAGCAAAACTTGATGGGACAATTTCTTTTAAGTTTAAATCATGGGAAAGAGTCTGAATAATTTGCTAGACAAAAATAATGTGTCACACATCTCCAAATCACCAATTATTAACCTGGTGACCCTGAATGGGCTTCAGGGAGTCCTTGAACGCCCTGTAATTATATGGAAGATCGTGTGTGTGTATGTGTAGTTATTTACATTTTTCTAAGGAAAGAGCCCATAAATTTCATCTGACTTCTAAAAGGATTTATGACGGCCCCATAAGGTTGAGAAGAATTTATTCATTCCATAAATATATTTTATATGACTACTCTTCGTTAGGCACTATGCTAAGCTTGGGAGCACATAGAAGACACAGTGCTTGACCTCTGCATTTTAGAGTCTAGCAGTTGATTTGAATATGGGAGGTGGGATGGAATCATTAATCTTAAAACCCCACTAATTACCCTTCTCTCCTAATCCAACCCCAACCCATCTAATCTTCTCCAGATCTCACAACCTCCTTGAGACAAAGTCTCCTTTATATAATGCATAGTTTTTTAAATTGAAGAGTAGTTGCTTTACAATATTATATTAGTTTCAGGTGTATAGCATAGTGCTTGAATATTTTTTACAGATTACACTCCATTAAAAATTATTATAGGGTTTCCCTGGTGGTGCAGTGGTTGAGAGTCCGCTTGCTGATGCGGGGGACACGGGTTCGTGACCTGGTCCGGGAGGATCCCACGTGCCGCAGAGCGGCGGGGCCCGTGAGCCATGGCCGCTGAGCCTGCGCGTCCGGAGCCTGTGCTCCGCAACGGGAGAGGCCACAACAGTGAGAGGCCCGCGTACCGCAAAAAAAAAAAAAAAAATTGTAATAGCTATAATTCCCTGTGCTGTACAATATATCCTTGTTGTTTACCTATTTTATACATAGTACTTTGTGTTTCTTAATCCCTTACCCCTATCTTGCCCCTCCCTGCATTGGTATAACATTTATTTGTAGACTTTTTTTGATGACAGTCATTCTGACAGGTGTGAGGTGATATCTGGTTGTTTTGATCTGCATTTCTCTAATAATCATCAATGTTGAGCATCTTTTCATGTGTCCGTTGGCCATCTGTATTCAGTCTTGGTGTGTTGTATGTTTCTAGAAATTTGTCCATTTCTTCTTGGTTGTCCAATTTGTTGGCATGTAACTGTTCAGAGTATTCTTTTTCATTTCTTATTTTGTTTATTTGGGTTCTCTCTCTTTTCTTCTTGGTGAGCCTGGCTAAAGGTTTATCAAATTTGTTTATCTTTTCAAAAAACCAGCTCTTGGTTTCATTGATCTTTTCTATTGTGTTTTTGGTCTCTATTTTAGTTATTTGCTCTCTGATCTTTATTGTTTCCTTTCTTCTGTTGACTTTGGGCTTTGCTCTTTTCTTTAGTAGTAGGCTAGTGTTCCTTTCTTTTTTAGTTTTTGTGTATCTATTGTAGGTTTTTGACTTGTGGTTATCATAGGGTTCATATATGTTGACCTATAATTCTATCTACTTGTTTTAAACTGGTAGTCATTTAAGTTCATGTACATTCTAAAAGATCTACATTTTTTACTCCCTTTTTCCACACTGTGCTCTTGATGTCACATTTTACATTTTCATGTTTATCCTTTAACTGTTTATTGTAGTTATAGTTGCTTTTATAGTTTTTTGTCTTTTCATCTTCGTACTGGCTTATTTAAGTGGTTGATCCTCAGTTCTTACTATATATTTGCCTTTTCTGATGGGATTTCCCTTTCCTATAATACTTCTTTTCCACTTAGAGAAGACCCTTTAACATTTCTTTTAGGGTAGGTTTAGTGAGGAACTCTTAATTTTTGCTTGTCTGAGAAGTTCTTCATCTCTCCTTCAGTTTTAAATAATAATCTTTCCGGGTAGAGTATAGTAGGTTGCAGGTTTTCCCCTTTCAGCACTTTGAAAATATCGTGCCACTCCCTTCTGGTCTGCAAAGTTTCTGCAGAGAAATCAGCTGATAGCCTTATGGGGATTCCCTTGTATGTTACTTTGCTCTTCTCTTGCTGCTTTTAGAAGTCTCTCTTTAACTTTTACCATTTTTATTATAAGTCTTGGTGATTCATCTTGTTTGGAAGGCTCTGTGATTCCTGTACCTGGATATCTGTTTCCTTCTTAGGTTTGGGAAGTTTTCAGCCATAATTTCTCCAAATACATTTTCAATTCTCTTCTCTCTCTCTTCTCTTTCTGGAATCGCTATAAGGTGAATGTTGATACAGTTAATGTTTTCCCACAGATCTCTTAAGCTGTTTTCACTTTTTAAAATTTGTTTTGCTGTTCTGATTGGGTGATTTCCATTATTCTCGCTTCCAGATCACTCATGTGTTCTTCTGTCTAACTTAGTCTGCTATTCAATCCCTCTAGTGTATTTTTTTATTTCAGTTATTGAATTCTACATTTCTGATTGGGTCTTTTTTATATTTTCTAGTTCCCTGTTAAAATCTTCACTGTGTTTATCGACTCCTTCCCCTAATTCAGTTAACATTTTTATTAACAATGTTTTGAATTCTTAATCTGGTATATTGTTTATATCTGTTTCATTATTTTTTCAGGTGTTTTTTTCTTGTTCTTTCAATTGAGAGCAGTTTCTCTGCCTTTTCATTTTGCTTAACTTTCTCTGCCTCTGAATTCAGGTAAAACAGTTACCTACTGTAGTCTTGAAGGGGTGTTCTTATGTGAGAGCGTCCCTATACAGATTGCCTATGTCCAATGCCTTTGGCGGGAGAGCTGGATTTGATGTGGATGTAAGTCACGTCTTTCCTCAGGGTGTGCTGGCAGCTATCATCTTTGTGGTGGTGAGGGTTGGAGGTGGAGGGGCTAGAGCTGCAGTTGGGTGTGAGGTGGGACTTCCCCTCTGCTCAATGGCCCTCACGGCCCTATTTGGGATGGGATCTGGTCCCATGTTACTGGGGCTGAAGCTCTCAGGGTTGGGCCCAGGCTGGTTCTCTTCTCTCTAAGTGTGAGTTTTCTCCTCTCCCAGCATAAGAAGTCTTACCCCAGAGGAGATGGAGGCCCATACGGACTCTTGGCTTGTGTCACCTGCAGACGAAGGTCCAAGCTGTCTCCGATGCATTGCCTGTGCAGGTGTCTGCAATTGTTTCCCTTGCTCTGCTCAGAGGCAGCCTCAGGTGCAAGTCTCCTCTGTCCCTCACAGCTGATAACTGCTCTTAGCCTCCGCCACCTCTGCCTTGCTGTGGAGCCTCACTGTAGGGCAGACAGGGCTCACTTGGACTCTCAGCATATACAGGGTGTGAACTGTGGTGGAGTGGCTACTGGTGCGCTGCTTGGGCAAGCACCAACGACGGCCACCACCTCACCCAGGCTCTGCCCTGGGATCAGGACCAGGTTGCTTCTGCATCCCATGGACAGGCTTTCTCCCCAGTCCTGGCAGCTCTAGGTCCCATGCCATGCTGCAACGTGGAGTGAGTGGGGCTGGAGCGTTCTCTTGGCTTGGGAACTTGGCAACCACTACAGCTGTCCTCTAACTGTACTCTCCACCCTGTGTCAGGGGCAAGCCAGTGTGCATTCACTCTTCATGAGTAGAGGCCAGGCTTCCTGCAGCCCCCCTGCTATTCCCAGCTGGCTCCCAGCCAGACAAGGGGGCTCATCTCCCCTGTGCAGGGCCCCAGGAATGGGATGTCCAGTCTGGGGCTCTCGCCGCTCACTACACAGGGGAGGTCTCCACCTGTGTAATCTCCCTTTTGCTCTGAGTCCCCTCCCAGGGGCATAAGTCTTGACCCAATTGTTTTTCTTCCCTTTTTACCTTTTATGTGTGGATCTTTCTTACAACTTTGATGGTACAGTTTCTGCCAGTTTCCATTTAGTTTTCGGTCATAACTGTTCCACACGTAGATGTATTTTGGATGTGTTCATGGGGGGAAGTGAGATCCACATCCTCGTACTCGGCCATCTTGATCAATCCCTCCCATATAATCCATATTGAATGTCATCATCACACTTTCGCTGACATTGTTCAATCAAACCAAGGTGCCCTTCTACTCTTATCCTGAAAGTTTCAGTTCAAGACCCACCTTCTTCAAAATGCTTCCTCTGAGACTCGTTAATATTGATGACTACACGTGCTTTGCTACTATCACATACCTTTCTTTTTCCTTCTCAACTAAAAACCAAGCTCTAGAAAATTGGAGTCACATCTTACAGATAAGATTTTTGTATGCGCTCCTGCTTAGTTGTGTCTACCCCACATGTTAATTTGTTTCGTGCTGGAGAAAATGAATAGACTTTAGGATGTCTCTCTGACCTAGATTAAAACAGAAGCAGAAGGAAAAACAATTAAAAAAAGATGTTAACATAGTAGAGGAAAAGAAATGACAAGAGAAGAGTCAGCAAAAGAATATATGCCAAGAGAGATGGGAAGAAAAGCGTGCGGCTGGAAGTACACCAAAGGTTCTGGGCTCTCCATGGAGGGTGATTCCAGATGCACCACAAAGCTCTAGGAGGATTCTCAGACCTTAGGAGGTAAGCATAATACTTTTACTAGTTGCAGTCAGAAGAGAATCCTCACGGAACTTATTCATTCCTGGGAACAAAGCCATAGCCAGGCTCAGTAAGAGGCACGTTGTCTTTCTACAGCATGAATATTAGTGGGAGATGGAGCCTGCTGAGACTCATAAAATGTACCCACTTCTGTTCATTCCAGTGGGAATGAATGCTACTGCCAGATGAAGCTCATAATGCTGTGGATCTTACTGTGGTTGCGTATCGGAAGTTTTAAAATACTGGAGAGTTTTAAAATACCAATAATGTCTAAGACCCATCCCCAGAGACTTTGATTCAACTGATCTGGGTTGGGGCCTGGGCACTGGTATTTGTTCACATCAGGTGATTCTAATGGGCCACCAGAATCGAGAGCTGCTATAACTGGCCCCTGGGAAGAAAATTAAAGGACTTAGTGTGTGTGCAGGGGTCGGGGGGCAGGGCATGGGGCGTGGGTATAGTGAGAGGGTATGGATGCCTGGTGTGTATCTCTTTTTTAAAGGGAAGGTCATAAACCTGGAAGAGAAAATAGGATATAAGGCATAAACTGGTGACTCCATAGATAGTGCTACGAGTTGGTTTTATAAACTCCAACAAAGGAAAGAATACATCAGGAAGCCAGGAAAGAATATCTCTAATTTGCCAATATCATCAAAAAAAAACTCTAAGCTAAATTTTGGAAGGAAGAGAGGGAGAAAAACACTCAGACACAATTGTAAAACCTGAAACCATGGGGGATTAAACAAAGCAGCAAGTGGTAAAAATGCCCAGAAAGTTTCAGGGAAAAATTAAAGGGAAACCAACTAGCATAAAAACTTTGAGCCTAAGGGGTCTTGTACACTCATACACAAAGTTTTGAACGAGAGAGTGATTTAACTTGGAATTTTTATGCAAGATGGTGTGCCCTTAAGGGGTATGATTCACTTCTAAAATGATGCAAGGGAATGGGGGAGAGGAAGCAGTGTAATGACTAAAAACGCCAGCTCTGGAATATGAGGATTCTGAGTTCACATCCTGGCCCGATCCTTTGTTAGTGAAGTAGCCTCCGGCAAGTTACTTCACTTTCCCGAGTCCCAGTTTCCTTATAGGTAAAATGGAGGAATGATCTCTACATCATAGGAATTACTGTTAGCTTAGTATATGTCATATCAAATGAACTCATAGATGTTAATAACCCAGCACTGAATGCGGCACATAGTAATCACTTAATAAATACTAGCTTTTTGATATAAGTGCTATTGTTAAGAATAAACCCAGGCCGAAAGGAAAACTCTGTCCAAAGCAAAAATGATTTGCTCAAAAGAGAGAGCTGCGTAGACCACCAAGATCATAATAGCTGTCTTGAAGATTACAAACCTAGGGTGGAAGTGTTTTGGAGAAATGAGAGAAAATAATGGGGATTTTTTTTTTTTTTTTTAAAGAAGTGCACTCCAGACTGCCAGGCCAGGTAGAGGATATGGTTTGGTAACAGAGATTACAAAACTGGCACAGAAGTAACATAAAGTAGTAGTGGGAGACTTCAACCATGAGGACACCATCTGGAAGTCTTGCTTGGCAAAAATACAACATTGGATAAATTCTTGACTTACTTTGCTAAGAGTTTAAGCTCTAAGAAGGCAGATGAAGCAAGTAGGGAAACTACTTTTCTGGACTTAAATCAGACAAACAGAGATGGAGGGATGAGTAGGGGATGTGGAAATAATCAGGAACTTGAAAGAAAGCGGCCACTTAGCATTGTGAAACACTTAGCAACAGAGGAAAAATATGGAGACAACAGGATTTGGTATAAGCTGAGGTTAGAGAAACATTTCAAAACCTGAGAGAATAGATAGGCATTACCCTATGGAAACGACAATGTAGAAAGTACAAAACATATTCTGGATTATAAAATAATGGCTAATTCCAGAGAGACACAAATGAGGGAAGAAAGCAGGGTAGCAGGGTACGAGTGCAGCCATGTGGATACAGAACAAAGCAGAGAGGAGCAAATCTTCATATAGCCAGGATTCTTACACAGTCACAGAGTCTACTTATTTTCTGCTGCCTGTTCTCTGTTCAAGAGGACAGAATCAGGGTGAACAGGTATAGCAAGGAAATAAAATTTTGTCTCTCCCTCAGGTAAAATGTATGACCTGTCAGAGCTATGCGCCTGAATGCACTAACTACTAAGATACTTGCCAATGAAAGATTCTAGGATTATTTTTAAAGTCTCTCACTAAGTTAGAACCAAGTCCTGGACAGAGTAATGCAAGTCTGGCTTCCAGGCTTTAGGTTAAACAATCCTAGCAAGGTTGGGTGTTTCATACATGTGCACACACACCACGGCACAGCCCTCTCCCACCTTGTTATTATTTGTCTCCTGTTATAAGCTCCAGGGAGCTTACTTTTGTGCTCTGGTACAGAAACAGTTAACCCTTTGCTTTCCACTGGACTTCAGACACTTGTTAGTGGCCTGTGTCTTAGGCTTCATTCTTTTGGTCAAGGTTGCAAGAGAATGAGAGGTGGTAGTCTCTAGATGCCCTGCTTGGCTTAGATCCCAACTCTAGTCCATTTTCTCAGAAAATACTATTTGAGAATGGAAAAATATCTCATTTGTTTGATTGAAGTTGCTGACACTTCTCATTTCTCCCCACTCAAAGTGCTATCGTGTGTATGTTTTATTTTGAAGTGGAGTTCAATTAAAATCAATGTGGTTCTGAGAATTCTTCTGTCTCCTTTAAACTACCTGGTGCCTGAACTACTGTTTTGTTTTGTTCTGTTTTATTTTTGTTTTAAGGGGAGGAGGAGTTGGGAATAACCATGTTAGTGACAGCCTGAAACAAATTCCCTTCTCTTGAGGTCTGGTCTCTCAAGTACTTTCCCCAACGTTCACTGATATGGAAATCCATCCATTCTGATGTATAGCACAGCCATATTCTCTAGTCGTCCCTGAGAATAGATAGCACTGCAGCCCTCAACAGGAATGGTTGTTCTTAAGCTCAAATGTAACAAAAATATTCTACACTTCTTAAAAGCCTACATGAAAGAGCTTTCATTTCCTTATTCAACAGATTATATATCTTTAAAAAGCATTACACTTTTAATTGGTGTTATAATTTAAATTCATAGAAAGGTCATAGTTATTTTATAATGAGAAACAATCACCTTTTAGTATCTATATGTCAGATGCAACTACATAATGGTTATCAATTCACAAGGGAACTTAATTTAACACTTGACAGATGTTCAGAACTTTTGAGACACATACCTGTCAAGTTTCAAAGAGGCCAAAAATGATGGTGTAAGTAAAAGAAAAGTTTAAACGTTTTCTTCACTTCAACAGTTTTGGCTTATAATCTAGTTAGAAATATTCCTCAAAAAAAAAAAAATCACATCAATTTAGCTAGGGTATATTTACTCTGAAAATTCGGGTCCTTTTCCAACCATTTGAGAATTTTTAATGTAGTTTTGTTAAATGAAGCTGCAAAGAAATGGACATTTGAAAGCAAAAGGGACGCCCTAAATCACCTAGCCCTTCTTTATTTCCCTGCATCTTTTTATTAAACTAATATCAGGATATTAGAGCATGTAATTTTCTCGTTGGTGGAACTCCCTCTAATCAGAATTTAGAGTTGATGTCTCCTTTAACTGGACTCCTTTTGTATTGTATACAATGCAGAGGGAAACGCTATCATAACACTTCAATAGTTAAGTGACTACATGAGAAAAATAGTTCCAAATGTTTCCTAAAACCTTCCAAACCGCACCAAAGAACATTATCGTAATATTATGTTTCCCCATTGCCTCCATTATTTAAGCTTGCCTCTCTTGAAATGATACTTGGATGAGAAATTTAGGTTTATGTAATGTATAAATTGTTTCAAAAGGAAAAGCCTTGGATGCATAATTATTATATATGTAGACATGCCGGATAATTTTATGTTTTCAATAGCCTTTCTTTACTAATTGACAAAGAGGTGTATTTAATACTTTTGGTTACTAGAGCTTTGGGGAAGAACTTATTTTTGTGTCTCTAACCTGAGCTACCCAAACAGGCATTGTGTAATTCTACTAAATTCAGTATTGAATGCAAACAAAAACATCATAAATTACATTGAAAAAATATCTATATTTTTGGTACAGTACATGTAACTCATATACATTATATATCATTAATCAAAGTAATACAACAATACATTTCAGTGAGTCCAGCATCAAAAAGAACCTTAATGGAGGGTTCAGCCCTACGATGCTCCCTTTGCAACTGTAAGCTGCCCAATTTCAAGAGCTTTTGCAACAGGCTTTTTAATTATAGCTAGTATGTTCAATAAATAGCCTCAAGGTAGAAACAGCCCAAATGCCCATCAATGGATCAATAAATTGTATATATACATACTATGGAATATTATTCAGTCATAAAAGGGAAGGAAGTACTGATACACGATGACAGATGAATGAACTTTGAAAACACTATGCTAAGGCAAACTAGCCAGACCAAAAAAAATCACCGATTGTACGATTCTATTCATATGAATAGATAAATCCACAGAGACAGAGCATACACTGGAGGTTGCTAGGGGCTGGGGAGAGGGAGGGATGGGGAGACACTGCTTAAAGGGTAAGGGCTTTTTACTTTAGAGTGATGGAAATGTTTTGAAACTAGACAGAAGTGGTGGTTGCACAACAGAATACTAAATGCCCTGTACTCTTCATTTTTAAATAGTTAATTTTATGTTACGTGAATTTTATCTCAATACATTTTTGGTACAAAATCGAAATGGCAAATGTTGACTGGCTATCCACAAGGAGCTGTCCTTCAGGGCTGACTGGACCATCAAGAACATGGACACACTCTGTGTGCTGGGGTCCCCTCACCCTCCACTCAAGGCTGGCTTGTCTTCAGGCCTGGGAGGGGGTAAGCATCTCAGGCAGAGGGACCTGGTGGTGATAGCCAATGTGTCCCAGGAGCCAGGAGGAGATGCTGAAGGCCATGGGGGCAGGGACAGAAAACTAACAAACACATAACCTAGGGTGACTCTATTCTGTTTTAAACCTTGAAGAACAACCCTTCTTAAATTTTACGTACAATATTCCACAGACACATGTTTCAGATAACCATCTCAAAGTGTAATATAACACTCATCAATGCCTAAGAAAAACAATTTTCTACTTTATTATCAAACCTTTTTAGACATATGTATTGCGTTCAGACAAAAAGAGAAAAGGATACTGGAATTCTGGCAATTTGGTAAAATGGTATAGAAAGCTCCTTATAACAACTCGATGGTTCAATTCTCATTAAGTCTTTCTGAAACACAACACTTCAACAGTTTGATGATTTTAGAAGAAAAAATATTCCACTGCTTCCATTTCAGAAAGAGTACTGACTTGAAATTAGAAGCACTTGGCTCAGATCTCAACTCTGCCACTTACTGTGTGACCTTTGTCAAAAAAATCAATCTCTCTGAGCCTCAGTTTCTGTATCATAAGAATGTTGATAATGCCTACATTTTTGTGAATTAAATTATAATGGCTATGCCTGAAGTATGGCAAGTGCTCAAGAAATGTTTTTTCTTAACCCCACCTGCTTCTTTCCCCAGTAAAAAATATTTATTCATAATCATTCACTATTGTGAATGTAATATAAGCTCAATAACCAAGAATAATTATCCTGTGATAGGAGTTTCTTCACTATACCTTGAGACTTACTTCACAGCATTTGACATATGCATATATATAGAGGGTAGAGAGGGAGATAGATAATTAGATGGCAAACAATTTGAAAAATTTCATCAAGACATTTTATGAATGAGTCAATGAAGAGTCTAAGAGCTATTCCCCATAGTTACAGTGACACAGAGACACAGTGGCAGATCCCATCACAGCGAGACAGAGAGCATGTTACTTACAGTAGGTATTAGTTTCATATCTCAATCCCAGTTCTAAAAATGTTTCTCTTCTTCAATAGTTTAAAAACAAGAGTACAACTCTCTGTATACCCGTATACTTTCGAAAACATGAGATAAAAGTGGTAGAGTTTCCTTTTACAAAATTTACGCAGTATTGAGTACTTTCCCCCAAATAAGAAGCAACTACAGTGTATCCAATATTATGTGCAGTGGAACACTGAGCCTTAGAACCAGATGCTCTGATACTGAGTCTTCTGCCTTGTCACCAAGTGGCATAGCCAAGTTCCTCTAAGATGCTGATTTTGTGAAGAGAAGTTCCACTTGCTGAATGAACCAACCATATTATTGAATTTTACTCTAAGACTTGCTGGGGGTGATCTTTGAACTTTGATTCATGATACATGCGATAAGAAGTCAAACTTAGACAAATGGGAGAAAGGCCTGACTTAGTGATGACTCTGAATTGTAACATATTTAAAATATGACATCATCATTAGGGTTCCCCATGTGTAAGATTAAGTGGTTGGAAGGATTCTTCTAGTACTAACCCTCAGTGATCCTGAGACTATAACATAAATGAATGAACACTGTTCCAAAGTGCCTCTCCCTGCAAAAGGGAAGAAACTGATGAATGTCTAAAAGGTTGTTTAGCTCATATTTATGTACCGTTGTGTATAGTGTTATAATGTCACCATTTGTAGAAATATAAAAATTGAGGTCCTGACTAATTATAAGTTACTATGATTCTTTGTCAAGTACCTTATCCTTTCGGCTACCAGTCCCTTTCTTTCAAAGGGAGATCTAAAGGTTACCTCTTCCCTGGCATGTAACTGAAGCTCAATAAATATGTGTTAAATTACAGGTAAAGATTAAGTACAGTAACACATGTGGAATTATTTTGTGGTCCATGAATATTATCTCTTTTTTTTCCACTGTCAGCAAACTTCTACTCTTCCTTTTCACACAGCTCAGTCATCATCTCCTCCGGGAAGCCTTCCTTGATTGCCCTCCCTATGACAAATCTCCAATTATATCCTCTGATGGCACCACATATCTAATACTTGTTGAATGTGATAGCACTGAACTTTTCCTGTTCCGTTTCTGAGATTACTTGATTCTTGTCCCTCACCCAGCTAAGCTCTCGGCTCATCGGATAAGGCCCTCATATTATTTTGCTCCCTCCTGCGTCCCTTGTGGGCGGCACGGTGCCTGCCACTTTGTGGGCACACAACACTCTGTTTATTGAAGGAAGCAGGGAGAAGAAAAAAGAGAAGAATGAAAATATAAATTTTCAAAAAAAAATAATTAAGAGAATACTGTTCTCGATCTCTGAGGAACATACACTGTGTGTGAGAGGGGCAAAAGCAACTACAGCAACCATCATAAAGACTTGAAGAAAGATTCTTATTTTTTCTTGTAGACTTACCATACACACAGTTTTAAACTGACAATGTAGAGGAAATTTAACATGGATTTTTATCCCTCAATAGAAATTAAATTTAAATTAAATTCAAAATTAAAGTTAAGGGACAGTTTGTGGATTTTAAATTATTTTCTAAAGGAGCCGGAAAGAGCACAAGACGGAGACATAGATAGCTTATGTGATAGTAAACACACGTGTAAAAAAAAAAAAAACCTTTGTTTTCCCCTACTTTCTGTCGGAAAAATCATCCTTCTCCCTTGGCATTGACTCTGGTGACCACACAATTGAAATTTTTATACAACCATGGAATTTGACACCTAATAGGGACCAGAGAAATTATTGTTTTACCCCTTCAATTTTCAGGTCGGGAGCCAAAGGTCTAAAAGTGCCTTTTCCAAAAGTGTGTTCAGGAAAATACTAGTTTCTCAGGATTTTAATAAGTGTTCTATGAAAAAAAAACAATCTGTGGTTCAATACGTTTTGGAAGTGCTAGATTAAATAAAGTTATGTAGATTTATTTACTGCAGGGATTCTCAAAGGGTTGAATATGCAAACATGCTTTGTGAAGAGTCACAGGAGATGAAAGCATGCCAGGCTGTCCCTCTCCCCCACTTTTTTTAAAGGAGTATTTCAGGGGACTATATATATAGGACACATTTTAGGGAACATTGCTCTAGAAAATTTAACTCACGGATATGACTAAGTGAGCTCTGATTTTGTAAAGGTTGGGATGAGAACCATGCCTTCAGGCTCCTGGGCTTGGGAGCTTTCTACCATCATCATCCTGATAACCCCCTGAAGGAGTAAGAACAAGTTGGAAGTTTCCTCCAAAATAAATGCGGCAAACTATATTCTATGGCAAGTGCTTTATTTTGTTCCATAATGGAAGATAAATATATTTTCTGACAAATATTCACAAATCCAATATGCCATTAGCTTATAGTCCCTGGGAGGAGGGACTTCTTCTCCTGTTTTTTTTTTTTTTTTGCGGTACACGGGCCTCTCACTGTTGTGGCCTCTCCCGTTGCGGAGCACAGGCTCTGGACGCGCAGGCTCAGCGGCCATGGCTCACAGGCCCAGCCGCTCCGCGGCATGTGGGATCTTCCCGGACTGGGGCACGAACCCGTGTCCTAGGCGGACTCTCAACCACTGCGCCACCAGGGAAGCCCTGAGTCACTCCTATTTTTAAGTGGAGGTTTACAGGGACCAGAAAGGCAAAGGAGCAACTGTGAACACCGTACTACCCATTTCCAATACACTGACTAGAACTGGCCTTGGCTTTCTTAAACTTCTTTCAGATGACATGGTTCCTTTATAAAGGTGACCCAGTAGCCTGAAGGCTTAGAAACTTGTACACTGGAAACCATGTGATGAAATGTCATTGAAGCTACTTGTATACTTATGGAAAGCTATGGCTGCCTTGCTGAGAACATAGCCTGCCTTAAGAAATATATGCCACTCTGTCAGCATGGTAAAAAGAGGGGATATGTATTCTCGATTACTTATAGCAAAGGGGTATGCAAATAATACGTCCCCTTTACTTCCATGGGCATTTTTTTTCTTTAAATACTCCACAAAAGAAGTGAATGAAAGTTGGCTTTTTGACTACTTTAAAATTATTTTTAAACTTCAAAGCAGAAAATATCCAGTATTCAGTTTTATTTTTATATGCTTGTATTACAAATATGCATGCATATGACTATGACAGCAAAGATAACTATACCACTCTTACAATACAATGAATCCTCATGGCTGTTGTTTAAAGAAACTGTGCCCCATGATTGTATGACTTCATTATCACTTCCTTCTGCCTGAGTTAACTTGCACTTGATACTGTTCATTTATTTCACTAGACTTACCCATCCTTCTAAAAGAAGAAAACAATGTTTAAAATGATTTTTCTGTCTGCCCTACTTGGAGGCCTAGAACTCTGTTTTTTAAAAACATTCTTCTTTTGTCTACTGTACACACTAAAAGTATCTATGCTAATGAGCTACATATGTCACTAAGACCCTAAAAGTTCATGACCATAAAGGTAAGAGAATCTTGCAATAAGGTGTCAGAAAATCCAATAACTGGAATGAAAGAAAAGAAACAGAAAGATAGGGCTTCCCTGGTGGCGCAGTGGTTGAGAGTCCGCCTGCCGATGCAGGGCACACGGGTTCGTGCCCCGGTCCGGGAGGATCCCACATGCTGCGGAGCGGCTGGGCCCGTGAGCCATGGCTGCTGAGCCTGCGCGTCCGGAGCCTGTGCTCCGCAACAGGACAGGCCACAACAGTGAGAGGCCCGCGTACCGCAAAAAAAAAAAAGAAACAGAAAGATGGGATGGACCAAAATAAGAATTTATGAGGAAAGAAGCTTAAGTAGGTGAAAGTCTAGAATCCCAAGGATGGGGACTGAAAAGGGAGACTTCAAAGAAAGGACTTCAAGAAAGTTATCAGATGATGGGAAGAACTCAAACCCAAATACCGACACACCTGTCAGGGACTCAAAAGCTCCTTACCCAACTCAGAAAATGCAGGGCACAACCTTTGGACAAGGAAACAGATTATCATTATTTTTCATTTTGCTACCAGAAGTACATTGAAATAACTTCTATCTTCCAAAGTACACTCCAGTTATGTTGATATCATTGAAAACATGTGAGTGTATTTCAGAGGTGGTCACATATTTCTTTCCTTCCTTCATTCCTTCACATATATCTTTAAGGAAGATACTGTGCTAGATGTTGTGATTGCCCTTGAGAACTGCACAGTCCTATGTACTAAATACGCTCAAAATTGCAAAATTGAGGGGTTGAGGCATTTTAACTCATCACCAGAAGTTAGAGTTCAAAAAAAACTAAATGTGATGACCACGCTGAACAACGTCTTAAGTCACCATAAGTAATAAAGCTGATTTTCTTGGGTGTTTCCTAAACTATTTGTGAAAGAGATTTCCTAAAATATCTTAAGAAATGATATCAGCCCTGAAATAAGTGTAGCTTTGTGAGAGCAGTTGGAAGAGCAACACTCATCCGAATGAATAAAGAAAAAGTATTCAGTAAATAACTGCCACATACTAATAGTCTTCAATATACTCTCAGAATTAAATTGTATGAAGTACAACCCTTGCTGTTAGGAAACTTACGTCCTAATAGGAAATAGTTATGGTTAACCATAATATAAGACAGACTCCAAGCACCACATCTGTTCTAAGTGTTAGCAAATCTCATTAGTATCTTATATTTGGCATTGTTCTGTGGATACAGTGATAAACAAAAGTGTGGTCTTGACATCAAGGAGCTCACGGTCTAGTGAAGTAAAGAAAGAGGTAGAAAGGACAATTTCAGTGTTGTGTGACAAGGGCTAGGATCAGAGTGGATTGGGACCATGTAGCAGAGGATCAGGAGGCAGAGTAGAGGAGGCTGCTTAGAGGAGCTTTGAAAGATAAATGAGGGTGAGCCCCGGGGCGAAGGAGCACATGGCAAGCAGAGGAGAGAATACGGGAAGCTGAGAGACAGACACACAGGCAGACATACCTGTCTGGGGGACTTGGTTCAGTAGGACAGGACTGTACCACTTCTGTGTGTGCGGGGAGGTGGGTCGAGGGTGCTGAGAAAGAAGAGAGGCTGGAGAGATAATTATGAAGGCCCCATACGCTCTGCTGTGGAGTTTGGCCTTTGTCGAGATGGCAAGAAAGCTACAGACAATTCTGTAAGGGAGTTTGGAGAAAAGATGCCTTTTGGTTGCTGTGTTTTTCCCGGGAGACAGTATGAATGACACTTCAGTTCAGGAGAGAAAGGCCTGCTGGGTGGAGAAAACAAAGAAACTAAGGGCTAGTCTGCATCCAGGCACCGGGAACAGTGTTCAGCAAAGTATAGAGGAGGGAAGTCAGCCCAGCTTGAAGAGGGGATAGTGACTGACCAGAAAGAAATGAGATAAGAGGAGGGATTGTGGAAGACCTTGAGGGCAGATGTGCTAAGGAGTTTAAATGTTACACCGTTGGCCAATTAAGAGACAGCTTGGGGCTTCCCTGGTGGCGCAGTGGTTGAGAGTCTGCCTGCCGATGCCCGTGCCCCGGTCTGCGAAGATCCCACATGCCGCGGAGCGGCTGGGCCCGTGAGCCATGGCCGCTGAGCCTGCGCATCCGGAGCCTGTGCTCCGCAACAGGAGAGGCCACAACAGTGAGAGGCCCGCGTACCGCAAAAAAAAAAAGAGGCAGCTTGAACCTGGAAGAACAGAATGTAGCATCATTTACAGGAAAAACAAAACAAAACAGAAGCAAACAATGATGATGAAAGCAAAGACAGAAAGAAGAGGAGAGGCTGGTCTTCGAAAGAACATGAAGAGCTCAGTTTTGGTCTTGTCTCCTGGATTTCTCATCATATCTCCTAAGATCCTAAATACTGTAAAGGGAACTTTAACGTACCATCTCTTTCTGGTGTGTTTTTTTTGTGGCCTGCCCGTGCGTAGGGAAAGCCACCTGTCCACTAAAAGATCTGTTCAAAACACCAAAGGGTTTCATAAAGAAAGACCTTACAACGGCTAGCTTGGGCTAAGATCTTCCAGACACAGTCAACGCAAGCTCAACCTTTTTACATCACCTGAGGAAAGCATCTGTTCCCCTTCTCCCCCACCTTTTTTTCCCCACTAATAGAAAATATTTGAACATAACATGCATTCATTTTTGAAATAACCACATTTCGGAGTGGATAGTTTTTATATTGACTAGAGTCTTTTAAGTATGTGAATATGTATGTGTGTAAATATATATATATGTTCAACCTAGTGCAAGATGGGGCAGTTTTCATTAGAAAATATACAATAAACAGGTCCTCTTTAAAGAAAAGCCTAGCTCTGATGGCAAGGTAAAACTCTTAGGCCAGCATCTTTTTACTGTCACTTTCTAGCTAACTGACCCACAGTCTTAAATCATCTATTGTGTAATTGGTTAAGAGTGAAGCAAGTCATTTGAGACAGGTTGCCTAAAATTAACTAAACCTGCCTTGATTTTTGTAGATGGTATAAAGCCACATTTATATAGCAATATCTGGAATTACATTGTTTCAGGAAAAAGGACAACGGATATGAAAACCTTTTAGTATACGCTACCTGTCAAATCTGGAAACTGAGCCCCACCATCTTATCAGTTTTGTTAGAGCAGTGGTATTTGCTAAATTATAGCATGAGACAGGATTTTTTGTTTTCTCCTTTTGGCTACTTAGATCAAAGGAAAGGTGTACAGTTTATTTTTAATCCCATCACTTCACATGATCCCAGACAGAACATCAAAGACAAGGTATGCAGGTTTAACCATTAGCACCAACATAATCCAAAGTTGAAAATCTCTTCCAGATAGCTACCTCACTTTGAAATAGACCACATTGTGGTGTTCAGAGTCAACATTACTCTCTAATGTGTCTTAATTTTCACTGCACTTAAAAAGAAAAAAAGTATCCAAGATATGTGATTTTGCCCTACAGCATCAAGCATCAGTTTGTAGGGCAATCTAATATTATTAGAATAAAATGCAATTCACATACACTTATTTTTTAAGTTGGCTCAGCCGTCCATCTCAATTTCATGAAAGGGAGAAAAGTGAATCAAATGCAGTTGCAAATAGTATTTGAGGAGGGCAATGCTTCTCCACATCTGAAGTCTATTGAAAGCTCATGAGTAAGAACTTGGGGAACAAATCCTTTCTGTTCAAAAGATGTGTCAGTGGAGAAATTCCCAGAAAATAGCACACAATTCATCAGAACTCACTCATTTCTTTTCCAAGTCAGATAATAAAAGAAAGTTGCAGTGTTGAATTCTTTCCAAGGGGAAAGAAATATAAGTATGTAAAATAATTCATAAATATTTTGCATTAGAAAATGTATCATAAGCAGTGGAGAGATAAAAATATTTAACAACTAGTCTGGGCACCAACCATCAGACTGTACAGTGGCAAAGTAACTGGTACAGATGTATTGGTATATAGCCCCAGCTTCAAAAACATCCAAAATTGGTAGATGAAATGAAGCTGTTTTTGTGGGAATATGTGGTAGATGACTTGAGATTTCACAGAAACTTCATTATCATCATTACACCAGCAATAACAATTGCTCATTAAGTTTCTAGCACTTACAGTGTACTACCACTACTGGGGTACAAAAAGGTATATACATATGGAATAGCATCTATGCCTGCATGACTCCTCCAGAGGGGAGACAAATTGCTCTGTACACCTCAATACATAAAATAAACACATCACAAAGTAACCCATACTTAGTACTAAAGAGTGGCTGCAAATGTTAGAGAAATTCTGAAAAGGAAGCTCCAGCTCAGGACTAGGAAAAAGTGGAGTTAATTCATGGAAAAGTAGCAGCTAAATTTGGACTTAAAGAAAGTATGGTCTGCTCTCAGACAAGAATTGAGGAGAGAAGAGGGGATTTGGGGAAAAAAACCCCAAACAATTGAATGCCTACTACCAGAAGTGTGTGTGTGTTGTGTGCATGTGTCTGTGCGTGTGTGTGTGTGTGTGTGTGTGAAATCAAATTATCCTCATTTAATCCTCTCAGCACTTATCTTTTATTCTTCTTTTACGAAAGAGGAAATTGAGGTTCCGGGAGATTAAATAACTTAAGACTATGCATCTATTAACTGGTAGATCCAAGATTTGAATCCAATTCTAGTCCATCTAAAGTTCATGTTCTTTCCACATATCACATTGCGTCAACTAGAAGGCAGAACACCAGAAGCGAAGTGTAAAGGTAGAAAGCAATGTGGATGATATACTTGGAGAAAGAAGCATGAATGTATCCACTGGAGTTCACAGATGGGAACAGTGAGTGATGGGGCCAGCAGGGAGAGAATGGATGGCCTCAGGTGGCCGGCTGAGGGATGCGGCTTTCATTTGCAGGTAGTGGTAACAAGAGTTTCAGTGTAATGAGGTTATACTGGGTGATGTTTTAAGAAGGTTACTTTAGCCATAGGGTATAGGAAAGATGAGTTGTGGAGCAAAAGAAAAGAGGTTAAGGCTAGAAGCACAGCAAAGTGTAACAGCAGACTGTTAACACTACTCAGGCTTTATTATGTTAATTCCAGCAAAAATTGAAGAGAACCAAATGTGAGACATACTTTCTAACCAGTTATGATACATGTTCACTGTTGATTTTACAATTCTGAAATCACCGAATGCGATGCTGGTCTGAGCTATCAGAGCTACAAGTTCATATGGAATGGCTAAAGGAGTCTATCTCCTAAACACAGAAATGAAGGGCTGTCTTCTAGCATTATATATGGAGAATCATAACCAAACTCTATGACCAGGCTCTCCACGTGGACATAAATAAACAACTTACTAACACTATCAAACCAAACCTTTAAGACACAGGACCAATGGATTTAATACTGAAAAATGAGAAGTGTTGCTAACATTATCAGACCAAAAGGCCCTGTTAATTTTATCGATACATGAGAATTTTATATTTGGACAGAATGAAATATTAGCTAAATAAGAAATGGTAAAAGTTAATAAATTAAGGAGTTTTTGTTTTGTTTTTCATCATTGTTTTAAATTGACTGGTAGATATGATCCACTACTGTATCAAAGATCTATCTCTGCTCGTGCAACAGAATTGAATTAGATAAAACTTAAAACTATTTTTCTAAACATGTGTGCTAAAACTATATAATAGGATACAGCATACTTTAAGAAGAAAAGTCACCCCAAAGAACATGAATGACTCTTCAACTTTGAGGTAAGTGAGCTTTATTCTTTTTAAAACCTGTTAAGATCACATAATACCGAAAAGTAAGCAGAAAAGACTAAAGATAAAAAGGTTTTTCTTAGAAAGCTGCCCAGTTAACTCTTATTAAATATTATTGGAAAATAGTTAATACTTAGGTTCCTCTGCCATAACTAGACAAGAGATCCATCCTGAAAGCTGCAACCGAAGGCAGTCAGGAGACTGCACAGAGTCGGGAAGGCAAAAGCAGTACTTATGCAATCCATAGAGTCTTGTGTTTTTATGCTGTTATATATGATCCACCCACAGTATTCACATCAGTTCGCCTTTCTGAAATTCATGATGAAATCATCATGCAAGGATGTTAGGATCCTACAAATGTAAACAGAATTTACATGATTTGATGATTTCTAAAATGCTAATTGGGTTCTATCTCACATGGAATAGTTTTCTGACAACTGGTATCGTTGTCAACTCTTTATATTCCTAACAATACTCTATGACATCTGTAAACTTCTAGCCTGATTTCTTTTGGGGTCAAATATTTGACAAGTTTTTCATTATAAACATTAAAATAATTATGCAAAAGTTATAATGTTTAGGAAACTGTATGGAGTACTAGATCATCTGGCTTATGTATCTTATAGTAGCCACTGAATGCTAGTGGCTTTCTGTCACTCCAGATAGTAAGAATAAGATTTTTATTCTCCATTTGTGAAGCAATTCACCTATTTGTCTCAAACTACCCTTCTTGGTAGAGAGACAATGAGGTACTTAATCCTTTTACTCAAAGCACAGTGTGAAACTAATAAGATAAAAAGAAAAAAATTAACTACTTGACTGAAAATTGCAGTCCTTGGGAAAGTTAGAGGATTTTAATGACAAAGCATGTCAGGATTCCTTTGGTATATATACTGTACTATCTTTATATATGCCTGGATGAATATACATATTCAGAGGAGAAAACAAGCAGTTAGACCAGTTTAACATGCTCTGTAAATTAACAATGACAGCAACACATGCAAGTGGGTATTTGTTGCTATTTAGTAATATTTTATGATAGCACCCTTCCAGAGTTAACTATGATTATATTATTATTATATTATTAGAAAGAAACCATTACAAGGAAATTGACATTTGTTTTTCATTTTGAAAATATATTTCTCATTCTTGAACTTAACCTGATATGCCATCAAGAGATGGAAAACCAATCCATTATCAATCATTCAACAGCACAAAGCAACTGTAACTTGTGGAAAGTTCTCTCTTCACTATTAAGGGAAATACCAAATCATTCAATGCCATTGGATTAATTCTTGGGAAGTTCATCGAGTCTTTGAAGAATGAAGTAAGTGGATGTTTCGGACCAGATGATAGAATGCTATTTCTCACATTGGTTTGAAATCTATTTTAACACAGCGAAGACACGAAGTATGTACTAAATGCCCAGTGTATGCCTCACATACACTAAAGAGGAATAATACAAAGGCCCTGGGGAGTCAATAAACTAATGTGGAGCTAGATGTACATACCTCAAACAGCTAGGGAGTAACATAATACATTATATAGCCAAGTGATGAACTGAGTGATTAATACACACGGACTAGAGGAATTCAGAGAAGGGAAGGAACAATGTCGGACGGAGTAGCTCATGAGGATTACCTGCCAAATGGAGAAAATGGGCTTCCTCTGTCCTTCCTTTTTTTCAAATATTCAGTCACTTAACAAGTGCCTCTTGAGCTCTTACTCTATGTTAGGAGCAGTGGTAAACAAGATAGAAAGAGTCCTGTGATGTCTACAGGCTATTGCTATTCAAGGGCGGTGGAGCTGTGCGGAGGGTCAGTGAACCAATAATTACACAAATAAATTATTACAATGAAGACTACTAAAAAGTATTAAAATCCTACAAAGAAAATAAATGCAGCTTTAAAGTATATCATAGTAATGCCATGCTTCTTTAAAATACACCAAAGAGCCCAAAGTCCCATGATTTAGCTTTATTGCATTAGTTGTTGGCCTGTAATTCCAGATCAATGGTATAAAGAAGTGTCATCGTCCTGGTTCCCCTTATCTGCTCCCTCCATCCGCACATCCCTCCCCACCACCACCCTGCACACACACTTTCTCTCTCACACACACACACTCACACACATACACACGCACAGTCTTATTTGCAATATACATTTTCACACAGGAACATCGACTTTATAACTCATAGTTAAAGTGATGGGGTAGTTATATCTTCAGAAGAAAGTGAAGAGACAGTCTGCCTACTGGTGTTAGCATTTGCTGTAGCTATTCCTGGCACTGGGCAACACATGTTTTTAATAAACTTGTAAAAACAGTGTAGATCTAGTTGTAAATATGTTTTGCTTGGTAATGCAGGCTGAATATAATGATTAGATTGATAGTTGTTGGGTTTCCCCCCTTAAAAAAAATCACAGTAAAATACAAAGAGAAATAGTTTGAATGATGAGGGCCAAGGCAGTATCATGATACCAACACTGTGTTGATAATTATCATTTATGACAACAGTCAATTTACAGTAAAAACATGCTGTTGTTTCCTTTGTTCACAGCATTACACGTTTTGTTTAGTCTCTTAGAAATATCTAGCTCCGTGTGAAATAGGCTGTATCTAAAATTAGAACTAGGCCACACAATCAGATGCCTGTCAATATTGTGGTAAGCAGCTAAAAAACAATAAAAATTGAAGATATTATTATCAATAAAATACAACGGCCACAAAAGATATGTAAGTAATTGGTAAAAACATATACATAATAAATAAAATAATGAGTACTATCTACTAATAGGACATTAATCATCAGTGAGTTAAATCCAAACTTAGTATAAAAGCATTTAAAAACTTTAAAAAGATACTCAATAGAAATTTTCTGAGCTTTTAAGCTTCACTTCCTAGGACTAAGAGACATAGTCTATATAAGCCCATTTATTAACACCTACTTGTCCAAAAGGCTCTTCTTTAATAGCTAAAGTAATATTGTGGAGTTCCCAATCAGAATAGAGTCACACAGAATGTCAGCAGCCTAATAATATTTCATGGTAAAATATCAGAGACCAATATTCCTTAGATTTGAAAATACCTGAGCCAAATACTGTATTTAGTATATCAAGAGAAATCTATTGTATCCATAGGTGGATACAATTAATTAAGCCATCTATTTAATAAAGACAGTAGGCACATAATAAATTTAACTATATCATGGGTAATGTGGGAGTGGGAGAGAAGGAAGAAATAAAGATTTATAAAACAAAAATTCTTTCCTCTAGAAGCTCACAATCTAGAACATTTACAGAGACCCACAAATCTACCTATCTTATTATCTAATAATAAATAATAATATCTAGATTTGGAATTAAGTCCTAATCAACGTTAATACTGATTAATTTCACTGTCATTTTTTTTCTCTGCTGACAAGACAGAGCTACTAAGAGATGTTTTAAAAATTAACTGTATGTAGGGAACAAGGTAAATTATTAAAATAAGAACAACTGCCTGCAAATTTTAGATAGGCTGTTGAGAGAAAAATGTTCTATATGTCCCCAAAGGGAATCGATAAGAACAATGAAGGAAGCTATAAGGAGAGAGATTTTGGTTTCAGGGAAAAAAGAATTCTAATAATCAGAGCTGTCCAAAAATATATCAGCCACTTTCACAGGTAATGAGTTCTCTACTATTGCATAAAGCAAATATTGGCTGGGCATCTACCTAGTGGGAATGCTGTGGAGAGTACTAAAATAGTTGAGAGGAGATGCCTTTATGATACAATGGATTAAAAGTTAGTAATGATGATAGAATTACAAAGCATATAACTTTGAGACAAAAAGGGCAATTAATTTTTTAAAAATTCAATTTTTCTTCATTCTTGTTTTAAATCACAGTAACTGAGGCCAACCAGTTTACTTAACTTTTATAGAAATCTATACATCTTTCCCAAAATAGACTTAAATCTCAGTTTTTGGTCAGTAGTCAGTCGTATTGGTGAAGTTGGTTCATTTTCCTTTTAATCAGTGCGTGTGCACGCACACACACACGCACACACTTTATTTTGTCTTCATTGTTTCAAAATTGTTCTCCAGCTTTTTAAAAAAAATGTAATAATATATCAAGGGCATCTTTCTGATGAGTAAATATGGACCTACTCCATTCTTTTTAACAAGTGCATAGTATTCCACTGGATATATGTAACATAATCTATAGTTTCTTTCTTAAATACTACAAAAAAATTACAATCATTCTTGTACATTCACCTTGATGTTAGGATAGTATTTCTTTAGAAAAGATAACTGTAAATGGGATTATTAGGTCATAGAGCATGCACATTATACATTTTGATAGAAACTGCCCCATTGCCTTATAGTTGTAACAATACCCTAACAACCAAGTATGGAAACACTCATTTCCTCACACCCTTACCAATAACTTTGCATTTTCTTGATCATTACCATGTAAGAGATATAACAGGACCATAAGAGTTGCAAAAAGGAACATGCTGTTTCTCCTCATAATCTAGTTAATGAGATTTAAAAAATACACATATAAAAAGAGCTAATAATACAAAGCAGGATAAAGAAGTAGTTGAGACAGAAAATGCTGCATGAAGAGGTCGAGGAGACTGTGAGGTTTTTCCAGAGCAGGAAGGATTGAACAGAGCTGTGAAGAATGGACACACCCTGAAGGGCAAAACAAAGGCAAGGGGCAGTCTGGGTGGAGAGAGTGCCCACACATGCTGGTGCGACATCACTGGAGCTAAAGCAGAAAATTGAAGTAGGTGAAATAGGTTCACATTTCGTCTTCTCTTACACTGTTTTCTCTTCCTTCATATCACTTATAACTACCCGAAATTAATATACACAGTTTCACATCCTATAGTTATATGTTTACTTGTTTATTGCCTATGTCCTCACCTCTCGAAAGGGAAGGGTGACATGTGTTCACTGCTGAGTCTTCAGAAGCTGAGCCCTGCCAGCACCAGGACGTAGGTTTGCTGAAGGTATGAATGTCATGCTGACGTCACTGAGAGGGGTAGGAAATGTCAGGTTCAAGAGTCTGGATTTACAGTACTTATATGGAAACTAGAAAATGATAACAGGATAAAACCAGGAATGTGAGGTGATGAAACACAGTGGTGTTTATGGGAACTTAGTCTGGTTTTGTTATGCAAGATGAAGTGGTCTGGCGGCAGAACTATCAGGCCAGCAAAGAGATCACTGCACTATTACAGGGGTCAAGTACACAAACCTGAGAATGGCGGGAAAGAACATTCTGAAGGGAAGAGGGAAAGCTGGATGGCAAAGTAACTAATAAAAGCCACCATTTAAGTGAGTGCTTAATTAGTGCTTACTTCGTGTTAAGCACTGCACATACATTTATTTAATCTTCCGAGATAGATATCCCAGTTTTTAAAAAAGAGGAAACTGAGATACAGAAAGGTTAAGTAACTCACTCAAAGTCACAGAGCTCCTAAGTCCCTCAGCCGGAAGCATTCCTAAAGCTTGTACTCTTTTCCTTATCTTAGAGGAGTAAACATGGGCTCTGCGCCCAAGGGAGGTGATCCTGGTCATGCAGAGGTGCTGCACAGACACATTCATGTCCAAACTCTGGTATTCCCAAGGAAAAATAAATGATCAAGTATGTGCTAGGTCAGGGTTTTCACGACCAATGAATGGGTCATGAAATCAATTTAGTGGGTCACGATCAGTATTTTAACAAGAAATGAAATAAATGATAAAAAGAGAAAAGAAAACATTAAAGTGAATTGCCCATGGTATGTTTCATGAAATTTTTGTTTTAAATATATACGCATATGTGTCCTGTTTTGCTGAAACCCTAACAACAGTACCTTGGATGTGAATGCACCCTCACTGCAACCTGGTGTTGTTTCTATTTTCATTTTCAGAATGAAGACTCTGCGGTTCAGAGTGGTGGAGCCAGGATCTGAAACCAGGGCTTTGCTTCCAACCCTGGCTCCTCTTTCCAGCACAGCAGCTCTGCATCATGAAAATGGAAAAGCAAGTTCACCAGAAGTGTTTCTTTTGGACCTCATGTAGCCAAGGCCAGGTGGAGGGTCCATTAGCTTTTTGCCCTTCAGCATGTGAGGCAACATTAAGGCCATTTCATTTTGCATCAAGGAATTGGAAGGAAACAAACCATTTCAGGTAGAGCTGGACTCTACCCACTCCAGAGAAAAAATGACACTAAAACAAGATCTCCTCGCCCAGGCTCAGGTCCTTAGAAGAAATGGAGAAAGAAGCCCCATAATCTGAAGACTCACCATAGAGGAGGTTCTTCGCTTATGTTCTAATAAGTAGATTTATAAAAAGAAAGCTATAAAGGGAATTTTATTTTCCCACTGCCTTCTACAGCCTCCCAGAATGTTAGGACTAGCAGGTGCCTCAGAGATCACTGAGTCCACCCTCACATTACAGAAGAGGTAACGGAAGCCCAGAGAGGTTAAGTAGGTGAAACCGAAGTCACACAGCTAATAAGCAGCAGAGCCCCCAAGGGGGATAAAATCTTGCTAACATTCATGTTCTTAGATAAATCACAGCTTATTCAAGAAATGCTGAAGAGGTGTGGATTTAGGGTCAAAATGTTGTGTTGTGAGGATTTCGCCTTGTGTTACCTGAAGGCTGATGATCTCTGGAGATCTGAGCTGGCCTGGACTATGGGGCTGACACAGCCTTTGGACCTCTAGTCCTGACTCCTGCCCACAGGCAATGCACTGAGCTTAGCTTTTCTGGGACCACTACCCCAATCCCTGCCTGAGATGCCCCCCCAGGGACAGGATGCCAGCCCTCATCCCAATGTTAGTAATGACATTCACTTCCCCTTCCTTGCTTGGCTTCCTCTGAAGCCAAATTCTTTCAATAGCTCATAATGTTGACAAGTGTGGTATCCACGGATCAAACAGATTGAAAATAATATGAATTTTAAAGATATTGTTTTATAATAAATATCTGTCTCTGGAGGCTGTTGTTTAATAAGAGATTTTAAAATCCAAAATTGGCCCCTAAAAGCTTGAAACTACATCTAACTTATGTTTGATGTTCTGTAACTAAGAAACAACTTGTGAAAAGGAAGAAGATAAAAAATGAACTTAGGCTAGCAGAGTAGATGCCAAGTTTCAGTGCCTTGAGCTGCGAAAACCTTCCAATCAGTCTGTAAATGAGGTGAAGAAGGATTCGTGCACTGCTAAATATTTATTGTTGCTAAGTTTCATCACTGTTAATATACAGGTAATGGATGACTTTTTGTCCTTTGAAGTCAAACACCACCACTTAAGCGGTGACAAGCACTCACCTCCCTGAAACGGACACACGAACACACACGCACACATACATGCACACAGACACACCGCTTGTAGTGTTTTATCTTCTAAAATTGATGACTCAAATGGAATTTTTAAAAAAAGGAATTAAAAGAGGAAAAAGGAAAAGATTATTAGCTTTCATTTTTCATCCTGTGTTGGATATTTTACTTAGCAAAATGCAGTTTATGAGGCCCTTTTATTCTTATCTTAGGCTTTGTGAGGAAGTCAAGGCAATCGTGTGGAGCAAAGCAGGAAACGCAGTGAGGCAGCAGGACTGGGGCATCCACCGGAAGTGCTCACCAGGGCAGGGCCAGCACTAAAGAAAAGGACAGGTGGGTACAACAGTGTGATGTGTCAACCACCCTATTGCCCCCTTACCCTTTGAGCAGGATCTATTAAGAAGGTCCACCTACAGGTCTACAATTACTCTAGATCTTGAGGCAGAGAGACCTGGAATCTCAGCCTCATCAAATATAAATAAAGTTCACCAGCTGGCAAAATGGAAAGAGGCATACAGGTAACAGTTAGAACTGGACAAAGGACCCAGATCTTCTACGATTAACTACTGGCTCCATCATCTCCATAGCTTTGTGACCCTGGGCAAGTGACCTCATCTCTTTATGCTTCAATTTAGCATTTGCTGCAAAGGGTTGTTTTGAAGATTAAATTAGTTAATACATGTCAAATTCTTAGGACAGCTCCTGACACACAGTAAGTGCTCTAATAAGTATTGCTCTCCTTAGATATACTTTATTATATATACTAACTCTATGACGCTATGTTTAAAGGGAGTAGCCAGAACCCAACTTTAACTGGTGCTGGAATACTGCCATATGTTCTGACTTTTCAGTAAAAGCCAGAAATTTGGACTTTTATGTGAAAGGTCAAGGCTTTTAAACGTTGGGAACTAATTCAGGTTTGGTTTATTTTTGAACGAGTTTGCAGTCTGAACAAAACATGTCTGTAAGCTGGATGAATCCTGAGGCCTGCCAGTTCATAATGGCGGCCCATCAAACCTTCAACCAAAACTTCAGCTTCACTGGCCCCTCTCCTACTTCATTCTTTTCCATAGCACTTCTCAACAATCTCACATATACCTTACTTGTTTATCTTTGGCCTTCCTTCCCTCCAGCCATCACACAGAAATAGAAGCTCCTTAGCGGTAAAGGATTTGGTTTGTTTTGTGTGCTGCTATAGGCCTATATTTAAGAACAGTACATGGTATATAATAAGTGCACAATGGGAGTTGAATGAATAAATGGTAATATCTTAATCCACACTCTCTCCCTCTAGGGCTGACCCAAGTCTATTGGGTCACAGAACAATGAGGAAAGTGAAGTCTATAAGTTCAAGTCCTAGAGTGAATCGGTTTTTCTGGAGGGAGCCCAGCAAGCCTGGCTTTTACAAGCTACAAAACACAGGATAAGTAAAATGTCAAAGAGGTAGTGGTGCTGAAGAATCTAATGACTTCAAAATACTTAATAAAACCATCACAAGTGTCTTCCAATAAAACATTTTGCGATGGCAAAGCAATCTCTCTTTCTCTCTCCAGAAATTTTTTGACAAGGTGAATTTCTGTATATTAAGATGGTTTAACTTCCATCTGGAGATCCATCCAAAATTATACCTTTGTATAATACCTGAACAAAGGCAATTAGAGTCAATTTCTAATAATGGTCCTAAAGCAGCCACACTGCCTACAAACTGTTTTTAAATACAAGGTGAGCATGACATTGACTTTCTCTCTTTAAGCAGAAAAACATAAAACATTAGTGTGCGTGTGTGTGTGTGTGTGTGTGTGTGTGTGTGTGTGTGTGTGTGTGTTGCCACTTAAAGCAAATTAATTAGCTATATGGTAACTAAGTCAATGGAAATAATAAAGTTATGAAACTCACACACAATATATTGGGAAAATTTCTTGGACAACTCTATCTATCTATCATCCTGCTCTAAAAAAAACTGTTATCCTGCCTATTTCAAACTAACACTACCTGTTATTCATCGATTGAGAGACCAAAATGTGCAAAAGGCAAGGTGCCAAAGGGGAACAAGACATAAGACATACCGTTCTCACCTTCATGGAACTTGCAGTCTCCTGTGGGGACCAGAGATTAAATAAATGCTCAAAAGATCACAATGATCTTTACTACTCATCTCCCATGTGGCCTGGTCCCAGGCCCCAGAAATAGCAATCTGACCTCCAGCTGTGTGTGTCAGTGTTACCTGCCCTTACTTTCAACATGACCACAGTAGATTTCTTCTAACCAATAAGATCTCTGTGTTGATTTCTAAAGCTTTAATAATTGCAGGAGAACTATAATACTTTTCCCCAGATTCTTCAAATGAATTCTTTTCAGGATTCAGTATTTGGAAAAACTTCCCAAGAAATGCTGAGAAGAAATTTCCATGTGGAAACACAATCCATGGAGCACAGTGTAAATAGTGAGGATCTAGCGTTTAGGAAGAATTTTTCTAATAGAGACGAAATAGATTACTCAGTGCAGAGCGAGCAGGCTACCCAAGGTCAATGAGAAGGCTACAAAAAAAAAGTCTAGGGAGGGCTTCCCTGGTGGCGCAGTGGTTGAGAGTCCGCCTGCTGATGCAGGGGACACGGGTTCGTGCCCCAGTCCAGGAAGATCCCACATGCCGCGGAGCGGCTGGGCCCGTGAGCCATGGTCACTGAGCCTGCGCGTCTGCAACAGGAGAGGCCACAACAGTGAGAGGCCCATGTACCACACAAAAAAAAAAAAAAAAAAAAAAAAGTCTAGGGAGAAAAACTTGAAGGTAAAAAACAAAACAAAAACTTCAGAAGAGCTTCCTCTCATTCTCCTCCCTGGGATTTTCCTCTTCCAATGTCTAGCCTTCCCTTGAACTTTGATCTCTAATCCCGTTCCCCTTTCACTCAATGTGTTCTGCCTGCAGTTTCAACAGGGGCTAAGCAGGTAACATATATAGGTGAAATGAGATGCTTCGGTACTCCAGCAAAAAAAGAGCACCCGAGTATCTACTGGTGCAGCCCTTCTTAACCCAGCATATTGTTGCTATGTATTACTACGTGAAATCTGTGGAATTTTAAACACTGGCTCAAATAAAAACAAGCAGCGTGGATTAAATAAAACATATTTTAGAGATCTATATAGTCTAAAGAACACCAATTTCTAGCTTCTAACTCATATTGTAACAAGTTTAAAAATCTGTCTCTTTAGCTCTGACATTCTCCAGAGTTGTAATGCCTGCATTCCACCTCCAACGGGGTGTATCCAGGGGTGCTCGTGCCTCCCAGTCCTAACTCTGGAGTTCAAAACTGTTTCCAACAATCCTGCTCACTTCTCCTGACTTCTTTATCCTCTTGAATGGTACCATCTGTCACCCTAGGTTCTACCTTCTACCTCTGTCCCTCTTAGCCATCCCCATCCAATCAAGCACCAAGCCTCATAGAGACTCCTCAATTCCTTGTTCTTGTTTATCTCTTCCAATCCAGGCAATTAGTATCTCACTTCAACTACACAATAACCCTCTAATAGTTTTCTCCAAGTCAGCCTTATCAACTCCACCACATTCAAATACATAACAAGGAAAGTTGATATCATGTCTACCCTGCTCAAATGTCTTGTTGGCTCTCAGTATTTTACGGGATAAAACCTAACTCCTCAGCACTGGAAACAGAGCTCTCAGATTCTGGCCTCTGACTACTCAGCCATCTTCATCTCTACTCATTCCAACACATATTGTAACCTTGCAGAACTATTTGTCTATCACTGAACATATCATAGTTTTTGTGCCCCTATTTTTTATACACTCTCTCCCCTTTGCCTGAAATACCCTTTTCACTAATCTAATCCTCTTGTCTACCTAGTCAGCTTCTACTTATCCTCTAAACCTTATCAAGCCTGTCTTCCCCAGGAAGATTTAAGTACTCCTTTCATTCCAACTATCCCCAAGCAAACACAGACTATCCATTAAGGATAGGAAAAGAATCATATCATTCATCTTTATATCAGAGCAACAAGTATACCATCTGGCACACTGTGTTGGCTTCATAAATATTTGTTAAATAAAAAAAAAAGAGTGAGTTATGGTTTTTCAGAAAAAAAGAATGCATTTAGGGAAGGAAAGGAAATGAAGGATTTGCATTTGGATTATGTCTGTCCTAGACTACTGCCAAAGTCTTCTACCTAGTCTACCAATTAATCAAATCATGACTCACCCCAACTCAGCTTTCCAGTGTTTCCTGCACTGGAAATGCACCTAAACTCATCACTATCACAAAGCCATGCCCACCTCACCAGCCTTGTTTCCTTCACCTTTCCCCTTCTTACCTGGGTCTATCTCCATTCATAGAATGTGTCCATTTGCTATTTCTTCTGCTGGGAATGCTCCTTCCCCTACTGCCTTCTTGTCATTCAGTTATTAGGTGAAGTGCCATCTTCTCAGAAAGGTCTACCCAGATCATCTTCTAATCTAGTTACCATCCACCACCACAACTAGCAGCACTCCTCCTCCTATTTTCTTTTCTTGATAGCTCCTAACAGCATCTGAAATTGTCTTCTTTTCAGTCTCCATCACCAAAACATAAATTTTATCATCCACTCTGTGCCCAACATCATTTGTTTTTGATTTTTTGGGGAAAAATATCTACATTTTGTGAATTCTTATCTCATCAGTTCCCAAGACATACTAGAAAAGAATTCCATCAAATTTATTGATCTATAGGATTTGGCTCCACTTTAAAAAGAAAAAGTTTGAGTATAATGAATATATGTAATGTGCAAGGATATATGTATGTATAAGAATAATCTAATCCAAGCATCTTAATCAAACCAAAGTATGAAATTGCTATCAGATCAGATATTCTCATAATAATGGCTTTTCCCACAACCAAAATTTGTAATCTCCTCTTGTAGGCAGGAGCTATTTTGCAAAGCTATAATTTTTACATCATTCTCAAATGAACATCTCTGCATGGAGAAATTGTATGAGTTGTCTTTTAAGAAAAGAAAATTATTGAAAATTAAGCTTTCAAAAATACTGTGGGTTTGACTCCAAAGTAACTCTTAATGTCCAAGCATATAAACAGAAACAAATTAACAACTATCATTTCACAGCTCTCAAAATGTTTATAAACATAAAGCCTATTTCTTTCTAAAAATATGAGTATTAAGACTTTTTTCTATTTTAACGGTTTGAAATACCTTTAGGTAAATCACTACTGAAAATAATTTTAGAGAGTCATGTCATCATATAAAAGAGTAATATTATTTTAGTGAATTGTTCTTTTAAATAGTAACCTTGAAGGTGCAATTCCCAATATAGTGCCCTTGTTAAGTATGAATATTTAAAATTCAAGAGTCTGTATAATCTGGAAAAACTAAGTCAACATATTTTGAAATCACAAATTTCATTTTAATAGCTGAGAAGTTTAAGAAAACAGTATTTATTTTGTACCAGAAACTCTACTCTTTTATAATTCATATCTTAGGTGATATGATTTTCATCAATACACATGGATGATCACACATCCACCCTGGTTTCTTCCTGAGCAAAGCTACTTTTGGAATCTACGAGTTCTTTCAATTTCAGCATTTTCTTTGAATTGCCCTGCTAATCAAAGGGCCTGAAATAAAGATAAAATCTCCAATTTGTAAAACTGTGTAATTAGAACCTAAATATAAATTATGGTCGCCTCTGTTCACAGGTAATAATACATATGGTGATGATGAAGATAATAAATGACAAAATCTCCTCCTCCTCTACTAACGTTTATTGAGTGCTTATTATGTCCCAGCTGCTGGTATGTTTTACTTCATTGTAAAGTAAACTGTATGAAGTAGCTACTATTAATACTACTATTGGACAGATCAGGAAACCGTGGCATAAAGAGGTTAAGCAGTTGTCCTAGGTCACATGACCTGAAATTTGTGAAGTGCAAACCCAGGCCATCTGACTCTAGAACCTTTGCGAGTTAAGTACTACGCTTATGAGTTAATACATGGGAAGCTTTTAAAACGGAGCCTGCATGGGGTAAGCTCTTAATGTCAGCAGTTATTACATTGTTTTATGCATAATCATCCATTTCACCTACAGAGATATATCCTCCTTATTTATAAATATAGCAAAAAACCCTGCATTTTACTGAGGGCTTTATAACTTGTCTCTAAAAATGACAACAATCTAAAATTCACAACATTTCAACGTAATAATAAGTAACATTTGTTGAGTTGAGATAACGTAGAGACAATTATTACCCTCAATTTCCACATAAGACCTGGAGTTTTAGAAGGAAGCTGAGTGACTTTCTCATGGTTCCACTCTTAACAACAGAATCTCTCTGTCTTATAAGGAATTCATTCCATGTGGTTCAGGAACAGAACCACAACTCTTTGACCAAGACCAGTCCTTACAACCTTCCCCTTCAAGGTCAGGAGTGGGGGTGGGATGGGGTTCAGTAGGAAAGGGACTCAGAAAGGTCATGGGAGGCTAAACAAGTACCCATCCAGCCCTAGTCTGCTGTAATTGGTTCAGGGATGTTATTTTAGCTAATTAGATTCCTTCTTAGGATATTTTTGCCAGGCAGGCCTACTGGACAAAGTATCACCAGGATACTTTGCTGTTAGGACACAAGCCTGGAACAACTAGAGGCCTTCTTACTTACCACATGAAAAGAGCCATTCCAAAGGACAAGGAAAAAGACATAATTCTGATGATAGTGCTTAAGCCTCTTTATCCAGCCACCTATGACCCTGGAAAAACCCTAGATAACTCAGATATCTGATGAAATAAATTACCACACCCCCTTTTCAAAATATGACTTAACTAGTTGAAATTGGGTTTCTGTCACTTGCAACTTTCTATCACCAAAGAGCCTTGTTATTTTTCTTCATAATTGTGTTTTTAGAAACATTAAATACCAAATGCCTCTATTACTTAAACATCAACTTGATTTATCCAGAGGAAACGTGGATTGATAAAGTTCTCTGGAATTTTATGAACGGAATTCTGATGTGCAAAATAAGTAAATGTATAATCTATGTTAGTTAAAATATGGTTTTTGAATATTAAAATATCTCAGAGCAGCTTCTTTTTATTTTAAAGACCCCTAAAAAATCTTAGGAACCTTAGAAATTGATGTTCTAGAGGCTAAGCAACAAAATAAAGCATAAAGAAAAATACCTGACAGCTCTTGAGGAGTTGAAACCATTTCTACACTTTTGAAAAATTCCTTGCCATCACCATTCCCTAACATCACAACTTCTTCAGGAAACAGAATCAATGTGACTTAGTAATCTGAATAAAACATTCAAGTGCCATGAAAATTAACATCTAAGTCCTGAATTCAGGGTGCGCCTAATGAAAATCAGGCAGAGAAGCTAATGGGAAATTTAACACAGGGCAAATGTCAATATTGTTGTGAGAAATATACTATAATTAAAACGTTTCTGAGTCCTGGCCAATGACCTACGGTAATAATGTTTTGTTGACCTTATTATAAAAAAATAATTTTTCATTACTAATTCAGTAAGAGAGTCCCTTTTTCAGTCTTCAAGCATAAATAAAAAACAAAAAATCAGCACCTGATTCTTCACTGAAGCATAGAATATGAAAACACTGACTAGTCAAGGAGGAAACATAATTCCAAAGCCACAGTGAACGAGGAAAGGGAGAAAATAAAAACAGAGACATTTTATAGCGGAAAGAATAAAAGCAGTAGACGTCGCTGATCCTGGCAAAAGATAAAGGAGATACGTCAAAAGCATTGGATTTCATTCATTCTACACTACCCGCATTCTGAAAAGTACAGGGGCTGTGGTCTGTGCATTAGAAGGCAGACTGATTACATTCAATCTGGATAGAAAGAACATTTCTGTCGAATTATTACCGTGCTTAAACTTATTGAGAAAATTACTCTCTAGAATAACATTTGAGTATTATAAGAAAATACACTGTCTCCCTGGAGGTCTCTGTAATGGGATTTCACCTGTGAGCTCAGCCTGCCGTTTTTCTTCTCCTCTGGCTAGTTATCCACAGGAACTTGCATTTGAGGGGAATTCAAAGTGCATACTGCTCTGGGAGAACGCACATATTCTCTCTATTTAGCAATATAGAAGTAATGGAAACTCACAGTACTGGCCAACTAAAAAGAATTAGGGCAAGCTTTACATGTAGAACACCATGGATTTTGTGCATTTTGAGGGGCAGAAAGTCCCATCCTTTGAAATTTCGGGGCAGGGGGATGTGGCATAAAGTCCTTTTAAAATTCAAATATGTTACCCAAGGAAAATGACACATTAAGCCTTCAATAATCATTTTTATAACAACAGATTTATGAGATTCTCTAGAGGAAAACTGGGTCCAATGAAAATGGAGCTCAGAACAGGTAAATTTTAATAAGGGATTGAGAAGGAGGGAGGGGGGCAGAATCCAGAGCAACAGCCAACAACTCAAATGTCTTTAGGGCAAGAAAGTAACATAAATGTGCTGATCTAATGCATGAACGTATCAGAAAGTGGTGGACTGACATCGAAGTTGGGGTGCTTATCCTCACCCAAAGATATTCAGGCTTAATTTTTAAAATGCAAAACTGCTGGGCTTCCCTGGTGGCGCAGTGGTTGAGCGTCCGCCTGCTGATGCAGGGGACACGGGTTCATGCCCCGGTCTGGGAGGATCCCACATGCCGCAGAGCGGCTGGGCCCGTGAGCCATGGCCGCTGAGCCTGTGTGTCCCGAGCCTGTGCTCCGCAACGGGAGAGGCCACAACAGTGAGAGGCCCGCGTACTGCAAAAAAAAAAAGCAAAACTGCTTTGCTAGGCAAGCACATTGGCCCCATTTTATGACCTCTGCTTAGAACAATATTCTAAATTGTGCTGCACAGAATAATACCCCTGGAGATAGTTCTTAGACGTCAAATCAAATCGAACCGAAACAAACATACAAACTGAAAGCGAGCTACACTGAGAAAAACATTGGGGAAACTTGAGGACTACCTTCCGTGTGGCCCTTAGATTCACTCCCCACCTTTCCCGATCCCGCTCTGTGCCTCAGCAAGCTGAACCAAATGGACTGCATTAAGAGGATCCCTGGCTCCCTGGTTCTGGTTGGTTTCAGCCAAGTAGAGAAACAGGCAGGAGATTTCCAGGTATTTATTCTGCTGCTCCTTCCCTGCCAGGTTGCAATCAGTTGGCTGTGGCTTTCTAACTAAAGGACTAGTTAGTTGACTCTCTTCAGGTTCTAGTAATTACTCCTTCCACTTGACCTTCCAGGCCCAGGGGTGCTAACAGAGTACTGTACTACCCTTGATGCCTTCTTGAAACCCTGCCCATCCTGTTGTAAAAAGTCCTCTTATTAAAGTTTTCTCAAGTTACAAGTTTGAATGTGCCACATGTTTCTTGCCAGAGCTCTGACTGATTCACTGGGTAAAAGAACATAAAACTGGTTTCTTTCTTTGCAAGACTTCTCAGAGTCCTTAAAATGGTAACATGTATGATGAATATTCAAGAATGGTCCAGGAAGAAGAGATTTGTCGGAGTGGGTAGGGATTGAGAGGTCCCAGGAAACAGAGGTAGGTGAAGCTTAAAAGATGGTAGCAATAAGAATGAAGAGCAGAGAAGACAAACTTTCCTTAATGTATAATCACTCAGGTTTAAAGTTAGGGGAGGTCAAGCTCTGGGAAGCGCATTGGGTAACGTGATCTTGAAGTTAAAACTAATTTCTGCAGGATGTGGATTCTTGTAAACTCTTTTCCAGGAGCTTTTTTTCCTTTCTTTTCATTCCTTTTTTTATTCTCTTTCCTTATATTCTCTCTTTCTTTTTTTCTTTCTTTTTTGTGAGCATTTCATTCAGGATCTTTGAACCAATAAAGTGAGGGGAAGTGTTTGGTACTTCCTTTCGGCTTTTTACTGTACTTTCTGGATCATATACTAGGATATCATATTCCCCAATAAAATGTTCACATAAAAACTTTGCTTTAACTAGTGAAATGAATCTGAAAACAGAACTAGAAACACTGAGAATAACAATAAAAAGAAAAATCAAAATCTCTCCCGTATAAACCATTAAAGCAATGTCAGTAATAAAACATTACATTTAAACAATTTTTCAGCACTTCAAAATGGTGCCCCCTATTCTTCAAATGCAACTTGGGATTTCTGTGCCCATCTTTTTCCAAAAGTATAGTTTGCATTAGGTGTGATCAAACGTGCATACACACACACAAACACACACATACAACACCCATTAGGATGTTATTATACAAAGTAATTTCTGATCAAAGTAAGCTGACTTCTCTAAGTCTAAAAAGTATCTCAAATTCAGCACATCTGAATCCAGCTCTGGATCTTTCCCTCCAAAGCTGTTTCTGCCTCAGTTTTCCCTATCCTTTAGGCTAGGGGAGGCCTAATTTGCTGAGGTCAAAAATTTTGGTATCACCCTATCTTTTTCTCATATCCCACAACCACTTCATCATCAAATTTGGTCTATCTTCAAAACATATCCTGAATTTGTCCATTTTCACCAACTCTACTGCTCCACTCTGACTAGATGCTTTTACGTTCATCATTTTACATAAATCCCACAATTACGTAATGAAGGTCTTTTTAATCCCCGTTTAACATATGAGGAAACTGAGGTTTCAGACAGATGTAATAACTTGCCAACATGGCACACTTAAGAAATAGAAGGACTGGGATTTGAAACTATGCCCGGCAAATTCCCAAGCTTTTGCTCTTTCTAATGTATCAGGATAAAATAAAAGGTTTTTTTGTGGGGTTTTTTTGCGGTACGCGGGCCTCTCGCTGTTGTGGCCTCTCCCGTTACGGAGCACAGGCTCCGGACGCGCAAGGCTCAGCGGCCACGGCTCACGGGCCCAGCCGCTCTGCGGCATGTGGGATCTTCCCGGACCGGGGCACAAACCCGTGTTCCCTGCATCGGCAGGTGGACTCTCAACCACTGTGCCACGAGGGAAGCCCAAAATAAAAGGTTTTTAAAACTGACTCTTAAAAATTGATACGCAATGATTTGTTTCTAAGAAATTATCTCCTCCCTTCTGATTTAAGGAATTTAGAAGTTTTAACTGGTTTGTTCTTCATAAACTTACAAGGAGTGTTGTATGTATGTGTGTGTTGGGGGGTGCACTCCTGCACCCACGTGTACATGCGTGCGTGCACATGCGTGTGCGTACACACACACACAATTTAGAAAGGAAAACAAATTTGATGAATTTGTTGCAAACTTAGGGACATAATAGCTTGTAAGAGAAATCCAATTAAGAGTTGTTCAGAGGTGACTGGTAGGGAAAGGATTATTTATCCCATCACATTCTAAATAGCCAGGAGCCAGGCAGAGAAGCAGCTGGGTGCAAGGAAGCATTAGGGAGCTGAGTCTAGGGTACCGCCAGGGAAGAAGGTGGCAGCTGGGAGTGGGGAGGGTTTCAGAATCCAACATTTAAAATGATCCAAACAGGAAAACGCCAGCTGGAAGAAGGGGGTGCTAGGCATCCAGTAACCTTCTGGTAAAACCAATTTTCTGTCTGGTATAAGAGAAAGCACATGCCACACGTTAAGTATCCCAGGTTTCAAGGAAAAAAACAGTGCATTTTCCCAACAATTATCTTGTTCATGCTGTGAGTGCCATCCCCACAGGGAATGCACCGGGGAGGATGACCTGTTATTAAATCGGCACATTTTGGGCTATGTCAACACAAGGACGGTTCTTCTGGGTACCAGGATAATATGCCAAAGAGACCTTTAAACATTTTATATGTTCCCTAATTTAAACTGGGAATATGATGGTCCCTTAAGGTGATTCTCTTTTTAAAGGGTATATCATTGAAAGGGTTATAGGAGTTGATTCCATTAAAACACACACACACACACACACACACACACACACACACACACACGCGCGGAATGAGATATACATTTCAAGCCCATATGACAGGCATCTAAAGACTGAGGGTTTAAACCCTCAGTTTATCAGCTCTAGAGGCCTAATTTTGCAATCAGCTAAACCTACAGTACATTTTCAGCAAGTGCTGCAAATCAGCAAAATATTAAATGAATCTTGAAAAAAATGATTATGAATCCACAGTTCTGTTTGACTGTATAATTCTATTTAAGATTAAAATTACTATCATAAAAAGGCCACTTTCTGAATGTAATTCCACAAAAACATCATCACAAAAGCTTTTACTGCTATTTATGTCAGAATGTATTTTAAACAGTTCTAATCATTTACCTTTGTGGACACTTAATTAAAATTACAAAACCAATTTTAATCTGTAGTCCAATTAATATGCAAATATATGCAAATGTGGTAAATCAAGGTGGTGATTAAGTTAAGGACACTCTATTTCATGTCTGCTTTAAGTGTGAAAACAAACAATCTTTTTTGTAATTGTACTGATGGATTGTGATGTTTATAGGGTTAGTATGGGGTACAAATGTTTATGCATCAACATTATGCCAAAACAAAGATTTTATACTCTGGAGTGATTTAGCATCCAGCATACATTCAGATGCAACAAAGTCATTTTGCAGTCATCTTGTGAATTAGAATAAGGTCAAAGCAAAGTTAAATTTCTATGTCATCCATTTGTATGGCTATTTAAAATTCAACAATCACTTTCTGATGTGTTAGGTAAGAGCCAAGAAGTCTCAAGAATGGCATATTATCGCCCTTTATCATTTAGTGTTCCTAATATACTGGTTTATCTTTGATACTATTACAGCAATCATTCTCTCATTAAGGTACAAAGATATTCAGCTTTTTTAACCCCTCTTTTTCACAAATTTTAAATATGGAAAGTACAGCTAAAATCCAAGTGACCATCGTAGTTTAAGTAGAGAGATGAACAACACATCCTCACATCCAGTTTGTCCCTCTTTTTCTTCTCGTGCTATTGTCTAGATAGTACCCATGACACTGAATTTTTCTGAAGATGAAATGACTGTCTTCAAGAGCCCTGTTTTAAAAAGGGCAAATGCTTAACTTCAGTGTGATTTAGTTTCTTAAATTTATGGTTAACCTTGTGGAGATGTTATTTTTAAAAAATGTCCTACAACTTCCTTCGAAACAATGTCTTCTCCAATTTCAAACATGTCTCTATTTTATGAGATGTCCATCTTGCAAAGATGAAGAAGAAACAGTCATTTTTTGAAAAAGAAATCGTGTTACCTAAAAATCACAGTCACATTATGTCATATCTTGGAAAATAAAAATAATCTCAAAGCTCTGTCCTTGATGAAATATCTATGAACTATCATATAACTCATTTATGTTAGAAAAACATTAAGAATAACAAGTTTGACCTACTATTTTTATGCAAATGTGAATCATTTCCTTTTCTTTAAGCCTGAAGAAGCCAGAGTCACTCATATAAATTGTGAAGTGATTATAAGAAGTACAGTGCCTTTTTGTTCCAAATATTTCATGTTTCTGAAATATTTCTCTCAACATTAAACATTCAGATATTGACAAATATGAATTTCGGCAATGCAGCATTAACCATCAGCACTTCACATACATTTCTTACTGGTCGCCTATTTTCACATCTGCATTATTTAAAATAATCTTTTCCACTCTTAATTGAAGACGTGTTCACCTATATTTCTTCATTTCACTTAGAAAAATGAGGAAAGTGGATTTCAAATTGCCATCATGGCATCATTTTTAACACTCAATAAATACACATTTAAAAATATTATCGCTCTGTGAAGGCAGATAACTTAATAAAAAGCAATACACTTTATAGTTATGTTTACTAAAGTAGGTAATGTATCCTTAATGTGCTTGTGCAAACTTATTTCTCCCTCTCAATCTATTTTACCATCCATATTTTGAAATCCTCAAAAATAACTTTCCAAGAACAAAGATCCTAATAATGTTGAATGTAATTGCTGCCTATATTTTTTCCTTTAACTGTTCCACTGTTCCCATCATTACTTTGCATTGTACATATTCTTACAAATCATTCTTCTAAAATATTTTAAAATGAAACTATATACAACAAACCATTAAGTTCATCTCTTTCTGAGTAGGTGTTTAGGGACTGTAATTTTCTAAATCTATCTAGTACCAACATATTCAATTATGAAACAGTCTTCATGTGATGATGCACCTAAGACAGCAGTTTACATTTATATTAACAAACTCTATCTTCATTATAGTACAAGAACAAAGCAGGATTCCCTTCCCCAATTTAGATCCAACAGTGAAATACATAACACAATACAACATAAAATGAAATAAAAGGAAGAACATAAAATGCACTGCATTAAATATTAGGAAAAAAAATAGCAAGCACAACACTGCAGAAGCGGCAGGAGAGAGAGCTGTGTGAAGACAATGGACCAACCCCGTGAAAGCAAATGCAGTAAAAATGCTTTGGAAGTTAGATAACCAGTGTGTGAAAGTCAGTCTTTTTCTACTAAGGGTTGAACAGGCTTTTCTTAAAGATTCTTTATTTCTTAAAATTAGGGATTTTCCAGTATTATGAAATTTTACTCATATATTAATCTGGAAATTATGTCAACCAATATAGTGGAAAGCCTGAGCCAAAGAGAATCTCCTCTGGTCCAGCTCTCCTAGGAATATGTCACAAAATTGTATTAGTGAGTAAAGAGTAGGCTAACATGACACCAGAAAACAAAGCATTAATGAATAGGAACACAGATCAAAATATCATCTAATTAAGAGGTAGTCATGATGGGATGTCCTGCTGGCTTTAAATGAGAAGAGAGGACTATTATTTACAGGACTTTGTGTAGTCCTTAGCTTAAAGCTCTATCGTTTGATCTAACAGCAGGTATGGGAGAACAGATTAAAAGTCTACGATAAAGCAAATAAAACTTTTCTTTTAAAAAAAAAGATATAAAATTTGCTGCAATAAAAAAAAATTAAAATAAACACACTGACATTTAAATTTTTTTTTTAATCCTTTTGGAATAAAAAACCTGGGAACATTCTTGTCACTTGAAGAAATATCAATCTTGGGAACAATAACAACAAAATACATATATATAAAGTAATTATTTCAATAGAATGCTAATTTTTAAAAAAGAATCGTATTTTTCTTTATTGTGTGCATTATGTAGTTAACTATTCAAATTAATCCAGATTATGCTAACATTTATAGAATTCTGTATTTCGCAAGCACTACCCTTTTTTTTAGATTGGGCACAGATTTTCAGAAAAGGCTAAAGTTTACAGAAGTGGATTCTTGCTTTCCTTTTCATGTAGTTTACTGATAATCCTGCCTAAACAAACTGATTTGACCTTGGGAATGTCTCACATTCCATGGAGCAACTCTTTTGAATAATCTCCAAAACCTACACATCTGAAATGATTTTGGACCTCCTCCCAGAAAAAGCCTCATCCTAATGGTCATCTAGGGGGGATGAAAGGCCCAACATTTTCTACAAGTTTCTGGGAGGCTGAATGTTGGCTATGCCAGATTCAGTACTCTGTCCTCCTGCCTCAGACAGTGGAAAGTTAATAAAATGAATAATCCAAGAAAATATGGCATCATTCTCTGGGCACACTTTCTTGTAATCAAACAAATCTTTTCAGACATATCATACTCTGAAAGTGAATCCTAGAAGCTCACAAAAAAGAGGAGAGGGAGGGGAGAATACCAAGAATCTAGGCCTCTTGTAGGCAGGGTACAGCCAACTCAGAAAACAAAGGCCAGAAAAAGCCTTTGCATCTGTTTGCCATTCTAAACCTAAACCATCTCAGGGATTCTACTAAATCTACAATTTTCTACAACCTTTTTAGTCTGTTTATTTCTTTGCTCACACGAAATGCCACGCATCCAAAATCTCTGGATCAGACAGCAAACAACTTCAAGTTGTTTGAACATCCAAGTTCAAGCTGTGGATGATCAAGAATGAGACTTAGCATTTATTTTGCCGTGTGTTTGGTCAGTTTTATGTGGAAGAAAATAAGAATCTGATGACCAGGAAAAAGAGGTGTATTTCACATTTTCCCTATAACCTGCTGCTCTAATCTTTTGGTCTCACTGTAGCATGCACATCCCTACATAAAGGGGCGTTGAGTGTGTGTGTGTACGTGTGTGTGTGTGTGTGTGTGTGTAAAAATAATCCTACTTACCCATCAGCAAAATTCAAAGAGAATACACATATTTTCAGTTATTTAAACTATCTTAAAGACTCACAGAGTTTTAAAACTGGATGCAGTCACTCACTCAATTCATCTCATTTGCAGAGACTCAGAGAATTTAAGTGACTTGACTCATCCAAGGTCACTCAGCAGGCTGATGGTAGCTCCCAGGCGGAACACAGTTCTCAGCCAGGTGGGGCCATGACAGCAAGGCTGTTCAGAAATTAAGCAGGATGTGTACCACTCCCCAGGAAGGTGGTTTGTCCTCAAAACCTGCTGGTAAGCCACGACATGGGATCGGACATCAGAGAGAGCTGGGCCTAAAGTCTAAAAAAGATCTCTCTAACTGGACAGTCCTTAGCAAGCACTAAGGACTGAAAGATTTAGGGGTTTTATCTGGCTTAACAACAAGGCTTTTCAACCCACAAAAACCTTTTTAGAGTTTAAAACACTCAAAGACAAGATTACTAAATTTAGCGAGCATAGACTTCACTTCTATTAGTCCTACAAATACTACCTTCAGTGGTTAATCAAAACAACTACTGATTAAGCACCTAGAACTGTGCATCATGTCCTCTTGCCTTCTGGGAGGCTGGAGGTGGGAGGACAAGATCTTGACTGCTAAGGAGCTTAAAAATTAGTTGGGACATCCTGAAACAGGCACACAGGATTTTAAAACATGGCAAGTTTTACTCTGTGCCCACATTTCTCCACCTTTGCCTAGACTCAAATGAGTAGCCGTTGAAACCAATTTCCCTTGGTGAGATCCTTCAAGAGGGATAACCTTTATTAATGTTAAACAATACTATATGCATAAATTATCTCATCTCTTTCAGCTAACTGGAAATTGCAACTTGATAACAACATACAGCCAATCCAAATGGACAGCTATCTATTGTGAACCAAACATACTACAAAAATGTAGGGTTTTGGACTATGACCTTTAAGAATGAAGAAAAGGATTATTTCTGTAAATGAAATTTCCTGGCAATTATAACTGAAATGCTGATTAATACAAATTTGGCAAACAACCTTTCTTACTTTCCTGTAATACAAAGGTAATGCCCTGGAAGCTTATTCCAGCCCAATTTCAAGGGAGCCATTCTAAATAGTAAGTCCTTTTGCACAAATGGTTTTACTGCTCAATTATAGATGAACAATGATTTTTAAACTCTGTTTACAAGAGCCCAAGAAGTTCTGGGCTATAGAAAGGTAGGAGAAAAGAAAGGGGCAGGAGAAAGCAACAAGGTAGGCCCTCCACTCCTCCAATGAAATCAGCTCAACTTTTGATGTTTGCTTGGCCAAATAAAGATTCAAAAGCAACTACCTCAGTTGAATGGAGAAATTAAAGTTAACACACAGAGAGGACTGCTAAACAATTATTTTACCTAAATAATATCTCCCAATCCCCAAACTTGATGAGGTAGTCCTGCAGAAACAAATAAAAATGGACAGAATTTAGGACAAAATTCCACAGCTCAGTTTTGTTCAGTCAAGCACACATTTATCAAATATTTGGAATGTACAAAGGCACTATGCCCTTTGTGAAGAGAAGGTATATCATCCCCACTCTACAAATGAGAAAACTAGAGCTCTGTAGAGGTTGAGTGCTTTGCTCGGTAAATGGCAGAGCTGGAAATGGTAGCCAGGTCCTTGGCCACCTAATTCAAAACTCCCTTTTGACTACATCAAATGGTGAGAAAGAGAAGCTGATATTCTTTGATTTGTTGGAAAACCACATGATCATGAGATAACTATGAGCCCAGAGGTAATATGAGTCTCTTCTTTAAATGTAAGTATAAACAGTAAAAAAATTGAACATGTTTAAATACTGACATAATTGATTGTCAGAGTTTAGGAGCAGGGCTGGGAAAGAGGGACCCTCTACCTTTAATTTTATCTAGAGATATGTAAATAGCTAATTACAAAATTAGTGTTACATAAATAACATACTGAAACATGTAATTTACTTGACGATTAAGGAAAAAGCAAAAGCTAAAAATCTTCCTAACCTGAGACTGATCTTATGAAATCTACATTCCGACCTCTATTTGTTCTAGCTTTGCAAACTGAAGAACATAGAGCACTTTCCAATCTCGTTTTACAAGTCATTTTTCCAAACTAAAAAATATTTTAGCTTTACTGCTTGTGATGATGATGATTAAAGATAAACAATAACTTTTGGAATTCATGTATTTAAAAAATCTTACATAACTATGACAGGACCAAACTTCTAATTAGAAATATAAAATGGCAGACTTTTAAAACTTAGAGGGACTTGAGATATAATCCAGTTCAACAATTTCATTTTACAGATGCAGACACTAAGGTCGTGAAAGGTTAAATGACAGGCCTGACCACACACACAGCTAGTTAGTAACAGTGCTGCAACTCCAACCACTAGCCTGGAGTTCTTTTCACGATAGCAAGCACTTTAAATTATATCCAGAGAGTATAAGTAATGCTCTCCAAAAATGTGTCAGAGGCTATAGATGGGCACAGAACCAGCCATCATAAACCATGATCATTACCTCAATAAAGGCGAAGTTTAACTCTCTCTGACACAACCAAATTATCTAATCACTTCTGCCTTAGTTTCCTCCTTGAAGTCCAGATATTTTTGACATATGCTATGTTGCAAAGAGTAAAAAGCTCAAGTTTTGCCAACGTTCGAGGCTGAAAAGTGCAATTAACTTTTGAGGAGATAAGCAATATGGAAAGGATACCAAATTTACCATACTGATTATAATTGATAATTACAATTTAGAGCTTCCTTACTGATTGTACCTTACTCTTCCAAGCAGAAAGAATTTTACAGGAAACTTCTGAAAAATAATAAAATTAGATAAAGCTAAGTCACCAGCCAAAGATGTTGGATATACTGGAAGACTGAACATGTGTACACATTGGCAGAAATGAAGAAGACACAGGAAAAAGGGAATTTTAAAAAGGATGTTACTTAGCTAACCTAAAAGACATACCATGCATTCATGTGTTGAAAGTGTGGCTCTGTCTGATTATATTAAAAGCTATTCTTCTAATTCAACCTCCAACCCATTCTACCTTAATAAATCAGGGGAAGAACCAAAATTTAGTATTTCTTGGAAGGCACTGTCACAAGTTTTCTTTAATGATTCCTTTTTTCAATAAGGATGGCTGTGGGGATGGGAGAGAAACACAAAGGGAACCCAAGGTCCTACAGCCCTCACAGAGAAGTCGTGGTGGAACCCTACAGACTGTATTTAATGGCTCTCAATTGCACAGAACCGTGCGTGACTAAGAGCAAAAAGTGTTGCTTCCACCTTTCATTCGATTCATTCACACGTTTAATTCTATTGCCAAAACTGTTGATGTGTTTTATGTTTTTGCAATCAGCTAACAGTGGCATTTTAGATCCCAAACTCAGACAGTATGGTTTTCAGCAAGAGCCCTTTGTTTTGACAAACACAGTTAAAGTTTCCATAGGTAGCACCGATTCAAGGCAGATTACAGAATGAAGCTCTAATGGACAGTCATGATGGCCCTGAATGCAGTACACAGCACTTCTTGTGCGCAAATGATAGGAAACTGTTCTGTCAAATAGCTGCTTTGTTCAAAGGAAAATCTTATGTGTACCACACTGGGGTACCATACAAATTGCTGCAAGGGAAGATGAGCCCCCTGAGTTTTGCCTTCTTGAGATGAGGAAGTAGACTCGCCTGAGGTGCACAGGTTCACACTGAAGGCATTTTTAAATGGGCCACTTAGAAGTCAACTTTTACAAGGAAAAGCGGCAAGGAAATGCTGCATATCTGGTCATACTTAGACATACGGAATCATAAAGAGATAGCCACAGGACAGAAAATGATCATTCCAGGCTACTAATGTGATTTTTTGCAGACTGTCAAGTATTAAATACCTCTCTGTGTAACAGCAACCAGTTTGCTCACTTAATAGGCAAAATAATAAGGAAGAATGCAAATTTTTCACATGATTTGGGGACAGAGAATTTATATCTTTTGACATTGATTCTTGAAAAAAGAGAAAAACAGGATTTATAAAATTCAAAACAAATCCTAATTCTTCCTTAGCTTCTTTATGTGAGTGAACATCACTGTCACAGCCATTGTTTAACAGCAGGCTATGAAGACAGCTTGTTTCTCTCAAATAACAAAACGAGGTAATATAAATAGCTAATTCTAAGATGAATAAACTTTTACAAAACTGCATTTTCACAACTTGAGACCTCTATGTGACCTAAATAAAAGCAGTTTAAACTACGTGAAACTGGTGTTTTGTAATGCAACCTGGAAATAAGTGGGTAGCTTGTATGATACAAGATGAGTCTTAAGGCAGTTTTCATTGCAAATAATATAGGTCAAAAAACAACATCTATGCCCAAGTACCTAAAACATCAATTCAACTCCAAAACTAGATAGTCCCAAAGTAAACTTACAAATTAGCCAAACAAATTTAACCTGCAGTGAAATTTTAAAAAGACATCACAGTACTGAGGGCCAATAAGTACTGAACACCCACCCCTTACTCACAATAGTCCAAAATGACCTTTTTGGTCTATACCTCCAGACACTGATCTATAAATTTGTTTTCACCTAAAAACATTCCTCACATGTGCTCAGTCATATTTTACTAGGATAGTATTATATTATTTACTATCTTCTAAATATTCAGTTTATAAATCAACAGTAATTGCTCTTTCAGAAATTTTATTAATAACTTAAAAATCAACATATATGTATGTATATATTCACACACACACGTGTGTGTGTGCATACATGTTTGTGTGCGTGTGTGCAGACACAGCTCAGATGCAAAGAAAAAGAACGACTGTTCTCTTACTAGTTTCCTGAGTGTTGTATTTTAGACTATTTATAAAAGAAATAAAATCTAAAACATTATTTAAATCTTCACAGCCACAGTGACATTAACAATTGATTTCCTTTGCAAAATTTTATCTGAATGGGAAAACATTTTTCTTTGATCATTTGTAATATGTTTTACTGTTTTATGTACCTAAAATGCAACAATTTGTACAACTGTAGGAAAAAAAAAGAATCAAAAAATTTTAAAGTGAAAGACAATGCATACAAATTCCTTTTGACAAAATTATTTAGATGTTTATTTTAAGGTCTTTTCCAGCACAATTTGGCCGTTCTAAATTTTAAAGCTCAGGCTCAGTTAGGCCCCAAAAGGAGAGCATGGTATATCACTCTAAACAGCCTCCTGCATTCATTTATTGTTCAGTTCACAGTCTCTGAATACAACACAATCCTCCAACAGAGTCAGCTTTCATAATTCAGCAGTACAAAGTCTGCAAACACATGTAACCTAGATCCATATTTCCCAGTGACAGCATATGATAGCAGAATGTGAAGTATTAATGCTGGTGTCACTACAGTCCTACACTCTACTGCACTTTAAGAGAAAGCAGCTGCTGAGATGAAATGTGTGCCAACTGTCTGAAGACAGAAACATAAGAAACATTCCTTCTGTTACAAAGGGAGAGACACACACAAACAGACTTGCTTTTAGACGCAACATGCACAAAGTTTCTTACTTTTGCCTTTTATGTTTCTCAAAAACCCTCACCAATTCTGCGTAAGCAGAAAGGTACGTACGCATTTAAGAAAATCCTGACTTCCTTCTCATGAAAGTAACCCAGAAAAGAGGGTACAATTATGCATCTACAAGTCAAAGGGTGGAAAAAGTAGCTTTTACAATACACACTCTACACCAATGAGTTCACACACTTACGGAAATAGAATTGCTACCTATGTAACAGATAACCTGGATCAGCTATGCATTTTCATACTAACAACATATGGTCCTCAGGCCTTGCTATGATTATTTCCTTTGGCATCTTCATAAAATTATTATCTTGAAATAATCATCTGAAATCTTTGTTTTAACACATTCACATAAAAAACAGACTGTGTCTTTCTAAACTAGGAACATGGGAGGTTTGTCACTTTCAGTAAACCATTCACAAGGGGTAAAGTCTACAAACCTGAAAGTGGCGCTTTTCTTTTTCTCTTTATATTGCCAATATAAAGATTGGCAATTTGTTGAAGAACCACAGTATCCTGATTTGTACAGATACATTCTTGATGAAACAGTGCAAAATGAACCAAAGTACTGTCCTGCTATCTTTTAAACACAGCTCTACAATAACAGTAAGTGTGCGACATAATCTGAACTGTTTGGTTATAATTCACTTAAAAACTAGTACAACCTCATTGACCCCCTTATCAAACAATTGATTGTGCATTTGCAGACTGGACAATGAAATACAGGAGGTAAAGTATTAACGGTGACACTATTTGGCAAGCTTGTAGTGCAGTTCATTCAAAAGGCAATTTTAAAATTGAATGAAGAGGTTTGACTAGGCAATAAAAACAGCCACAATGCCAGTGAACAGTACTTAGGAGGAAAGCCTCTAATTATCCTATTTATAAATCAACAGCAATTTTACTGATGACTTCTCAAAGTTGATTAAAATAACTTCAAAAAAATTTTAAACTAGATCATATGCATTTTATTAAACTATAATTTAAAATATTATTGATCGTTAGAAAATGATAAAAACTTGAGAGCAAAAACGAGACAGCATTTCTGAAGAGGAACATTCATATGATGCTCTGCAACATAATTATAGCACTGCCCTTGGGGAAGGGGATTTTATTTTATAATGAGAATGTTTACACTGTTATGGGGTTCAATCTTTCTGGGAGGGAAGGTTAAACTTCTTTCCATTAAAGACAGCCTTATAATGAAAAGCTCTGAAAGGAGAATGGAGTCTAATATAGTAGATGTAATGGCCTATTAAATGATTCACACACAAAAAATGAATCAAATTCATTGTATCTTACTGCTGTTTTATGACAAAATTGTTGAAAAATAAAACTATTGTCAAGATAATTGCATATTACATAGGCTGTATTACTGTAAGCAGTACTCTTATTGGATGACCTAGAGTCTAATTTTTAGGTACATTAACAGGACATTACATTTTAAATACTTTACATTATTGGAATGTTTTAAAAGAATCCCACTTTTACTCTGTTGGCAAAATCAGTTTAGACTTAAAGTCAGCCTGCAATTATGCATCAGTCTTTTTCAATTAAAATTTTCTATACATCCTTTATGATGTCATTCTTACATTCCTGCAACAGATGCTTGTTTATATACCAATTTTCCTAACTGCTGCTGTACTGGTATTACGCTATTGTCGATGTAACCTCTCTGTCTAGTTTACATTCCCAGATCTCCTCTCAGTAAATGTGTATTTTCAAAATAATTTGCCTCTTTAAAAACCATCTCTAATTACCAAACAATCCCTTCTATTGAAAAAAACAAAACCAAAACGTCTCTGTATCTTTAGAGAGTACAATTAAATACACACTTCCAGGAAGAATGATATTCTTAAAATTTTAAGAAAGTGGTGGTTCCATGAATAAGTTCAAACACAACTTTAAAATACATTTTAGAAGGTATAATTCCAAAACAAGATTATTAATTCTGCCCTCTGAGAACCTAGCGAGAAATCTCTCAGACTAGTTGTATACCACAGCTGTTTATTAACTGCAGGCTGAGTGATATGTAACATCAGACCCATTTTTAAAGCAATACTGTAACAATGTTAATCAAGCCATATGTATAATCAATCAGCATTGTTATTATGTCTCTGCAAGGTTTCAGAATAGAACCATCAAAGCCTCCTACAGATCAAAATTTAGCTCACTGAACTAAAGAAATCTACCCATTTGAGGAAAAAAAAAGACTATAAAATATATATATTGATTTCAGATTTGTGGGTGAACAAAGACTGAAAAACTACTTTTTGTATACCATCAGTACTTAATTTGAGTTAAGCGATGCTGTGATCCTGTTAAAAGAAGCTCATCATTTTAAAAACATTTATCTCTGAATATATACGTGTGAAATTCTGGCACTGAAACTTTCATAAGGATCTTGAAGGAAAATTGTCACGTGGATTAAACACTGGTCGGTATCACCTCTTTTTCAAACATAATTTTTGGTTACCACTAAAAAATATTTTTGTTCCACATATAAACAAATTTCTTCCAATTTTACAGCCTCATATTTATCAGGGGATTGCCTATCCTTAGCAATTTTGCTCTGTCAAGTTACTGAAGTTACAAAATATTCCGCTTTAAAAGGAAAAAAACCTTACAAAACCTATAACTGTTACTATTGCCATTTATGTTGAACACTTGGTTGGCCTCTTTCTCTGACCTAAGTCAGGTTTTCTAAAATCTGTAGGGGAGACTTTCATTTCTTGCCATTTCTTCTCTCCCAACAGAAGGGCGCTGGAGGGAAAGTTGTGAGCTTTCTTGAGAGGGTGTCCTAAAATTCAAGGTAAGATAAGAAAGACAAAACCAAGATGAATAAATGACTACGTAATTGTAACCATACCTCTGGTTCCCATTAAAAACCATCATTTTAGTTGGAAAAAAGTTTTTTAACCTTTAATATGTTACTAGCAAAGAACAAAATCTAAAAATATAAGCAGCGAAACAAACATTTTCCCAATACACAGTGCTGTTGTAATTGCCTAACTTTGGATTTTTGCGGGCTATTTGATTTGGTAGGGTATCAAAAAAAGTCCAAAGAAGTTCTGAAAAAGGCTGTGGCCTGCTTTCCTACAGTCGCAGTGGTTGGGATACTGTAATACCACGGAAATCAGATACTAAGTAGCACTAGAGAAAACCTAAGTTGGGGGGAGTGGGCAAAGACAGAACAGTGTGGAGCGCTCCTGCAATAAGGAAGCACTCAGGCTCTCCCTCCCTCCCCACCTAATAAAATAAGAAGAAAAAGGCAAAGAGAAGGAGGAAGAGAAAGGGAAGTGGGAGGGGAAGGGAAGAGAGAGGAGAGCTGGGGAGAGCACAGCTGAGAACAGGGAAAAGAAAGCTCCTACGGGAGGCTGTGCGTGTCACACAGATCCACACCCTCACCAAACAATCTATCTGAAAGAAGCCTGGGCCGCTATGGCAATATTATCCCTGACTGGGGACTCAGGGATGCAGAGAAAGCCTGTCACTATCGTTTATGGGTATATTGTTAATGTACTTTAAGGGTTATTCAAAGGCAGATTTCCAAAACACAACAAAAAGCCTCTTCTGCTGCTATCGTATTTCTTTATGGAAGGAGACTTACCAAAAGGAAAAAAAAAAAAAAGAGCAAACATATAAAGGAGCTCAGTGTGGAGCATTAAAAAATGTGGGTGCATTTTTAGAATGCTAAATGAACACAAATATCTAGGTAATCTGGTCCAAGCATAACATTTGACTACCAAAAACCTGATGTCATGTAAAGAAAGATGGCAAGTCAAAAGGAATACTAACACTATCATTGGATAAATCAGTATATATTTGCCCTAAAGAATTTTATTAAGAAATAAAGTACTTGGGTGGGGTGTGCTGCTTTATCAAGTACAGATGGTAAGGTTTGTAACTGTGCTTGTGTCCCTCTTCTTGGTTACAAGCTGGTAGAAACCAGAAGTACAAGAAAGGTTGTACACACCCATACAGTTAAAAAGTGTGATGATTGTAGGTATATATACCATAAGCCTAGAAGTGACTTTGTACAACCATCTCATAATACTGATGAAGAAACTGAGGCTCAGATAAACTGACTTGCCCAGGACACCACACAGCAAGGAAGTGGCAGAGTTGGGAATCAAGCCCAAGTTTCCTGGCTCCCAGTCACAGGTACTGTAGACTTTACCACCCAGCCTTTAGCTGCAAAACATTTTCATCTGAATCTTATGTGATGTTCTATAACCCTGAGGGGTTATCATTATTTAAAAAGAATTAAAACATACACACACACACACACACACACACACACACACACACTCACACTCCTTAGATTGGAGAGAGCTATGTTTGCCTTTGGTTTTTACAGCGTTTCTAAGTATGGATTGTCAAAGAAGGTATGAGTCCTCCCTCACTCTCTCTGAAGAGGCCAGAGGTTGCCTTACAAAGGAAGCACTAGTTAGAAAGAAGTGCAGAATTTGCCTAAGGCTTGGGTTTACAAACTGACTAAGTGACAAGAATGGCAACACCTGTCCCCACAGACCCAAATAAGCATGTGGTTTAGAAACATGACCTGGAAGTCCTCATTCAGGAAAGGCCACACAGCTTCCAACTGCCTCTCTTAGAATACTTTTCACTAGTGTCTTGAACTGCCATGTAAGAAGTCCAACTATCTTGAAAAAAACATGCAAGAGAGGCCTTCTGGCCAACAGACCCAGCTAGGACTCAGCTGAGTCCTAACTTCACCATTCCAGCTGAGGGATCAGCCATGTGAAGGGAGCCCTCTTGGACCCTCCAGATTTGTTCATCTACCAGCCAAGGTAGATGAACAGCTGAGTCACTACAATCAGAAGGTGCAAAAGACTCATTCAGACAAGTCATGCTCAAATTCCTGACTCACAGAATTCCTGAGGTCTAGTAAAAGAGTTATTTAAAGACATTAAGTTTGGGGGTAGTTTGTTATGCAGCAATAGATAACCAGACTGGGCCTTAATTCTCTCAACTGTAAAATTTGGGAAGTGTTACCAGAAGACCATCGTGAGGATTAAATGAGACTGTATGCAGTGTCCATAATTAATTTATAAGAGAACTACCAACACCATCATCATAACAATAATAACAACCATAAAGGCTCTTTCCAACATTGAAAACACTGTACCTATCCCAGATGGGCACTGAAAATGGAAGTTCTCATTCCGGGCCTGCCACTGGTGAGCCATGTACTTTTGACACGTTAAAGAACCTCACAGGTACATACTACTATATATCAAGTAGATAACTAATAAGGACCTACTGTATAGCACAGGGCGCTATTCAATACTCCGTAATGGTCTATATAGGAAGAGAATCTAAAAAAGCGTGGGTATATGTGTATGTATAACTGATCCACTTTGCTATACACCTGAAACTAATACAACATTGTAAATCAACTATACTCCAATAAAAATTTAAAGAAAAAAAAAGAACCTTACATCATCTGGCCTTTTCTTTTCCCACCGGGGGTCAGACAGGAAAGGCAAAATGAGGCTAGTGTAAGACAAAGGCTTTACGTGGTCTTTCAAACATTCAAAGCACAAATCCTAGGTATATTCTTTGTTTCCATACAGAAATATAATCTCTATCTTTGGTTAAACACATGGTCCTCTTGGTCTAGATTTTATTTACTTTTTGCTTCTGAAAATAATACATGTGAATGGAGAAATATTTTTCTCTTATAAGAGAATTTCTCAATTGTAAGTAAAATAACATGCCAGGGCCAAAATAGAGTGGTGGGGACTTGGGTGAATGAGAAAGAAGTTTATCCAGCCAAGGAGGCAAACACCACTCATCTCTGGCCAACTTGTGCCATGAGCCCGACGACCAGTGTTCCTTGATCTTTTGACTTTTCTGAGAGGCCAGAAAGGCTCAGCTCGTGAGTAACCGGCTGGCATCTCTAGTGTAGCATCCAGAAACTCTCTTAGGTGGTCTTTTTCTTGCTTAGCATGTGACCTTAGGCAAACTGTTTATTTTTCAGTCTCATTTTCCTTTCCTGTAAAATTGAGAGGTAAAAGCAATAGTTTCTAAAGTCTTTTCAAGTCTAAAATTCTACAATTCCTTTATCAGGCTTGCCCAGGGGAGGACAGTGGATTTGGAAAATATGCATATGCCATGTCTGTGTATTTATGCATTATTTTATTAAAAAAGAAGTAACAGTTTGCTTTTTGTTATGTGCACAGAAAGGCTATGTATTACCTCTGGGGACAGCTACTTTGCCTCTTCTTAGTCCTACCTCAGGTGATCCCTAAACATGATCTTTAAGGATGGAGTTAAAAAAAAATTTTTGATAGCAACTGACAGTGTAAGATACACTCTATATTATGGCAAAATGGTTTGCACGTATGTGTATATACATATATATATATGACTGAAACAAAAGTTTCACACGGTAATATTTACCCTTGCCATCTGGAGTGCTCCGTAATTTTCAGTTTTCTTTCTTTTACCCCACTACATGTTGTGACTCATCAAATGCAGTTCAAGATTCAGCAGTGAACCAGGACCAACCATGCTTCTTTACAAAGGTCATCCTCTCCTCAGAATTTACAATCTGTCCTCTGGATTTCATTTTTAAAATTGTTCTTCAAACAATTAATGTCTCCCTCAACTAGATGGTAACTTCCCTTATGGCATGTCTTTCCAAAAATTTAAAGTACAGAACAAGAAGTGCAAACATATAGTTTCTTCTCTCAGTACCCTATTTTCTAGACAAGAGGTAACACTAGTTTATTTGTAGAAGGCGTACATTTATAAATAGCATTACTTTCACGTTAATTTTCCTCTTCACTAAACCAGTGGTAGCAAAACTTCAGCGTGTGTTAAAAATCACCTGGAACATTTTTAAATATGCAGATTCTCAGGTCCTACACCAAGAGATTCTGACTCAGTGGGTACCTGGTAATGTCCAGAAATTTACATTTTTTACCATCCCCTTGGTCATTTTGATCTCCTTGGTCATTTGGCCACAGTTTGAGCTTTTGCTCTAAACTTACAAAGGTCTAGAACAGGGCTCAGCAAACTTTTTCTATAAAGAACCAGATTATAAATATTTTAGGCTTTCAGGCTACAGGGTGCCCATTATAACTACTCAGCATTGCTGCTGTAGAGTGAAAGCCTTCACAGACAATATGTAAATAAGTGGGCGCGGCTGTGTTTTAATAAAATGTTATTTACAAAAGAATGTGACCAGCTCCTGGTCATAGTTGGCTAAACCCTGGTCTAGAATATGAACTAAAATTTGGTTTTGTTATATAAGCACAATAATGAGATCTACTGGTCCTGGATGCCTTGCCAAGTAGGTTGACAAGCAGTCTAAACTCACAACCAAGCTCTTTCGAAAAGAGTGCTTTTGCCAATTAGCGATGTCAAAGGGAATGCTAAATGGCCAAGTGGGAGGTGTGAACTTTCATTTTGACCTTCGAGCCTTACCTTAGAAGGTAAGGAAATGAAGAAGCAGCATTTCTCTTTAGAGAATCTAAAAGTGGAGTAGCTAATACCCTTAATTAAGTTACGGAATTCAACTATACATGCACTGCAAGAATCCAGGCAGTGAGGACAGTTCCAACAGCCATTCCATTAGACATTCCTTTTTGTAAACCCAAGAATTGGAGGACTTGAATCAGCTATTGCTCCAGAAGGCCTCAGTTCCCAGATGCCTTTTATGCAGTGAGGCTTTGAGTAGGAGCCTAACGGTAAAGCTACACTCATTTATTTTGTATGACACCAATTCTAAACTCAAACCAGCTACATCTTCAGGTGGTCGAAGAAAAAAAAAATATCCACACTGAAAAAAACCCAACTAGCTCTGTGAGATTTACTGAACATAAGGCCCTAAAGCAGTCTCCACTGTGGTGCCTTCCTGCAGGATTTTTCAAAAGTACTTTTAAAAAAATGAGATTTCCAACTCAAACTCATTGACATCAGAACCTAATTTCCCACATAATTTGTGGCTCCAGTTACACTATTTATGAACTATGAGTATCACACACGTTTCTGAAGGTTAAGCCCCAAATCTCCGTATAGTGTTACTAAAAATTGCCTCAAGAGGTATGCCAGTTTATTGGTTTCCATGTTGCTAAAAACAACTATAGCAAAGATGAGTTAAAGAGTTCCTTGTTCTCTCTGCTTCTCCTCCTACTAGTTAACATTTTGCTCTTAACATTCTGAGTAGAGGGGCAGCCAGGGAGTAGGAATGGTAGAGAGGGTAGGGATGAAGATAGAGGTAGAACTGGTTGAGAGCCTACAATGTACCAATAATCTGTTATTTCATTTAAGCCCTCGCAATGTGGTATGATAAGTATTATTATTCCCATTTTACAGTCAAGGATCTTAGTTCAGTGAAACTGAGAAATTTGCCTGAGGTTATATAGCCTGGAAATTGTAGACGCTGTATTGGAATTAAGGACCCTCTGATTTCCAAGGCCCTATTCTACCATTCTATACTGACTTTCAAGGAAAACTCAAAGCTACCAAACTAAAACAATGCTCATCTTCAGTAAAAGAAGCAACTGGTTAAAATGGGATTTGAAATACATCCATAGTAGCTGTTCAAATTATCAAACATATCCAGACAAGACTGGATTCAAACACTGTAGGAAAAGTCATTCAAATGGCAGAGTAGAAGGTATGATTTCTGGTGCCTCCTGGTTTGTTCCTTTCCTCCTTCTGGAGTCCTTTTACCAACCCAGACACTCTCTGTCCTTACAGAGTGGATTCCCAAAACCTTCCATGTCTGTGCTCTCCAGGCAGCATCCGATCATTTTCATTTCTGTATGTTCTAATAAAACCTACACATATCAGACCTTACCATTTAGGTGTTTAAGTGACAAAAGTAGCATAACGTAAAAGCTGACTCTTCAATCAGATCAATAAAATTGATAAAACTTCAGCCAAATTAAATAGGAAAAAAAGAGAGAAAAGCCAAGCTACCAATATCAAGAATGAAAGAGGTAGCATTACCTCAGATTCTATACAAACTAAAAGGCCAATAAAGAAATACTATGAACAATCTTATATCAATATATTTAACAACCTAAATGAAATGGACAAATCATTTGAAAGAAACTATCACAACTTACTTAAGGAGTACGTCAATATTTAATAGATATTATGTTACTTGAAAAACCTAATATCTATTAAAGAAATTGAGTGCGTAGTTAAAAACCCTCTGGCAAAAAAGATCCTAGGCCCAGATGGCTTAACCAGTGATTCTACCAAACATCTAAGGAAGAAATGATACCAATTCTACATAAATTCTTCTAAAAAACTGGAAGACTACTTCCCAACTCATTCTATGGGGTCTGTTTTACTCTGTTACCAAAGCCAGACAAAGACGGTACAAAAAGAGAAAACTATAGACCATCAGATACAAAAGTTCTTAAAATTTTAGGAAACTGAATCTAACAATGTGTACAAAGGATAATATATTATTACCGAATATGATTTATCTCAGGAATGAAGGATTGGTTAATATTCAAAAACAATCAATGTAATTCATCATATTAATAGACTAAACAAATATATAATGTAAGATTATCTCAACTGATGCAGAAAAAGGATTTGATGAAATCCAATATTTAGTCCTGATGACACTTTTTAGCATACTAGGAATAAAAAGGAGCTTCCTCAATCTAATAATGGGCATGTAAAAAAAAAAAAAAAAAAATCTAAGGCTAACAGCATGCTTCAAGGTAAGAAACCAAATACTTTCCCTTTAGAATCTGGAAAAGGCAGAGATGTGCCTACTCCCACCACTTCTGTACAACATTATACTGAAGGATGTACTCCATGCAACAAGAAAAGGAAAATAAATAAAAGACACTGAAATTGGAAAAGGGTAAGTAAAAACATCTTTATCTACAGATTACATGGTTGTCCACACACAAAAAGTCTAATAAAATTCTCACAAAAAAAATATTTTAAAGGTATGTGTTTGGCAAAACTGCAGGACACAAGACGAAAATACAAAGGTTAGTTTTATTTCTCTGTCGTAGCAATGAACAATCAGAGACTGAAAATATATTTTTTAAAATACCATAATAGCATCAAAAATATGAAATACTTATGAATACATCAATGATGTGTAAGACCTATACATTGAAGACTACAAAACAGAACTGAGAGATTAAGGAAGATCTAAATAAATGGAACAAAATACTAAATATTGTAAATATGGTTAAGTCTCTTCAAATTGATCTATAGATTCAGAGCAATCCCATTCAAAACCTCAGTGGATTTTCTTCCTTTTCTTTTTTTAATTGACAACCTTATTATAAAGTTCACATGGAAATACAAAGGATTCAGAACAGCCAAAAAATCTGAAAAGGAAGAAAAAAGTTGGAGGACTTACATTACCTAACTTCAAGACGTATTGTTATAAGTAGAATAATCAGGAGTGTCATGATTATGGCATGTCAGAATCATGGCATTAGAATAGACAGATCAACTGAACAGAATAGAGTCAAGAAATAGACCTACATGTATTTGGTCAACTGATTTTCAACCAAATTCTAAAGGCAATTCAATAGAGAAGAGAAGTATTTTCAACAATAGTGCTAGAACAATTGGATATCCAGTGCATAAAAAAAGAACCTGGATCCATACCTCAAACCATATGCAAAAAATAACTAAAAATGCATCATAACCTAAATGTAAAATCTACAACCGTAAAATATCTGGAAGAAAACCTAGGAAAAAAAATTTATGGCCTTGGATTAGGTAAAGATTGTTAAGACACAATACCAAAAACATGATGAATAAATTGGGCTTCATCAAGATTTAGAACCTCTGCTCTTCAAAGGGCAGTATTTAAAGACAAAGCACAGAGGGAGAAAATACTGTACACATCTGTATAAAAATAAGAAGACTGACTGTAGCAAATGTTGGTGAAGATGTGGAGAAACTGGAACTCCCATGCACTGCAGGTAGGAATGTAAAATGGTACAACCACTTTGGAAAATGTTGGTAATTTCTTTAAAAAATTAACATATGACCCAGCCATTTCACACCTAGGTATTTACCCAAAGGGAATGAAAGCATATGGATACACAAACACTTGCAGACAAATATTTACAGTAGCTTAATTTGTAATATTCAAAAATTAAAAATCATCCAAATGTCCATCAACAAGTATACAGATAAATTCTGATATATCCATACAATGGACTACTAATCAGTATCAAAAAAGAATGAACTACTGAAACACATAACCAGAGTGGATCTAAAATAATCATGCTGACCGAAAGAAATCAGATAAGAAGGAGTACATACAATACATTTCCATTTTTATAGAATTATAGGAAATTCAAACTTACTTGTAGTGACAGAAGGCATATAAGTGGTGCCTAAGAATGGGGATGGGAGTGGGGTAGTAAGCACTGACAGGAAGAGACTGCAAGGAACGTGAGAAAACTTTTGGGGGTGATGAATATGTTCATTATCTTGTCAAGGTGATCGTTTCACAGGTATATATATATGTCAAAAGCAATCAGATTGTAAACTTTATGTTTAGTTTATTAGTATCAATTTACTTCAGTAAAGCTGTTTAAAAAGCAATCTAACAAAAGAATAAAAGTTTGCATTTTGGTGAGTTTTGTGAGTTTAAGAAAAGCAATAATTTTCAGTCATTCTGAACTGCTGGAAAAACACATTTTCCACACAATTCACTACATATGGGAGGGAGGGGACATCTAAGTGATCTTGAGGCAGTAGTTCCTAACTAAACCCCACCCCTGGAGGAGGATCCTAATTTTAGCAGCTTATAGATTATCCAAATGCTTATCATAGGCATATTATATATCATAGGGCTTCACTGTACTTACAGGAAACTTCTAAATAAAAGACAAGTTATGCATATATATATATATGATGATGTATACATATACACATGATGATATACATATATACATCATATATTAATATATACATCAAAAGAAAACATTGAATATTAAGGGGAAAGCCAGCAAGAACAATCAATACAGAAGTCTTATTCTAGTAAAGCTATTAGACTTAAAGTGAAGAAAGATTATTTGGCACAGTGATGCAAAAATATCAAGTTATCATAAGGTGGAAAAAAATTTGGTTAACCAACTGCTTTCCTATAACAACATCCCCACCAGACAACACAAATAGACTGACAAGAAAGCAGACTGATCATAATGGATTTATGACACTGAGATCCTATGTTTTTAAGAACCATTTTTATAGACTAAATTACTTTAGAAAAAGTTCTTGGTGTGTGAAAGTGTGAAACAGCTTTAAAAAAAAAATGTTCAAAGATAAAGGAATAATGCAGGATCAGAGACAATAAAGGAAATTGCCTGGCTAAAGCCAAGAGGCCTGCAAATACTCTTCACATGAATAATGCGCTTGACATGACATACAGGAGCAAAAATGTTTAAAAACTAATGAACTTAAGAAAAGAGAAAGTAATAAACTTGACGATATGTGTCCCATGAGGGTCTGACATTTACAAACCAATCACCTTGGGAAGTGGTGCTCTTATTGTTTCTGGAATGGGCTTCCTGAGCAAGTTAAGCACTACCAAATAAAGAAATAAATAAAACAAAACCAAGCAAACAACTGTCTTATAACTAACAGTCCCCTTTCTTTCAGGATTCAAAGCTCTGATCCATTAAATTGGGCTCCAAACTGTCCACGAAATAGGGCTCCAAACAGTATTGACTAATTCCCTAAGTCAAATGTACTCTTCAAAGAACAAAGATCTGCCAGTAATAGTGAAATTAAAATGCAAGTTACATGGACCTAAAGTATTGGGTTGGCCAAAAAGTTCGTTAGGGTTTTTCCCTAAGATGTTACAGAACGAACTTCTTGGCCAACCCAATAGTATAGAAAGATGGCAAGAGTTTCGAGATTTGTTATCATTGACAGAGAAAGTCAGTGGACTGTTATGTGGGAAACAACAGGTATGCGCAGAAGCGCTATGTATGTATACTCAACTGTCAGTCATGTCACACCAGTAGCATCACTGTATATCCAGTGCCCCACACAGTGCTTGGTACCTAACCTGCACTCTACAAATCTTTAGAATGGTGAATATATAAACATTTATATGAAGGATATTACTTTGGAATGCAATGTAATTAAATATTTTATTTGGGAGGGTATGACAAATCTTCAAACCAATTTTAAAGTAGGTTCCCCAGTTTAAAGTATGTTTTATATTTAATCAACCATAATCTCTCAAAATACCCTAAAATGTTAGTAAGAAGGGTGGTGATCTAGGTTATAATTCAATCTCAATGAGATAAGAACTTGGTAACTATACAATGGAAACTTTTGATCAATTACACAGTGAATTGTCCATGACATGTTAATTAAGATATGATTCTGTTTTTTTATTAACAGGTTAAAATACAGTTGACCCTTGAGCCAACCCCTTGTGCAGTCGAAAATCCAAGTGTAACTCTGACTCCCCCAAAACTTAACCAGCTTACTGTTGGCCAGAAGCCTTACTAATAACATAAAGAGCAGATTAACAATTTTGTTGTTACATGTATATGTACATTTTATTAGTATTGTATTTTCCATAGTACCATGAACATTCTTGACACACAGTAGGGACTCAGTAAATATGTACTGAATTGTATAATTGAATTCAGCACGTACACACACAGAACAAAGTAAGTGCAAGTCATTCTAATAAGTTACTTTAGGAGGTTAATAATAATATAATGATGGTGATAATAATAAACAACTGCATTTACTGAGTACCTACTATTTGCTGGGCAATTTGTTGGATGCATCATTCACTGTATCTTTTTTTTTTTTTAACATCTTTATTGGAGTATAATTGCTTTACAACGGTGTGTTAGTTTCTGCTTTATAACAAAGTGAATCAGCTATACATATACATATATCCCCATATCCCTTCCCTCTTGCGTCTCCCTCCCACCCTCCCTATGCCACCCCTCTAGGTGGTCACAAAGCACCAAGCTGATCTCCCTGTGCTATGTGGCTGCTTCCCTATCTTAACTCTTATAATATAACCCCTATCTCTTGGATGAGGAAGCCAAGATTCCAAAAAGTTAAGTACACTAAACACAGGGAAAATGCTGGTATGCTGCTGTGCACATATTTTCAAGATTCTGGGTACCTTTAATTCTTTATTAATATTAAGGATATTCTAATGATTTTGCCTACTCTGATATTATTTTTAAAATCAATTTCTAAGCAAATAATTTCAGGGTTAAAGTTAGATATGTAGTTTGAAGATGAGGTAGGTGTACTTGAAATAAAATGGCATCATTCCTTGAAGCAGTTTGAAATCCATAAAAATCCCAAACAATCAAAACCAGAACCTCAAAAGCCCAATATATACAAGTACATGATATCCCCAAAACAAATTCCTGCAGTCTTTTCTAGGTGACGATCTCCAGTGTTACAGATGCCTATGAAATTCCCTGTTCTTGAATATCCATTTCTTTGCTTTAAATAACAGATCTTTGAGGGACCTTCAAGATGGCTGAGGAGTAAGCCATGGAGATCACCTTCATCCCTACAAATACATCAAAAATATACCTACATGTGGAACAACTCCTACAGAACACCTACTGAATGCTGGCAGAAGACCTCAGACTTCCCAAAAGGCAAGAAAATCCCTACATATCTGGGTAGGGCAAAAGGAAAAAGAAAAAACAGAGACAAAAGAGTAGGGACGGGACCTGCACCAGTGTGAGGGAGATGTGAAGGAGGAAAGGTTTCCACACACTAGGAAGCCCCTTTGCGGGAGGAGACTGCAGGAGGCAGAGGGGGGAAGCTTCAGAGCCACAGAGGATAGCACAGCAACAGGGGTGCAGAGGGCAAAGCGGATCCCTGCACAGAGGATCGGTGCTGACCAGCACTCACCAGCCCGAGAGGCTTGTCTGCTCACCCGCCGGGATGGGCGGGGGATGGGAGCTGAGGCTTGGGCTTCGGAGGTCAGATCCCAGGGAGAGCACTGGGGTTGGCTGCGTGAACACAGCCTGAAGGGGGCTAGTGAGCCACAGCTACCTGCGAGGGAGTCTGGGAAAAAGTCTGGACTGGCGTAAGAGGCAAGAGACCACTGTTTCAGGGTGGGCGAGGAGAGGAGATTCCTTCCCCATTTGCCCACAGAAGGCAGAGCACTGCCGAAACGAGCTCCTGAGACAGGCACAAGCTGCGGCTATCAGCGCAGACACCAGAGACAGGCATGAGACTCTAACGCTGCTGCTGCAGCCACCAAGAATCCTATGTGCAAGAGCAGGTCATTATCCACAGCCCCCTGGGAGCCTGTGCAGCCCACCACTGCCAGGGTCCCGTGATCCAGGGACAACTTCCCCAGGAGAACATACGGTGTGCCTCAGGCTGTAGAAACATCATGTTGGCCTCCGCTGCCACAGGCTCCCCCCGCATTCCAATTATAACTACTGTACCCTCCCTCCCCCTGGCCTGAGTGAGCCAGAGCCCCCTAATCAGCCACTGTTTTAACCCCATCCTGTCTGGGAGGGAACAGAGGCCTGAGGGCGACCTACACACAGAGGCAGGGCCAAATCCAAAGCTGAACCCCAGGAGCTGTGCGAACAAAGAAGAGAAAGGGAAACCTCTCCCAGCAGCCTCCGTAGCAGCGGATTAAATCCCCACAATCAACTCAAGGTACCCTGCATCTGTGGAATACCTGAACAAACAACAAACCAACCCAAAATTGAGGCGGTGGATTTGGGAGCAACTGTAGACTTGGGCTTTGTTGTCTTCGACTGACTTGTTTCTGATTTTTATGTTTATCTTAGTATAGTTTTTAGCGTTTGTTATCATTGGTGGATTTGTTTATTGGTTGGGCTGCTCTCTTCTTTTTATATTTTTACATTTTTATTTCAATAATTTTTTTATTTTTAATTATTTTATTTCATTTCCTTTATTTCTTTATTTAAAAAAATTTTTTTTCCTTTCTTTTCTTCTCCCTTTTCTTCTAAGCCATGTGGCTGACAGGGTCTTGGTGCTCCGGCATGGTGTCAGGCCTAAGTCTCGGGGTGGGACAGCCGAGTTCACGACACTGGACCAACAGAGACCTCCCAGCCCCATGCAATATCAATCGGCGAGAGCTCTCCCAGAGATCTCCATCTCAACACTAACACTCAGCTCCACCCAACGGCCAGCAAGCTCCAGTGCTGGATGCCCCAAGCTAAACAACTACAAGACAGGTACACAACACTACCCATTAGCAGAGAGGCTGACTAAAATCATACTAAGCTCACAGACACCACAAAGCACATGAGCAGGCTCAGCCCTGCCCACCAGAAAGACAAGATCCAGCCCCACCCACCAGAACACAGGCACCAGTCCCCTCCACCAGGAAATCTACACAAACCACTGAACTAACCTTACCCACTAGGGGCAGACACCAAAAGCAACGGGAACTATGAAAAGGAGAAAAGGAGACCCAAACACAGTAAGTTAAGCAAAATGAGAAGACAGAGAAATATGTAGCAGACGAAGGAGCAAGTTAAAAACCCACCAGACCAAACAAATGAAGAGGAAACAGGCAGTCTACCTGAAAAAGAATTCAGAGTTATGATAGTAAAGATGATCCAAAACCTTGGAAATAGAATGGAGAAAATACAAGAAACGTTTAACAAGGAATTAGAAGAACTAAAGAGCAAACAAACAATGATGAACAACACAGTAAATGAAATTAAAAATTCTCTAGAAGGAAATATAGCAGAATAAGTGAGGCAGAAGAACAGATAACTGACCTGGAAGATAAATAGTGGAAATACCTACCGCAGAGCAAAATAAAGAAAAAAGAATGAAAAGAATTGTGGACAGTCTCAGAGACCTCTGGGACAACATTAAACATACCAACATTCGAATTATAGGGATCCCAGAAGAAGAAGAGAAGAAGAAAGGGTCTTAGAAAATATTTGAAAACATTATAGTTGAAAACTTCCCTAACACAGGAAAGGAAAGATACAGTCAAGTCCAGGAAGCAAAGAGAGTACGAAACAGGATAAATCCAAGGAGAAACACGTCAAGATACATATTAACCAAACCATCAAAAATTAAATACAAAGAAAAAATACTAAAAGCAGCAGAGAAAAGCAAAAAATAACATACAAAGGAATCCCCATAAGGTTAACAGCTGATCTTTCAGCAGAAAGGCTGCAAGCCAAAAGGGAGTAGCAGGACATACTTAAAGTGATGAAAGGGAAAAACCTACAACCAAGGTTACTCTACTCAGCAAGGATCTCATTCAGATTCGACAGAGAAATTAAAACCTTTGCAGACAAGCAAAAGTTAAGAGAATTCAGCAGCACCAAAGCAGCTTTCCAACAAATGCTAAAGAAACTTCTCTAGGCAGGAAACACAAGAGAAGGAAAAGATCTACAATAACAAACCCAAGACAATTAAGAAAACGGTAGTAGGAACATACATATCAATAATTACGTTAAATGTAAATGGTTTAAATGCTCCAACCAAAAGACATAGATTGACTGAATGGATACAAAAATGAGATCCGTACATATGTTGTCTACAAGAGACCCACTTTAGACTTAGGGACACATACAGACTGAAAGTGAGGGAATGGAAAAAGGTGTTCCATGCAAATGGAAATCAAAAGACAGCTGGAGTAGCAATTCTCATATCAGACAAAAGGGACATTAAAATAAAGACTACTAAAAGAGACAAAGAAGGAAACTACATAATGATCAAGGGATCAATCCAAGAAGAAGATATAACAATTATAAATATATATGCACCCAACAAAGGAGCACCTCAATACATAAGGCATCTGCTAATAACTATAAAAGAGGAAATCGACAGTTACACAATAATAGTAGAGGGACTTTAACACCTCACTTACACCAATGGACAGATCATCCAAACAGAAAATTAATAAGGAAACACAAGCTTTAAATGACACATTAAATAAGATGGACTTAATTGATATTTATAGGACATTCCATCCAAAAACAACAGAATACACTTTCTTCTCAAGTGCTCATGGAACATTCTCTGGGATAGATCATACCTTGGGTCACAAATCAAGCCTTGGTAAATTTAAGAAAATTGAAATTGTATGAAGTATCTTTTCCAACCACAACGCTCTGAGACTAGATATCAATTACAGGAAAAAAAACTGTAAAAAATACAAACACATGGAGGCTAAACAATATGCTACTAAATAACCAAGAGATCCTTGAAGAAATCAAAGAGGAAATGAAAAAATACCTAGAAACAAATGACAATGAAAACACAATGACCCAAAACCTATGGGATGCAGCAAAAGCAGTTCTAACAGGGAAGTTTATAGCAATACAATTCTACCTCAAGAAACAAGAAACATCTCAAATAAACAACCTAACCTTACACCTAAAGCAATTAGAGAAAGAAGAACAAAAAACTCCAAAGTTAGCAGAAGGAAAGAAATCATAAAGATCAGATCAGAAATAAATGAAAAAGAAATGAAGGAAACAATAGCAAAGATCAATAAAATTAAAAGCTGGTTCTTTGAGATGATAAACAAAATAGATAAACCACTAGCCAGACTTATCAAGGAAAAAGGGAGAAAACGTAAATCAACAGAATTAGAAATGAAAAGGAGAAGTAACAACTGACAGTGCAGAAATACAATGGATAATGAGAGATTACTACAAGCAACTATATACCAATGAAATGGACAACCTGGAAAAAATGGACAAATTCTTAGAAAAGCACAACCCTCCGAGACTGAACCAGGAAGAAATAGAAAATATAAACAGACCAATCACAAGCACTGAAACGAAACTGTGATTAAAAGTTGTCCAACAAACAAAAGCCCAGGACCAGATGGCTTCACAGGAGAATTCTATCAAACATTTCGAGACGAGCTAACACATATCTTTCTCAAACTCTTCCAAAATATACCAGAGGGAGGAACATTCCAAAACTCATTCTACGAGGCCACCATCACCCTGATACCAAAACCAGACAAGGATGTCACAGAAAAAGAAAACTACAGACCAATATGACTGATGGACATAGATGCAAAAATTCTCAACAAAATACTAGCAAACAGAATCCAGTAGCACATTAAAAGGATCATACACCATGATCAAGTGGAGTTTACCCCAGGAATGCAAGGATTCCTCAATATATGCAAATCAATCAATGTGATACAGCATATTAACAAACTGAAGGAGAAAACCTATATGACCATCTCAAGGCAGAAAAAGCTTTTGACAAATTCAACACCCATTTATGATACAAATTCTCCAGAAATAAGGCATAGAGGAAACCTACCTCAACATAATAAAGGCCATATATGACAAACCCACAGCCAACACTGTTCTCAATGGTGAAAAACTGAAACCAGTTCCTCTAAGATCAGGAACAAGACAAGGTTGTCCACTCTCACCACTATTATTCAACATAGTTTTGGAAGTTTTAGCCACAGCAATCAGAGAAGAAAAAGAAATAAAAGGAATCCAAATCGGAAAAGTAGAAGTAAAGCTGTCACTGTTTGCAGATGACATGATAATATACATAGAGAATCCTAAAGATGCTCCCAGAAAAATACTAGAGCTAATCAATGAATTTGGTAAAGTAGTGGGATACAAAATTAATGCACAGAAATCTCTGGCATTCCTATACACTAATGATGAGAACTCTGAAAGAGAAATTAAGGAAACACTCCCATTTACCATTGCAACAAAAAGAATAAAATACCTAGGAATAAACCTACCCAAGGAGATAAAAGACCTGTATGCAGAAAATTATAAGACACTGATAAAATAAGTTAAAGATGATACAAATAGATGGAGAGATATACCATGTTCTGGGATTGGAGGAATCCACATTGTGAAAATGACTATACTACCCAAAGCAATCGACAGATTCAGTACAATCCCTATCAAATTACCAATGGCATTTTTCACAGAATTAGAAGAAAAAATTTCACAATTTGTATGGAAACACAAAAGACTCTGAATAGCGAAAGCAATCTTGAGAAAGAAAAACGGAGCTGGAGGATTCAGGCTCCCTGACTTCAGACTATACTACAAAGCTACAGTAATCAAGACAGTATGGTACTGGCACAAAAACAGCAATATAGATCAATGGAACAGGATAGAAAGCCCAGAGATAAACCCATGCACATATGGTCACCTTATCTTTGATAAAGTAGGCAAGAATATACAATGGAGAAAAGACAGCCTCTTCAATAAGTGGTGCTGGGCAAACTGGACAGCTACATGTAAAAGAATGAAATTAGAACACTTCCTAATACCATACACAAAAATAAACTCAAAATGGATTAAAGACCTAAATATAAGGCCAGACACTATAAAACCCTTAGAGGAAAACATAGCAAGAACACTCTTTGACATAAATGACAGCAAGATCCTTTTTGACCCACCTCCTAGAGAAATGGAAATAAAAATAAACAAATGGGACCTAATAAAACTTAAAAGCTTTTGCACAGCAAAGGAAACCATAAACAAGACGAAAATACAACGCTCAGAATGGGAGAAGATACTTGCAAACGAAGCAACTGACAAAGGAGTAATCTCCAAAATATACAAGCAGTTCATGCAGCTCAATATCAAAACAAACAAACAATCTAATCCAAAAATGGGCTGAAGATCTAAACAGACATTTCTCCAAAGAAGATACACAGATTGCCAACAAACACATGAAAGGATGCTCAACATCACTAATCATTAGACAAATGCAAATCAAAACTACAATGAGGTATCACCTCACACGGGTGAGAATGGCCATCATCAAAAAACCTACAAACAATAAATGCTGGAGAGGGTGTGGAGAGAAGGGAACCCTCTTGCACTGTTGGGGGGAATGTATATTGATACAGCCACTATGGAGAACAGTATGCAGGTTCCTTAAAAAGCTAAAAATAGAATTACCCTATGATCCAGCAATCTCACTACTGGACATATACCCTGAGATAATTATAATTCAAAAAGAGTCATGTATCAAATGTTCATTGCAGCTCTATTTACAATAGCCAGGACATGGAAGCAACCTAAGTGCCCATCGACAGATGAATGGATAAAGAAGATGTGGCACATATACAAAATGGAATATTACTCAGCCATAAAAAGAAAGGAAATTGAGTTATTTGTAGTGAGGTGGATGGACCAAGAGTCTGTCATACAGAGTGCAGTAAGTCAGAAAGAGAGAAACAAATACCATATGCTAACACATATATATGGAATCTAAAAAAAAAAAAGGTTCTGATGAACCTAGAGGTAGTACAGGAATAAAGATGCAGATGTAGAGAATGGACTTGAGGACATGGGGAGGGGGAAGGGTAAGCTGGGACGAAGTGAGAGAGTAGCGTTGACATATATACACTACCAAATGTAAAATAGATAGCTAGTAGGAAGCAGCTGCATCGCACGGCGAGATCATCTCGGTGCTTTGTGACCACCTAGAGGGGTGGGATAGGGAGGGTGGGAGGGAGACGCAAGAGGGAGGGGATATGGGGATATATGTATACATATAGCTGATTCACTTTGTTATACAGCAGAAACTAACACAACATTGTATAGCTATTATACTCCAATAAAGATGTTAAAAAAATAATAAATAAATAACAGCTCTTTAAAACATGGGAGTCATAACTAATGGATTGTAATATTTCTATCTTTAAATTCTGAATTTTTTATGAGTAAAATAATCCCAAATGAAAAGCACTTGTACCAAGAACACTGAACCTTTCTTCTCCTATTAGCATATCAGTCTTCAATCATATCTAGATCAATAGTGAAGATATCCGCTTAAAAGAGAGCCATGCTTTCTTTTGTCAGAAGTTCATTACTTTTTATTAGGGTCATTGCTTGAAAACTTCAAAACACCATATGGACCTAATTGTGGTTTATTTTGGCAAAAAGGAAGACACTGTAGAACAATTGAGGCATTACATTCTACAATTCCATTACTTTCATCCCTCTCAGCTTTATTACTGTGTCATTAAAGGCAACTTGAGTGAGCTAAGAATTATACTGTCATGTGTACAGGCTAGTAGGTTAATAACAAAACACACTCAAGTTTAAAGGTATCTAACAGCTGTTTTCATTATTTTGTGTAAATACACTTGAAGCATATCTATCTGATTAGTGGATAGAGTGCTCTTCTCTGTCACATGCCATGGGCACTGCTATGTGCAAGTAATCAAAGTGCTCAGAAAATGAGTTTACATTGTTCACTGCTGAAATACACAAATGTCAGAAAGTGACTGCGCATCAAAGCTTAGTCAAATCATCTGCTGCAAACAAACAGATTCCAATGCACATTTCAGCTTAAAACATTCTGCTGCAGCACACTGAGTTGGACTTATTGCTGGCCAAAATGAAGTGGTGTGCAGAAAACAATAAGTTTCTTTAGAGAGAAAGAAATGACTTCAAAATCTGATTTACTCATATGGAATCATACTGATCATCATCTACATAATTTCCAAGAGTCAACATCTAAAGTTTTATTATTTTTATCCTAGGAATATTAATTAGCTTTTAAATGTGAACGGATAAGGATACATGTCATATATTCTTATTTTAGGGCTTACATATGTTATAAAATCCATACATAACTTAAGATTTCTCATGTAATGATTTTTAATTCCATGTTCAGAGGCTTTTCCTTCATTCTCTTTCATGCTACTATGTTCCATCTAATAGTACATTTACTTTGAATTCCAATACTCAATTGCTTGCTACTTAAACATTTAAAAAATATTTATCCTCAACTATCAGCTCCTGTCCTACAGATTCTCTTCACTTGACCTCTTGTTTCCTTCAACCAGAGAAACACTTGACTCCCATTCCACTATGGAGTTGACAGGTTCAACTACTATGCTGCCTACCCACTCAGTGGGCTTTCTCACTTCATCACCATCTCTCTGGTTAACTGTCTCTGTGGTTTCTTGTCCCCTGTGTCTGCCTAATTTTGATGTTCCAACTTAGACATTTGTTTTCAAATCTATTCAAAACTCTTCCTGCCTTGTTTTTTCTTTCTGGGGGTGGGTGGGTACAATCCTGATGTCATATCCATGAACAACCCCTGCAATAATATGGGTGCTGAATATTCTCAATATGGTGATGAGTGGAACTTCTTTCTTCTTCCAAAGTCTGGCGCTAAAAATGCCCCATTCCCATTCAAGTCCTCTGTCAAGAACCCCTGATTTTGACATATCTGGCTTCCTCAGAAATGCTTTTAAACCTCTTTATGCTTGCCCCTCCAGTCCCAGAAACACTTGTTTCAAATTTGTCTGTCTGCCTCTTCCAAGTTTCTCATCTTTTCCTTCAATTTCATCCACTTGGTCTTTGGGGATGTTTACATTGAAGCTCGTATTTCAAGACTCATCTAGTTTTCTCTCAAGCATCTCTAAGTCCTCTGTGCTGTTTGAAGGCTTGCCTTGTCATCTGTATACTCTGTCTGTCTGCACCTCAGTTTCCTCCTGCCCCTCTGATGAGAGGCTGGAGGACTCCTGAGAGTGAGGCTCTGGTAGCACTAACACAAGCCAGATCTGGCTGCGGAGGTGTTATGTAAGCTTCTCCACGCTGAATTGACAATGAGTTTCTTCACTGACCTTCAAGTTCCAAGTTTATTCTGAGGTGTTCCATTAAGTGAGGCTCATGACCAAAATGTCAAGATTTTCAGTTAAGGGTACAAGCTTGGTTTTCAAAAGGTTAGATAGCAATTATATATCCCACACCCAATATTTTCATGTCACCTTTCAAAGTGGTATACCTCCCTTGTTCATGTGTTGACACATTTAGGGACAATGATTCTCTCCAAATTTAATGTAACTATATTTTGGCCCACTGTTCTAAAAGGTTCTTTTAAAATAGAGTCAAAATGCAACACGGACTTTCTTGCTTATGAATTTATTCCATAAGGTAAATAGCACTTAAGCTAAACAAGACAGCTAGATGGTAAGCACAGATTACAACCCATTTCTCTCAGAAAGAAAGATGCAAGCTGAATGGTAACCCAAGCTTAGTGGTGGTTCTGCAGCTGTCTCACAGATTTCTCTTCCCAAATCTTCAAGTATTGTCTGCCCACTAATAATATTTATTGGAAATCAACAGTAAAGAAATATGCTGGTCCTGTAGGGTGTTAAAAAGCATTAAAGAATTTCCATGTTTAAGAACCTTATAATCAAATGAGTGAAAATACATAAATCAATTGAAAATAGACATGCATACATGACATATGCATACAAAATTATGACTCTATATGTAATTTAAAAGCTTCCTTTATAAGTCTGTCTGGGTAAGCAATGGAGGTATGGAATAAATTAAAGGCAGTATCTTACCACAATGTATTGTTTAAAACAAGTGATCTAGTTGTCTAATGCCAGTGACATTATTCAGAAAGGACTACTGAAGAATGATAATGCTAAGCACTGTTTTTTAGAGGCTACGGTAGTAAATAGGAGGTAAGAAGAAAGAATTTGACCCTAGACCCAGACAGGAAGACATTAGGAAAACAATAGAGAAATAGATGCAATGGCTTACAATCAAGAGGGAAAGAGTCACGTACTCTCTGTCTGGAGTAACACAAGACCTAAGGTAGGAGGGACAGGCAAGTATTAGTGAGGAAACGTTGGTTCACTACTTTTCACTACTGATAATGCACTGGACACCTGAATAAACTTGGCAGGCTCCATTTCAGGGCTTAAGTATATGTCTCTCCTTCTTTCCACATTATATGCTTCATTAAATCTTCCATATATCCTGTACCTTGATCTTCCCCAACCCTTTTCCACATCAAAACTCAGCAAAATGATCTAGCTTCTCATTTCCAGGTGGAATTTTCTCTCTGGTTGGATCACTTTGCTATGATCACATCCTTTAAGCTGCATCTTATGATTCTTCAATAAAAATACAGACTCAATTCCCTTCAGGGAAAGTGGTACCAGAAACATTTCTGCTTCACAGGATCCATCACCTTCCTGGGAGGAATGTTCTGCTCTCTTAAGAACTTTGTAAACCAGAACATGGTACATAAATGGAAGGCATGACTTTAGCTGCTGTTATTAATCACCGTACCTTTCAGATTTGCTTATATCTAAAATAGCCTGCATCGTGCTTCATACTGTAAGCATGTAGAGAGCAAGCGGTATGCTAGTTTAACATATTGTATGCAGCACCTGGCACACCACATGCAAAAAGGCTTGTTGCTGACGATGCTAATGCTCACTGAAATTAAAGTCTGTCTTCTCATGATCACATAATAACTGGCAATCACCTTGAAATGGGAGTGTATTAAGCCCGACAAAACATAGCTAGTTCTTTTGGCCCAAGTTCTGCTCTCAGTGAAACCAGAGAGCAGCCTCTGAGGGCTCCCCTCAGAATATACGTATTGCAAAGCATTTAACCTTTCCATCGTTCTCAAGAAGATTCACAGTTACACTAGCTGGCTTATTCAAATGACTCCCAGAGTTTTCCTGATTGTGTATGCCACTCAAATGAGGAAGATTAAATAGAGCCCTGTTCACAGGAAGATTCTAAGTAACACTAGACAAAGCATAGAAAAATGATCGCTTCTTGATTCTTAGAGGCTACACATCACAAAATCACTTTGTCTTTTATTAGACTAATAACCAAATTGAATTGGGGCCACAATAACCATTGGGAACCAAACTTTCTTCCTTATATAGGATGTTCTTGAAATTCTTCCTCCTCTAAAATGCCCGTTTTAGAGATAATATTCCATGCTACCAGCATATTCTGAACTTATACTTGAAAACATTACCCGTTATTAATCTTACTGATTTCTGTATGTATGTTGTGTTGACTTAATCATATAGGTATGTGATCACAGAATTAATTAGGTGTGAACTTAGAAACTGAACTCATGCAACATCCCACCCATTTGGGAATCCCTTGGAAAGACTTGGCTGCAATATTCCACCCACTGATTGTTGAATTCATTTTCATTTAGACTCCTTTCTATGAAAGAGTACAGAGAATATTTGCAACAGGGGAGCTCTAGACAATTTCCCAAGGTTTTACAGGGGAGTTGTCAGATCAGGTGAAATGTGACATCTCCCCTCCCTCTAAATACCACGAGCTCTTTGTCCCTTAGGCATCTCTGACACAAGAATCTCTACAATCTCATCAGTAACATCAAACTTATTCCTTCAAAACATATCTCACACACACACACACACACACACACACACACACACACACAAACACACACACCCTATTTCATTGCTGAAGGAATCTAATTATTAGAAAGAAGATGTCTTTCTAGAATTGCTATCTTTGCCCTATGCTTCTCATGTTATAATTCTCTGCTTAGGAACAACACAATACAAATGTACCTGCATTTGCACGTAACAATCTTTCAAACTCCAAGATTCAGTGATTTCATAGTGTGAATACAGGTATTTTGCCTCCCCGCAGAATTCTTCCTTCAGGTTAAGAATTTCAAGACACCTTAAGTTTTCTAGAGGTGTTTTATATATATAATCATTTTTTGAATGTAAGAGTTAACACGTTTTCAAATATCATTTTGTACATTCAGTGCACTATTTTTGTAAATCAAGATAATGTATTTCATCCTTATAACTCATTATTCTTTTAATTATTTCTTGTTCTCTGTCATCCAAAATTCTAGGACACTTGGTTTGGGTTTTTGTTTGTGGCATCCCACCAGAGTAGAGAAGAGAAGGAACATTTCTTGAGCACCTACCGTATATGAAATACCCTGATTGGCAACTGATCCTTAGTGTTTTCTGGAATTTAATCCTCACAAAATCCTAGCTGATTACCTAGTTTGTCGATGAGGAAATGGAGACTTAAACAGCTTAAGTGACTTGCTCAAGAATCTAGTAAATGACAGAACTTGGACTTTTAGATAAAGTTTGTCTGAATCCAGATCTGCGCTTTTTCTGTAACAACCCGGGATCTCCCTTTAAGGCTACTGGAATTCATGAGCACACATCTGTTCAAGGAAGATGGTTAGCAAATTACAAATCAACCTACCCATCTTAGTTGTAAGGCTATCATGAGAGGGTGTGTGAAATGCCCTGCTGATTTCATCTAATGCTTTCTGCATGTTAAATATAGAGAGTATATATGCATGTGTATATACTGAGGCCAAAGGTATACCAGGTATTTTACATCAGAAAACAAGTTTTATTTAATCCTTATAACGTTACGATTTTTGGCATTTTACAGCTAAGCACACTGAGGTTCACCAAGTTCAGTGACTGTTCTAAGGTCAAACAGCCGGTAAGGGATACAGCCACCCTATTCACTAACATAGCAGCCCTATTAGAAGGGACAGTGACCTGAAGTCCATTCTCTATGCCTGCATCTTTATTCCTGCTGAGGACATGGGGAGTGAGAAGGGTAAGCTGGGACAAAGTGAGAGAGTGGCATGGACATATATACACTACCAAATGTAAAATAGATAGCTAGTGGGAAGCAGCCGCATAGCACAGGGAGATCAGGTCAGTGCTTTGTGACCACTTAGAGGGGTGGGATAGGGAGGGTGGGAGGGAGACGCAAAAGGGAGGAGATATGGGGACATATGTATATGTATAGCTGATTCACTTTGTTTTACAGCAGAAACTAACACACCATTGTAAAGCAATTATACTGCGAAAAAGATGTTAAAAAAAAAACAAAAACAAGGGACAGTGAGATTGGTATGACACACGCGCTGTTCAACATGCTAGCTTCCAATGAGCAACACATTCACTTTGAAGACTACACAAATTATTGATACTTGCTTAAGAATACACTCTGAAATGTGGTCAGTTATTTTTCCCTTCCCTTGTCACTGTCATCTGCACATTTACAAGAAAAGAGCTATATTCATCTTACACTCTCCAGCAACCAGCATATTGCTGATAGTATTTCTTTTGAAAAAGAAAATTAAGCTGTGGAATCCTTTCAAAAATAAAATCCACCAGGAATACAGATATATAGAACAGATAAAAGCATAGCTTATCTGGTTAAAGAGGTGAGGGGACCATGAGGGGAGCAAAGGCTTATTTTTGTTCCCCACACACATTCCTCCCTCCCACCGATTCTCGCTACTCCTCCACTAGAGCCATCCCACCAAATCTTCACTATCATCTGGGAAAATTCTTACCGCCCTGATGGTTCTTGGGAACAAATGTGAAAATGACTACAGGGGAATATTCTGGATAATGATGCTTATGTGACGATGACGATGATGAAGATAAGGATGGTAATGATGACAGCAGCTAATATTTACTGATTACTTACCGTGAGAGTGATGTAGACATTCCTTACCTACACTTTTCTGATAGGTCCACCATCCGTCACAGCAGGTTAACACAAACTAGTTTACCAGGTAACAAGCTGCAAATTTGTTAGTAGCTGGAGGCCTCGGGAATACAATACAACGTAAGTACTGGCAGCAGAGGGGCCGCTGGAGCCGAAGAGGGAGCACCTCAATGTGAGCCTGAGTCAAAGGGCAGCAAGCACCCATTCATCTACTCACACATGCATACAACGAAGAATTCCTGAGTGCCTTCTAGGTGCCTAGGTATTAGGGTACCGCTCCACACAGACATCTGAATGACAGCAGGAGGCTAAAGTCCATCACAGACAAACTCCACTTGTTTAACAATTCTTTGGAATTCTGGCCAATACTACTTCAATGCAAACAAGTTAGTGAAGGCTACAGCAAATTTTCTAAGTTCCGTCTTAGTTGTAAGGACATCATTATCAGCAAAGGATATTTATAGCTCCCAAGGGTGAAAAAAAAAAACCAAAAAAAAACCTGAGAAGCTGACACTCAATAAGTAGAAAGAGTTTAGAAATGGATAATCTGAAGGAAAAAAAAATGTATCTTTATGTCACTGTCCAAAAATTACACTACTAACACTCAATTGTTTCCTTAAAACTACAGAATGGGACTGTCCGATATCCATGGACTTGTTCTCCTCCATTAATTTTCCTACTAAGGAAGAGTTATTTTTCTCCACGTAACAGAAGAGAAAAATCAGACAAAGAGAAGCATTTATATTTGTGCAAACATATAATGAGATGTTACATTATGAGACATCACGTGGCACTTAAACTTTTTTTACTCTATTTTCACCCAAAACAATCCTGTGAGACAGCAGGACTGATCCTATCATTCCTATCTTCCTGAGACAAGCTGGGGACACTTGCCTGTCCTCTCCCTCTGGCACTCGATCTTAAGCTTCTGATTCTCACGTCAGGGCCTTTCCAATGCACTCACATTCTTAAGAAGAGAAAAAACTGCCTGGACTCCTAGGGGAACTATTTCTGACATTAAGAAAATTCCCTACATTTCCTACTTGTCTTTTGGCTCTAAAAGTATAGGGAAAGTGCTAAAAAGCAAAAGAGAATCAGCCAAGGGCAGTCTTTCCACCCTGCTCGGCTGGTGTGCCAAATTGATTCTGGGTATGAATCTGAGCCCTCTCTGATCTGCTCAGCTCAGTCTCGGTACTAAGAGCCTGTCAGACCCGAAACAACGGACAGCCGGATGACTAGCATCTAGGGAGTGAGTGAGGGTCTGAAAGGAAGTTCTGACTCCCACATCTAGAGCATGCCCCCGATAAGGCTTGGCTACAACCATCCCATCATCTCTGCCCCTCTGATTTCACCAGGCTTGTGCCTCTGGGGCCAGTCCATGCAACAGGCCTTTTCCATGGATCTCAGGCCTCAACCAGTTTCCAGATAGGACTGTAGCAGTGATCAGTCCCTAAAACATAGGCCAGGTGGTGGTAGTATTTATGTCCACATCTGGTTCTTTTGAGCCCCCTTTTCCAGGACTGCCTCTGCCTCTGACATGGCTTATGTGGACTTGGCTGGACCCACCAGTTCTGAACACTGACACTTGGCAGTCTTACAACGGTACCTGACTAGCCTCATACAGAGTCCCAGACCAGATATGAGTTCCCTGTGACCCTGGAACTTCGTGATTCAGACTGCTGAACATTCTCTGGGCAGGCCAGCATTTACTGTCCTCAGCTTTCATAAACACACACACACACACACACAGTCTTCTCTCTCTCTTTCTCTCTCTCTCTTTCCACTGAGACTTCCCAGCATGTCACACAGCTGGACCTTTACTATTATAATCCAGGACAGAGGGATAGCTCCTATCTAGTTCCCATTAACTCTACTCAAAATTCAAAAGAAACAATTCAGATGCTCAGAATGTTTTAAAACAATGAAATATTTTCAGAGTGGTAAGTATCAATAAGCAAAACAGTCATGAGGCATATTTTCCAAGTTATCCAAATGTTCATCAGTAAAGAAGAAAATAATTTACTCTGGTTTTAAATAAACTTTCAATCTTAAACAATCTATGTATCAAAAGCTTACTATTTGTCAATTATGTTCAAATAGGAAATAACCAAATTGATTCCTTATCCCAAGAAAATATCACATTGGTATAGTCTCATACCAGATTGAAATTCCTAGGATTGCTGCACAAGGCTTTCCAGTTCAGAATAATTAAGCGATTCAACAGATGAAGCCAATATCAATAACCTCTGCTATATTATGAGACACAAGTACCAAAATATCCTACTGAGAATCTATTTGGGGGAAATGATACAGATATACTTTTCCGTATTCCTCCTGGTAAGTACAACTAAAAACACTGGATGTTACATGTAAAACAAACATAGAAAGACTCTGAAAGGTGGAAAGAAGGCAGACTGGCTAGAGAACTTGGAACCTAAGAAATGACACAGAGGTGAGTTTCCTGGTTTTGGTTGTTTTTGTTTTTTGACTGATAGATCCCAGATCAGATACTTGATAAGCCAGTAGCCTGGAAACACCAATGGGCATAGACAGACAACAGCCCCAAGAAAAGCCTATTCTCTCTATCCAAAGGAGCAGAAAAGGGGAGCCTAGTAAGACAGATTTTTAGACAATAACCATACTATTCCAGACAAACACCACAGTAAAAACTGAGGCTCCACCCCTGCCAGCAAAGACCAAGTGGAAAACCTAGATTTTCACCTTGGCTAGGCTATAGCAACCTGCTCCCCACACCCAACCTCCAGCAGTGTCAGAGAAGGTAAAGATTGGGAACCAGGACTTTGATATCAACTAGCTGGGGTGGTGTCAGAGGGGAGGTAGTGGAGAGTCGTGACTCTCACCATAGCTCAGTGGTAAAAAGCCCCCAAGGAGCCCTCCCCCCAACCCTGGTCAATGAAGGCTTAGTAGAAAACCTGAACTTCCACCCCTACCTCACAGTAATGAGGGGGCATCTCCATCACCCACCAGAGTAGTGTCAGAGGAGCCTGCAAAAACACAAGATTTAAATAAGGTTCAGAATCTAATAATACAAGACCCAAAGCATCCACGTTTCAACTGAAAACTACTCATCATAACAAGAACCAGGATATCTTAAGCTGAATGACTAAAGACAATTAAGATGCCAGCAGAGCTGAGAGAGATTTAAAGCAGCCAACATAAAAATGATCCAGCCAACAGTTATAAACACATTTGAAACAAGTGAAACAAGGTTTTGGAAAAAGAAGAAGAAAGAAAGAAAGAAAAAGCAAAGAAATAGAAGACATAAATAGAAATTTTAGAACTGAAAACAGAATATACTGAAAGAATGAGCTCAACTGCAGAATGTAGGGGAGACAGAGGAAAGAATCAGTGAACTTGAAGAGGAAACAGTATCATTTAGCCAATCTGAACAACAGAGAGAAAATAGTGGGGGAAAAACAATGAACAGAGCTTCAGGAATGTGTGGGACTATAACAAAAGTTCTAACATTTGTGTCATTGGAGTCCCAGAAGAAGAAAAGAGGGTAAGGCTGAAAAAATCATTCAAAGAAATAAGGGCTGAAAACTTCCCAAATTTGACAAAAAACATAAACCTACAGATTCAAGCTGAGCAAACCCTTAAAAATCCACGCCAAGACACATCATAGTAAAACTTTTGAAAGCTAAAGACAAAGAAAACAAATTTTAAAGCAGCTAGAGAGAAATGATGCATTAATTATAGAGGGGAAAGCTATTTTAATAACAGAAGACTTCTCATTAAAATGTTTGTCTTTTTCATGATGTTAATAAATTCTAAATCACCTCTTCCTGTACTTCATTCAAAATTTCATCTACCTACTTTCTCCTGTATAAAAATCTAAGTAGATAGAATACCACACATTGCTAATAATGTACCAATCTCATTTATGTTTTAAATTGAGACTCATCCACCTGGAGCAGCCTTTTCAAAGATGCGGGCTCCTGGGCTTCCCTGGTGGCGCAGTGGTTGAGAGTCCGCCTGCCGATGCAGGGGACGCGGGTTCGTGCCCCGGTCTGGGAGGATCCCACATGCCGCGGAGCGGCTGGGTCCGTGGGCCATGGCTGCTGGGCCTGCGCGTCCGGAGCCTGTGCTCCGCGGCGGAAGAGGCCACAGCAGTGAGAGGCCCGCGTACTACCAAAAAAAAAAAAAAAAAAAAAAAAAGCGGGCTCCTAAAGTGTTAATGCTCTTCTCTCCTTGGGAGTGGTTTCAGGCTTGGTGCCCTTTGCGGCTTCTCATATCCCAGACTTGGAAAATATGAGCCACAATACAGAGAAAGGTAAGAAGCCCAGCAGAGCCCCTTAGTGATAAATGAGTTTGCATCATCTGTCATTAGAACTTCCTGCCAACTGGGTCATTCCCTATTAAATTACCACTTGTCAATGTTTAAAATACTGATTGATAAATGTGCCCAAACTGATAACACAACAGCTTTTATTTTCTAATAATCCTAGTTACCACAGCCTGCTTATCAAGGCGCAGATACTATATATTTTTTCAAAGTACTTTACCAAAAGACAATTTAGTCTAATACGATGCTAACAGGTAAAAATGCCTGGCCCCCTATGTGTTACATACTGGTTCCGCTTGCCAAAATAAACTGACTGGCGATTTAGTGATATGAGGAGCTCCAAGTTTCACATTTCATCAACTGCTAGTAATCTGTTTTATCAATATAAACTGCATTTTAATGAAAAAATTCTTTTCTTCAGTACACTTCACTTTCAATGCCCTTGAGTATAATAATTCGTTCATGCTGTAGAACGAGAATGTTTTACAAGACCTTAACTCTCAAGAGAAATTTCTCTGTAAATACAAAATGTGAGTTTTATGGGAATGCATTGTATGCACATGAATAGCACCCAACACTACAAAACAGAAAAATAAAAAACCTGGTTGCACTTAGATTCCAACTTAAATATCCTTCTAAGACACTGCATAACCAACATGCTACTAGAACAAAGCCTAGTTGAGCAGCTAGGTGATAGGTAAATGAAATGGGATTCATACCCCTGAGGTATCTGAATGAAAATACATCAGAACATACTGCAGACATGTGTTAGGGCAGAACCAGTCATTAGGACTTAAAGCAGTTTTAACAATCTGAAAATTCTATCATGCTTGCTTCCTTCTTAGTGATTCAAAGTGAAAATGCTTTGGCTAAATTTAAGCAAGGCTTAAAATAGTACAAAGTCACACACAAATTTATATGGCAGTTGGCCAATTTCTAATGTCTATAAAACCATTCAGGATCCCTCTTTCCCACCAGGGTTACCTCCCCAAAAGTTACCATTAGCATCATTTTGTTTCTCCATCTTTCACACTTCCTACTAAACACAGGCCAAGGCCAGTTTGTCAACTGGAAGAGTGAGATGATACATCAGGCCATCACTCTCTGGTTTCACACATCTCACTATGTTCTGATCACCTACCACTCTTCTGCTTTTTTTTTTTACCACATTTTTGGTCCACTCCATTCAAAATGCCCAGTGGCAATGACACCGGGAAGAAATGATGAAAACAACAGAAACACAGTACCGATAATTTCTCACCTGTGCCATTCCTTTTTGTGGCACTTTTGCGTCTTGTCTTCTCTATCATCTAAGGGTCATAACTGAGAGGCCATGATTTCTTTCTCTGGGATTTGTGTGGTGCTAGATTGCATGGTCAGAGTTGAGCAAAAGTTTGAAAATAAATACAAGCCAATGGTATTCAGGGAGGCATTTCACTGGAGATGGCAGGGCAAACTGCTCCAGGACAGGGCCACAGAAACCAGGAACTGTGGCAACTCACAGGCAAGCAAATACAAAGTGTTAACCTGCAGATCTGTTATTTATAGCTGTTACCACCAAGCAGTGGAGAGTAGAAATCTCCAAGAGAAATGGTCCAGGACAGTGTGTAATAAGGTGTATGAGTAGCAAGTCAAATGAGTAAGACCTATCCATGGAAAACACAGCTCCCTTTACATAAATGTGTATCACACAGTGTCCCACAGTGTCACCAGTTTCTGCCAGGTGTTTTGTCTTCCAGTAAATGTTTTAAAAATAGTAAATTCTGTATTTACATACGTATGTATTAGTCAACCTTAACCTAGCAAGTGAAGCAAATTCTGAGTTGCCAGAGTACAGCTTCCACATGAAATTTTACATCTGTTTATGTGTGTGTGTGTTACATATGTGTGTATATAACTAGTGACAATCTAGAAAACATGAAGAAACAAACCAGTAAGAAAACCAATTTTTAATCACCCTAATCCCACCATTCAAATAAAGCCACAGGTAATGTTTTGGTGTATACCCTTCTAAACATATTTCTCCACTTGCATATAGATCTGTAACCTGTACCCATGTTAAAATGTGGAGCATGTACATGGTGTAACAGACTACATACACAGAACTTCCATACTCAATGCCTTCAAGAACCAGTGGATTTTCATGGCTTATCTCTAAGAAAGGGGTTCAAGAGAGCTAAAATTGAATTTTTTCTATTGTTCCACCCACCTCTGCAAAAACAAACAAATAAAAAAAGAGGGTATAGGGCTTCCCTGGTGGCGCAGTGGTTGAGAGTCCGCCTGCCGATGCAGGGGACGTGGGTTCGTGCCCCAGTCCGGGAAGATCCCACATGACACGGAGCGGCTGGGCCCGTGAGCCATGGCCGCTGAGCCTGCGCGTCAGGAGCCTGTGCGCTGCAACACGCAGGGAGCGGAGCTCCTGGGAGAGGCCACAACAGTGAGAGACCCGCGTACCGCAAAAAAAAAAAAAAAAAAAACAAACGAGGGTATAGAGAAATATAAACATATAATTAGCCTCTCAGGTAACCTGGCTCTGATTTTTTTGTATCACCATAATACCATACTTCTTGTTCACCGCTTCAGGATTTATAAAGCCCTTTCATATAAATTGTAATCCCATGAGGCTAGTAGGGAAAAATTATTGTTCCCATTTTGCAGGTGAGAAAATTAAGCCCAAGGTCCTGTAGCTGAGAGCAGCAGGTTAGAACAAGAGTCTAGATCTTATGAGAAATGCAGGGCTGCTTTCAAAGTCCATTCTCAAATGTCCATGCTCTTGAAGGTTGTTTTTTGTGTTCATCTGGGGACTATCAGCACACCCTAGAAGAGTTTTCAGTCTCCCGCGAAGCATTAAGTGGATATGAAAAAAGTGAAGCCTGGTAAACACCAGCCTCTCTGGGCTTAAAATTAGTTCTCACAGAGAGCCCCTTCCACTCCACCTGACACTCAAGAATAAAGGCCCATTCCTTCTCTCCATCCCTTCAGTCAGTAATGCCTACCCACGCTGATTCCCCAGCACTGGGGAGTGTTCTTCACCTACACTGTCCCCACGCTGGCAGTAGGCAGCATTTTCCACTGTCATTGAATCAGCCAGCCCCTGATCCACACAGCCCATATCTTCTCCTCTCTTCAACTCGCACCCTCCCAGCAACACCAAGTGAAATCATCAATGCCTTCTTTTCCCTCTTCCAGTGTCTGAATATTTCAACTCTAGACATTCTATTTTTCTACAACTTGATCCCCATTTTCTTACTTCTTAATTTCCATATTCATCCCATGCATCTTTCCTAGGAAGATAGTTATGACTATGAAAATTTGCAGTCTCTGTAATTAACACGATACATAATTTTTAAGCACATTAGACTTCTAAAAGTAATAAGTTAATCAATTAAACCATTAGAGAGTATAAAAAATCTTAAAGTTCAAGTGATAAATACTATAATTCTATTTGGCTAGTGTCTTGTTCTCATTATGATAAATAACTGGGGTTTTTAAATAGGTCACTGCGAGGTTAGCTTCTATTTGACAAGTTGATAAGAGTGTGTTTTTTGTGTAAAAGTTAGTGAGTTTTTGGGCTTCCTTGGTGGCGCAGTGGTTGAGAGTCCACCTGCCAATGCAGGGGACACGGGTTCGTGCCCCGGTCCGGGAAGATCCCACATGCCACAGAGCGGCTGGGCCCGTGAGCCATGGCCGCTGAGCCTGTGCGTCCGGGGCCTGTGCTCCGCAACAGGAGAGGCCACAACAGTGAGAGGCCCGCGTACCACAAAAAAAAAAAAAAAAAAAAAGTTAGTGAGTTTTAAAATGTCAATTTTCTATGCATATACATCAAATGCTAGTACATACATAATTTAAAGAATTTTAAAGTATTCAAGATTGATCTAAGACCTATACTACACTAATATTTTAAAAGCAACATTTTTCTCCTAACAATCTGGTATGTTATATGACTTGAAATGTGTTACTGTCCTTCAACATTCATATCAGCTGCAAGTGTTTTCAACTATTATTTTATTTTCTCATTTGTCTTCAAGTCTGCAGCATGCTGCAGAAATGCCATGGCATCTGAAAACTGTTACAGAAAGCAACCACTATATCAATCAGTTCTCTTATGAGTTCCATTTTACAATTCAACTACAAACTGTTGAATGCAAAGATTTATCTATGTTCAAGAAAACTTAATATTTCTCTGTTTATTACCAAGATAAAGAACTGGAAATATTTTAAAAACACGGGACATGTCTTACAACAGTTCTGGCTACATATGAACATTCATAGAAATACAAATATCAATTTTTTGAGTTTGTCAAAACAATGTTGTATAATGTTGCCTTTGCATTAGCCATAAAAATGTGGGTCATGAAAACTCCTGGATAGCAAGGCTTAACAATTTTGGATCCCCAGAACCTTCTTGGAACCCAGACACATAGTAGGTCCAAATGTTTCACAGATTAATTCTTGAAATTATGTACTAGACAAGAATCTGAATGTTTAAATAAGGGCCAGTAAAGTCTGGGCAAAAGAAGTGGACAGACGATAATAACTATGTCTTCAGGAAGTGCCATTTGTAGGATTAATTCCAAGAGTTCATTATTTAAAAAACTGGACAAAAATTTCATTATTTACATAACTGGATAAAAATTATAGTGAAAGGGTATTGAAAAGGCAGCAAGGAATTCAGAATTGCACTACTCATGTGCAGTTTCGTGCTGAACCCTGGGATAGGAGCCTCCTAAGACCTAACTGTGAGGCATTACTGCCTTTCTGAAAAAAGCAATTTCTACCATGGCTCAGGGCATGCCCTCAGATGAAGATGCCCTCTTTTTTTCTTTTTTTTTTTTTTTTTTTTTTTGCGGTACGTGGGCCTCTCACTGCTGTAGCCTCTCCCATTGCAGAGCACAGGCTCCGACATGCAGACTCAGTGGCCATGGCTCACGGGCCCAGCTGCTCTGCGGCATGTGGGATCTTCCCGGACCGGGGCACGAACCCGTGTCCCCTGCATCGGCAGGCGGACTCTCAACCACTGCGCCACCAGGGAAGCCCTGAAGATGCCCTCTTGCTCTTTAAGGCAGAAGAACTCTTGCCCGTCCTCCAAGACACAGCTCCAATGTCACCCTCTCTGCAACCCCTGCCCTAACTCTGGTTCTCATTGGCCCTCACACAGACTGTACCTGTTACAGGGGATAATGATGAGGAAAGCAATACAGCCAAGTGGGAAAACAGGAACATTCTCAAATCCTAGGGCTTGAGCTGGAGGCCGGCCTCACCACTGACTGCCTATGGGACCTTTGACAAGTTACAAATTTACGCTCTGGTTTCCCTCTCTGTCAACTAAAAAGTAAGAGTGCTCGCTTTTAAGGAACAAGAGAAATCATGACTGTAAAACTGAAGACTAGCTAAACATACATGCTCTTGCTATTAATTCTCTCCTTCTGTTTCTTCTCCTTCACTAAACCCTGAGCCTCTAGACTATAAGCACACTATATCTGTTTCCTCATATTAAAAGAAAAAAGTAACAGTTAATAATCCCTTCTCTAGAGACTACAGAGTGTTATTTAAAATATAAAATTGGGGGCTTCCCTGGTGGCGCAGTGGTTGAGAATCCGCCTGCCAATGCAGGGGACACGGGTTCGAGCCCTGGTTGGGGAAGATCCCACATGCCGTGAGCAACTGGGCCCATGTGCCACAACTGCTGAGCCTGTGCTCTAAAGCCCATGCTCCGCAACAATAGAAGCCACCGCAATGAGAAGCCCGCACACCACAACAAAGAGTAGCTCCCGCTCGCCACAACTAGAGAAAGCTCACACACAGCAACGAGCAACCAAGGCAGCCAAAAATAAATAAAATGAATAAATTTTAAAACTATATATATATAATTAATTCACAAATTACAATGACATTAAATAGTTTTAAATATTACACCAATGAAAAGTGACAAAGTGACTGCAATTATATGTCATTAGGATATTAGGTAGCAGATAGCTAAGGTTGAAAAAGCATATGATAAATCTCCAAAGTTTTTATAAAAGAATGCAAAAGAAAATACTAAGATTCGTTATATAGTAAAGATCTGTTGGGGATGCAACCTGAATTTCCTCTAGTACAGATGACCAAAAGCTGTGAAAAATATCTTAGGAAAAGCTCAGTTTTGTTACGTTTCCAACTTCATTTGCATGTCATGTTTTCTACCTTCTTCTACATTTTCTATCTCACTCCCTGAGCCTTCTACACTTATCACCGTCATGATACCCTCCAGGCAGGTACTTAAAGCCTAAGGTGCCTCACCCAAGTCCAGCTGTCCCAATATCTGTATCACCTCTCATCTAAAACTCCTCCACCTTCTGGGTTTCTGGGGAAAAAGTACATGAATTGAGGACATCTAAGCTGTAGTTTCAGATCTCAGTGTTAACTGCTTATCTACAAAATGGAAGGAAGTTTAGCTAGAAAATTTCTAATCTCCATCCTACTTTAAAAAAATATTCAAGGATGTCCACTCTCACCACTATTATTCAACATAGTTTTGGAAGTCCTAGCCATGGCAATCAGAGAAGAAAAAGAAATAAAAAGAATCCAAATTGGAAAAGAAGAAGTAAAATTGTGACTGTTTGCAGATAACATGATACTACACATTGAAAATCCTAAAGATGCCACCAGAAAACTAACAGAGCTAATCAATGAATTTGATAAAGTTGTAGGATGCAAAATTAATACAAAGAAATCTCTTGCATTCCTATACACTAACAACGAAAGATCAGAAAGAGAAATTAAGGAAACAATCCCATTCACCACTGCAACAACAAAATACCTAGAAATAAACCTACCTAAGGAGGTAAAAGATCTGTACTCAGAAAACTATAAGACACTGATGAAAGAAATCAAAGATAACACAAACAGATGGAGAGCTTTACCATCCCTTGGATTGGAAGAATCAATATTGTGAAAATGACTATATTGCAATGTACAGATTCAATGCAATCCCTATCAAAATACCAATGACATTTTTCATAGAATTAGAACAAAAAATTTTACAATTTATTTGGAAACACAAAAGACCCCGAATAGCCAAAGCAATCTTGAGAAAGAAAAACAGAGCTGGAGGAATCAGGCTCCCTGACTTCAGACTGTACTATAAAGCTACAGTAATCAAGATAGTGTGGTACTGGCACAAAAACAGAAATATAGATCAATGGAACAGGATAGAAAGCCCAGAGATAAACTCAGGCACCTAAGGTAACCTAATCTATGACAAAGGAGGCAAGGATATACAATGGAGAAATGACACTCTCTTCAAATAAGTGGTGCTGGGAAAACTGGACAGCGACATGTAAGAGAATGAAATTAGAACACTCCCTAACACCATACACAAAAATAAACCTAAATGTAAGACTGGACATTATAAAACTCTTTGAGGAAAACAGGAAGAACACTCTGACATAAATCACAGGAAGATCCTTTTTGACTCACCTCCTAGAGTAATGAAAATAAAAACAAAAATAAACAAATGGGACAATTAAACTTAAAAGCTTTTGCACAGCAAAGAAAACCATAAAGAGGCCGAAAAGACAACCCTCAGAATGGGAGAAAATATTTGCAAATGAAGCAACTGACAAGGGATTAATCTCCAAACTACACAAACAGCTCATGCAGGTCAATATCCAAAAAACAAACAATCCAATCAAAATATGGGCAGAAGATCTAAATAGACATTTCTCCAAAGAAGATATACAGACAGCCAAGAGGCACATGAAAAGCTGCTCAACGTCGCTAATTATTACAGAAATGCAGATCAAAGCTACAATGAGGTATCACCTCACACTAGTCAGAATGGCCATCATCAAAAAATCTAAAAATCATAAATGCTGGAGAGGGTGTGGAGAAAAGGGAACCCTCTTGCACTGTTGGTGGGAATGTAAATTGATACAGCCACTATGGAGGACAGTATGGAGGTTCCTTAAAAAACTAAAAATAGAACTACCATACAACACAGCAATCCCACTACTGGGCATATACCCTGAGAAAACCATAATTCAAAAAGAGTCATGTACCACAATGTTCACTGCAGCTCTATTTACAATAGCCAGGACATGGAAGCAACCTAAGTGTCGACTGACAGATAAATGGATAAAGAAGATGTGGCATATATATACAATGGAATATTACTCAGCCATAAAAAGAAATGAAATTGAGTTATTTGTAGTGAGGTGGATGGACCTAGAGTCTGTCATACAGAGTGAAGTAAGTCAGAAAGATGGGACAAAGTGAGAGAATGGCATGGACATATATACACTACCAAATGTAAAATCCATAGCTAGTGGGAAGCAGCCACATAGCACAGGGAGATCAGCTCGGTGCTTTGTGACCACCTAGAGGGGTGGGATAGGGAGGGTGGGAGGGAGGGAGACACAAGAGGAAAGAGATATGGGGATATATGTATATGTATAGCTGATTCACTTTGTTATACAGCAGAAACTAACACAACATTGTAAAGCAATTATACTCCAATAAAGATGTTAAAAAAACAACAACAAAAAAAACCCTAAAAATAGAACTACCATATGACCCAGCAATCCCACCACTGGGCATATACCATGAGAAAACCACTAATTCAAAAACACACATGAGGGCTTCCCTGGTGGCGCAGTGGTTGAGAGTCCGCCTGCCGATGCAGGGGACACGGGTTTGTGCCCTGGTCCAGGAGGATCCCACATGCCGTGGAGCGGCTGGGCCCGTGAGCCATGGCCACTGAGGCTGCGCGTCCAGAGCCTGTGCTCCACAACGGGAGAGGCCACAACAGTGAGAGGCCCGCGTATCGCAAAAAAACAAAAAAACAAAAAAAAGACACATGCACCCCAATGTTCATTGCAGCACTATTTACAATAGCCAGGACATGGAAGCAACCTAAATGTTCACCAACACATGAATGGATAAAGAAGATGTCGTACATATATACAATGGAATATTACTCTGCCATAAAAAGGAACAAAATTGGGTCATTTGTAGAGACGTGGATGGACCTAGAGTCTGTCATACAGAGTGAAGTAAGTCAGGAAGAGAAAAACAAATATCGTATATTAATGCATATATGTGGAATCTAGAAAAATGGTACAGATGAACCTATTTGCAGGGCAGGAATAGAGACACAGATGTAGAGAACGGACGTGTTGACATGGGTGGTGGTGGTGGTGGGATGAATTGGGAGACAGGGATGGACATATATACACGACCATGTGTAAAACAAATAGCTAGTGGGAACCTACTGTATAGTGCAGGGAGCTCTGCTCAGTGTTCTGTGGTGACCTAGATGGGTGGAATGGGGGGAAGGGGAGGGAGGTCCACAAGGGAGGGGATATGTGTCCATATATATGGACACATATATATATGTATATACTTATAGCTGATTCACTTCGTTGTACAGCAGAAGCTAACACAACATTGTAAAGCAACTATACCCCAATTAAAAAAATATTCAATAAGCACATCTCAATAAGGTATCCAGAAGAAAATCACTTTGACCAAATTCACACTAAATTATAAATAAAACTATACTATGGACATCTGCTTTTAAGTAGAATCTTTAGAGACACATAAAGCTCTGATGAAAGCTACAGAGCTTCTTAAAAAACACACACATGTGCACATTCCCACAAAACTGTATTTATAATTTCAACAACCTCCAACTCTAAACAGGGATCCCAGTAAGAACTACTTCTCTCCTTGGTGCCAGAACTTCAGGAAGTATTAGGGAGATGTTCAAAGAAAAGTTGGGACCTTCCCAAGCTACCTCTTAAATCCTACCATCCCAAGAGCTGCCTGAACAACAAAAACACACGATTGGCTCTACCTTTTATTATTATTGTAGAGTTTCATCAGGATTACAGGCAGGTCTTTGTTACGTCTAACCAATTTGCTTTTTCCACATTTTCCTATCCTACTTCATCCTCTTTCAAAGGCTCAGTATCAGGGTCAACATCTTGGTAATAATGATAGTCCCTATACTTAAATATAACCTTCTAAGGCCATATTTTCCTTTTTGTCCCCAATGGTTTAGAGGGAACAGCTAAGACTCAGTGTTAGCTGTCTTTACCCTCTGGTCAAAGATACCAGTATTGCAATAGGAACAAAAAGTATGGAGAAGGAGGGCATTGTGAAAGGAACACTATTAAATAACTGCAAAAGAATTCCTCTTGGAATACAGACTCTGCTTTATAAGACGTAAGACCATTTTAACAAAAGACATTTATCGCGAAATGTCTATGAAATCCTGTAAGGAAATATTTGCGGAGCTGTGCCAGCATTATAATTTCAGTGATAAATGATCTAAACCCTAAAGTTCTTCTTTCCATCTACCTTGGGGTGTTTTAAAGTACCTGTGGCAAAGTGGCCTGACATTTATTTCCATGATTGTCGAAGTCCCTTTTTGATACCCTTTCCCCTTCATCTTCTCCTTTTAAAAAAAAAAAAAAAAAGATGATGCAGAAAAGAAAAAGTTGTTTGGTATTCCCAATATAATTTATGGAGAGAGCCCATCAGGTAAAAACTATCACAACATTTGAAGAAAATTACTCCCTAAAAAGATGTTTATACAATGTTGAGAAATAAATGGGTTTGTAAAAATAGAGGTGATTCTTTCTTAAATTATAATAAAAATGAACATAGCAGAGAAAACAAAGAGTCTAGGATGAAAATTAATGGCACTATTGTTTAAAATAAGAGAATAGAAATAGATTCCATGTTAACCAGGTTTCTTTAAGCTCCTAATTCCATTTAGCTTGGAAAGACAAGGAGAAAGAGAAGATAAAGCTACACATTTAAAACTGACAAAGGGCAGTACTTCTATGCAATTTATAATTAATCTGTGGGACCGTGTGTCAGTAGAATTTATTGAGAAAAATAGTTTAGTGCTATTTTATAAGGGTAAGACATCAGAAGAAAAAGTATTGCAATTGAAGTTACACTAGCTAAGAAAATATTATAAAAGCTATTAATCATCGAGATTCAGGTCACAAGTTGGCTAGCAGCTGGATTCAAGGAAAAAAAAACAAAAAGCTGTGCAAGTGGCCAGGTGAATTGTGGGAGTTTTATATCTTCCTCTAGGTATTTCACTTAAGTCACTGCTAAAGAAAAGAACGCTAGATGAAATTCTATTTCAGCCTATATTTTATTTATTATGATCTATCTGGTCACCCCTAAAATATCAATAATCATTCTACTATCACCCTCCAAAAACCTCTCCTCTGTTTTTGGAGAAGGAACATTTTCTTTCATTTTCCTCCATGCTATTACCTGTACGTGTACAAAATGTAAATGCTTTACAAAGTAGTCATGCATTTTACCAGTGGTTCTCAACTTAGAAAGCTTCAAACTGTACTATGTAGTACTATACTCAGAAATTCAGATTGAGGTGAGGTGCTGCCTGGCATAAGGATTTTTTTAGTTTCACAGGATTCTAATATGCAGTAAGAGTTGAAAACCACAACATTTAAATAGTGAGTGTAAAAGGCAATAGGACTGCCTCAAAACACCCAAAATGATGGCGTGCACGCACACACACACATACCCCTCTTATGACTAATATTCTCTAAAAGACAAATTATAACTTGTATAATAAATGATTTATCTTTCCTTTTACACACCATATAAATCATTAGATTACTTCTCAGTTACTTTTTAAAAATCTTAAAATCAAATATCTGTAAAGATTTTAAAACCATATAAGTAGATTTTGACACATTATCATTACAGCCTAATTACAAAGCCATAGAAAAAGATCCATTTCCTGGAAAACATGACCAGCTATTATCTATATGTCCTCCTCAACTTTCTCAAACATATTATCATATTGTTCTTAGAATGATATATTTTTTAACATCTTAATTGGAGTATAATTGCTTTACGATGGTGTGTTACCTTCTGCTTTATCACAAAGTGAATCAGCTATACATCTACATATGTTCCCATATCTCCTCCTTCTGTGTCTCCCTCCCATCCTCCCTATCCCACCCCTCTAGGTGTCACAAAGCACGGAGCTGATCGCCCTATGCTGTGAGGCTGCTTCCCACTAGCTCTCTATTTTACGTTTGGTAGTGTATATATGTACATGCCACTCTCTCATTTCACTCCAGCTACCCTCCCCCTCTCCGTGTCCTCAAGTCCATTCTCTACATCTGCGTCTTTACTCCTGTCCTGCCCCTAGCTTCTTCCGAACCATTGTTTGTTTTTTTAAGACTCCATATATATGTGATAGCATATGGTATTTGTTTTTTTCTGACTTACTTCACTCTGTATGACAGTCTCTAGGTCCATCCACCTCACTACCAATAATTCAATTTCATTTCCTTTTATGGTTGAATAATATCCCATTGTATATATGTGCCACATCTTCTTTATCCATTTTTCTGTCGATGGACACTTAGATTGCATCCATGTCCTGGCTATTGTAAACAGAGGTGCAATGAACATTGTGGTACATGCCCCTTTGTGAATTATGGTTTCCTCAGGGTATATGCCCAGTAGTGGGATTGCTGGGTTGTATGGTAGTTCCATTTCTAGTTTCCTAAGGAACCTCCATACTGTTCTCCATAGTGGCTGTATCAATTTACATTCCCACCAACAGTGCAAGAGGGTTCCCCCTTCTCCACACCCTCTCCATCATCCACTGTCTGTAGACCCCTTGATGATGGGCCCTCTGACCGTCGTGAGGTGACACCTCATCGTAGTTTTGATTTGCATTTCTCTAACAATCAGCGAAGTTAAGCATCCATTCATGTGCTTTTTGGCAATCTGTACATCTTCTTTGGAGAAATGTCTATTTAGGTCTTCTGCCCATTTTTGGATTTGGTTGTTTGTCTCTTTGATATTGAGCTGCATGAGGTGCTTGTAAATTTTAGAGATTAATCCTTTGTCAGTTGCCTCATTTGCAAATACTTTCTCCCATTCTGAGGGTTGTCTTTTCATCTTGTTTACGGTTTTCTTTGCTATGGAAAAGCTTTTAAGTTTCATTAGGTCCCATTTGTTTATTTTTGTTTTTATTTTCATTTCTCTAAGAGGTCAGTAAAAAGGATCTTGCTGTGATTTCTGTCATATAGTGTTCTGTCTATGCTTTCCTCTAAGAGTTTTGTAGTCTGGCCTTACATTTAGGTCTTTAATCCATTTTGAGTTGATTTTTGTGTATGGTGCTAGGGAGCATTCTAATTTCATTCCTTTACATGTAGCTGTCCATTTTTTCCAGCACCACTTATTGAAGAGGCCGTCTTTTCTCCAGTGTATATTTTGGCCTCCTTTATCAAAAATAAGGTGACCATATGTGCGTGGGTTTATCTCTGGGCTTTGTATCTTGTTCCATTGATCTATATTGCTGTTTTTGTGCCAGTACCATACTGTCTTGATTACTATAGCTTTGTCATACAGTCTGAAGTCAGGGGGCCTGATTCCTCCAGCTCCGTTTTTCTTTCTCAAGATTGCTTTGGCAATTTGGGGTCTTTTGTGTTTCCATACAAATTGTGAAATTTTTTGTTCTAGTTCTGTAATAAATGCCATTGTTAGCTTGACAGGGATTGCACTGAATCTGTAGATTGCTTAGGGTAGTATAGTCATTTTCACAATGTTGATTCTTCCAATCCAAGAAAATGGGATATCTTTCCATCTGTTTGTATCATCTTTAATTTCCTTCATCAGTGTCTTATACTTTTCTGCATACAGGTCTTTTGTATCCTGTGGTAGGTTTATTCCTAGGTATTTTATTCTTTTTGTTGCAATGCTAAATGGGAGTGTTTCCTTAATTTCTCTTTCAGATTTTTCATCATTAGTGTATAGGAATGCCAGAGATTTCTGTGCATTAATTTTGTAGCCTGCTACTTTACCAAATTCATTGATTAGCTCTAGTAGTTTTCTGGTAGCTTCCTTAGGATTCTCTATGGATAGTATCATGTTATCTGCAAACAGTGACAGCTTTACTTCTTCTTTTCTGATTTGTATTCCTTTTATTTCTTTTCCTTCTCTGATTACCATGGCTAGAACTTCCAAAATTATGTTGAATAATAGTGTTGAGAGTGGACAACCTTGTCTTGTTCCTGATCTCAGAGGAACTGGTTTCAGTTTTTCACCATTGAGAACAACATTGGCTGTGGGTTTGTCATATATGGCCTTTATTATGTTGAAGTAAGTTCCGTGTATGCCTACTTCCTGGAGGGTTTTTATCATAAATGGGTGTGAATTTTGTCAAAAGCTTTTTCTGCATCTATTGAGATGATCATATGGTTTTTCTCCTTCAGTTTGTTAATATGCTGTATCACATTGATTGATTTGCATATATTGAGGAATTCTTGCATTCCTGTGATAAACCCCACTTGATCATGGTGTATGATCCTTTTAATGTGCTACTGGATTCTGTTTGCTAGTATTTTGTTGAGGATATTTGCGTCTGTGTTCATCAGTGATATTGGCATGTAGTTTTCTTTCTTTGTGACATCTTTGTCTGGTTTTGGTATCAGGGTGATGGTGGCCTTGTAGAATGAGTTTGGGAGTGTTCCTCTCTCTGCTATATTCTGGAAGAGTTTGAGAAGATAGGTGTTAGCTCTTCTCTAAATGTTTGATAGAATTTGCCTGTGAAGCCATCTGGTCCTGGGCTTCTGTTTGTTGGAAGATTTTTAATCACAGTCTCAATTTCAATACTTGTAATTGCTCTGTTTATATTTTCTATTTCTTCCTGGTTCAGTCTCGGAAGGTTGTGCTTTTCTAAGAATTTGTCCATTTTTTCCAGGTTGTCCATTTTATTGCCATATAGTTGCTTATAGTAATCTCTCATGATTCTTTGTATTTTTGCAGTGTCAGCTGTTACTTCTCCTTTTCCATTTCTAATTCTATTGATTTGAGTCTTCTCCCTTTTTTTCTTAATGAGTCTGGCTAATGGTTTATCAATTTTGTTTCTCTTCTCAAAGAACCAGCTTTAATTTTATTCATCTTTGCTATTGTTTCCTTCATTTCTTTTTCATTTATTTCTGATCTGATCTTTATGATTTCTTTCCTTCTGATAACTTTGGGGTTTTTTTTGGTTCTTCTTTCTCTAATTGCTTTAGGTGTAAGGTTAGGTTGTTTATTTGAGATATTTCTTCTTTCTTCAGATAGGACTGTATTGCTATAAACTTCCCTCTTAGAATTGCTTTTGCTGCATCCCATAGGTTTGGGGTCATTGTGTTTTCATTGTCATTTGTTTCTAGGTATTTTTTCATTTTCTCTTTGATTTCTTCAGTGATCTCTTGGTTATTTAGTAGTGTATTGTTTAGCCTCCAAGTGTTTGTAGTTTTTACAGATTTTTTTCCTGTAATTGATATCTAGACTCATAGCATTGTAGTCATAAAAGATACTTGATATGATTTCAACTTTCTTAAATATACCAAGGCTTGATTTGTGACCCAAGATATGATCTATCCTGGAAAATGTTCCATGAGCACTTAAGAAGAAAGTGTATTCTGTTCTTTTTGGATGGAATGTCCTATAAATATGAATTAAGCCCATCTTGTTTAATGTATCATTTAAAGCTTGTGTTTCCTTATTTATTTTCATTTTGGATGATCTGTCCATTGGTGAAAGTGGGGTGTTGAAGTCCCCTACTATGACTGTGTTACTGTTGATATCCCCTTTTATAGCTGTTAGCATTTGCCTTATATATTGAGGTGCTCCTAGGTTGGATGCATAAATATTTACAATTGTTATATCATCTTCTTGGATTGATCTCTTGATCATTAGGTAGTGTCCTTCTTTGCCTCTTGTAATAGTCTTTATTTTAAAATCTATTTTGTCTGATAGAATTGCTACTCCAGCTTTCTTTTGATTTCCATTTGCATGGAATATCTTTTTCCATCCCCTTACTTTCAGTCTATATGTGTCCCTAGGTCTGAAGTGGACCTCCTGTACACAGCATATATATGGGTCTTGTTTTTGTATCCATTCAGCCAGTCTATGTCTTTTGGTTGGAGCATTTAATCTATTTACATTTAAGGTAGTTATCGATATGTATGTTCCTATTCCCATTTTCTTAATTGTTTTGTGTTTGTTATTGTACGTCTTTTCCTTCTCTTGTGTTTCCTGTCTAGAGAAGTTCCTTTAGCATTTGTTGTAAAGCTGGTTTGCTGGTGCTGAATTCTCTTAGCTTTTGCTTGTCTGTAAAGGTTTTAATTTCTCTATCGAATCTGAATGAGGTCCTTGTTGGGTAGAGTAATCTTGGTTGTAGGATTTTCCCTTTCATCACTTTAAATATGTCCTGCCACTCCCTTCTGGCTTGCAGAGTTTCTGCTGAAAGATCAGCTGTTAACCTTATGCAGATTCCCTTGTTTGTTACTTTTTGTTTTTCCCTTGCTGCTTTTAATATTTTTTTCTTTGTATTTATTTTTTTATAGCTTGATTAATAATTGTCTTCACATGTTTCTCCTTGGATTTATCCTGTATGGGACTCTCTGCACTTCCTGGACTTGATTGACTATTTCCTTCCCCATATTAGGGAAGTTTTCAACTATAATCACTTCAAATATTTTCTCAGTCCTTTGTTTTTCTTTTCTTCTTCTGGGACCCCTATAATTCGAATGTTTATGCATTTAATGTTGTCCCAGAGGTCTCTGAGACTCTCCTCAATTCTGTTCATTCTTTTTTCTTTAATCTGCTCTGCGGTAGTTATTTCCACTATTTTATCTTCCAGGTCACTTGTCCATTCTTTTGCCTCAGTTATTCTGCTATTGATTTCATCTGGAGAATTTTTAATTTCATGTATTGTTTTGTTCATCATTGTTTGTGTGCTCCTTAGTTCTTCTAGGTCCTTGTTAAACGTTTCTTGTATTTTCTCCATTCTATTACCAAGATTTTGGATCATCTTGACTATCATTACTCTGAATTCTTTTTCAGGTAGACTGCCCATTTCCTCTTCATTTGTTTGGTCTTGTGGGTTTTTACCTTGCTCCTTCATCTGCTGTGTGTTTCTCTGTCTTCTCATTTTGCTTAACTTACTGTGTTTGGGGTCTCCTTTTCTCAGGCTGCAGTTTCATAGTTCCCGTTGTTTTTGGTGTCTTTCCCCAGGCCTAAGGTTGGTTCAGTGGCTTGTGTAGGCTTCCCGGTGGAGTCGCCTGGTGCCTGTGCTCTGGATGAGGCTGGATCTTGTCTTTGTGGTGGGCAGGACCATGTCAGGTGGTGTGTTTTGGGGTGTCAGTGACCTTATTATGATTTTAGGCAGCCTCTCTGATGGGTGGTGTTGTGTTCCTGTCTTGCTAGCTGTTTGGCATAGGGTGTCCAGCACCGTAGCTTGCTGTTAATTGACTGGAACTGGATTTTAGCATTGAGATGAAGATCTCTGGGAGATCTTTCGCCGTTTGATATCATGTGGGGCTGGGAGGTCTCTGGTGGACCAATGTCCTGAACTCGGCTCTCCCACCTCAGAGGCACAGGCCTGACACCCGGCCGGAGCACGAAGCCCCTGTTAGCCACATGGCTCAGAAGAAAAGGGAGGGAGGGAGGGAGGGAGGGAGGGAGGGAGGGAGGGAGGGAGGGAGGGAGGGAGGGAAGGAAGGAAGGAAGGAAGGAAGGAAGGAAGGAAGGAAGGAAGGAAGGAAGGAAGGAAGGAAGGAAGGAAGGAAGGAAGGAAGGAAGGAAGGAAGGAAGGAAGGAAGGAAGGAAGAGGTGGGGGGAGGGAGAGAGGGAGGAAGGGTAAATAAAATAAAATAAAATATTTGAAATTAAAAAAATTATTAAAAATAAAAATAAATAAAAAGAAACAAAGAAGAGAGCAACCAAGCTAAAAAAACAAATCCACCAATGATAACAAGCACTAACAACTATACTAAAAAAAAAAGACGGACGGAACCCTAGGATAAGTGCTAAAAGCAAAGCTATACAGACAAAATCACACAGAGAAGCATACACATACAAACTCACAAAAAGAGAAAAAGGAAAAAAATATATATCTATATATAAAAAAAAGAAGAGAGCAACAAAATCAATAAACAAATCTACCAATGATGATAAACTCTAAATACTAAACTAAGGTAAACATAAAACCAGAAACAAATTAGATGCAGAACGTAAACCCCAAGTCTACAGTTGCTCCCAAAGTCCACCGCCTCAATTTTGGGATGATTCATTGTCTATTCAGGTATTCCAGAGATGCAGGGTACATCAAGTTGATTGTGGAGATTTAATCCACTGCTCCTGAGGCTGCTGGGAGAGATTTCCCGTTTTCTTTGTTTGCGCAGCTCCTGGGGTTCAGCTTTGGATTTGGCCCCGCCTCTGCATGTAGATCACCTGAGGGCATCTGTTCTTCACTCAGACAGCACAAGGTTAAAGGAGCCGCTGATTCGGGGGCTGTGGCTCACTCAGGCTGGGGGGAGGGAGGGGTACAGAATGTGGGGCAAGCCTGCGGCAGCAGAGACCAGCATGACATTGCACCAGCCTGAGGTGCACCATGTGTTCTCCCGTGGAAGTTGTCTCTGGATCACGGGACCCTGGCAGTGACGGGCTGCACAGGCTCCCGGGAGGGGAGGTGTGGATAGTGACCTGTGCTTGCACACAGGCTTCTTGGTGGCTGCAGCAGCAGCCTGAGCGTCTCATGCCCATCTCTGGGGTCTGCGCTGATAGCCGCGGCTCGTGCCCATCTCTGGAGCTCGTTTAGGTGGTGCTCTGAATCCCCTCTCCTCACGCACCCCGATACAATGGTCTCTTGCCTCTTAGTCAGGCCTCTTAGTCAGTTCCAGAGTTTTTCCCAAACTCCCTCCCAGCTAGCTGTGGCGCACTAGCCCCTTCAGGCTGTGTTCACGCAGCCAACTCCAGGCCTCTCCCTGGGATCCAACCTCCGAAGCCTGAGCCTCAGCTCCCAGCCCCCGCCCGTCCCGACGGGTGAGCAGACAAGCCTCTCAGGCTGGTGAGTGCTGGTCGGCACCCATCCTCTTTGTGGGAATCTCTCCGTTTTGCCCCCTGCACCCCTGTGGCTGCGCTCTCCTTCGCAGCTCCGAAGCTTTCCCCCTCCTCCAGCCGCAGTCTCCATCAGTGAAGGGGCTTCCTAGTGTGTGGAAACTTTTCCTCCTTCACAGCTCCCTCCCAGAGGTGCAGGTCCCATCCCTATTCTTTTGTCTCTGTTTTTTCTTTTGCCCTATCCAGGTACGTGGGGAGTTTCCTGCCTTTTGGGAAGTCTGAGGTCTTCTCTCAGTGTTCAGTAGGTGTTATGTAAGAGTCTTTCCACATGTAGATGTATTTCTATTTGTGAAGAGGAAGGTGATCTCCACGTCTTAGTCCTCTGCCACCTTGAAGGTCTCCAGAATGATATCATATCGTTCTTAGATGACACTGTACCTCTCTCATAAAGGTACAGTAATAGATAACAACCTGCAGAGTCTTTAAAAGTGATATAATAGCATTACTATGATTAAAGATCTGTCATTTCTTCCATCATAAGGCATATTTAGAAATTTTATAACCTGAACATTTTAATTATTTTCAGGCATAAACTGGACTTATAAGGCCTCAGATGTAAAATTGGGTTTTTATTCCTGTTATAAAGTATTAAACTTATTTCAAAATGTAGATAACTAAAAAAAAAATTGTTTTTTTTCCACTATGGTCTTTCATCAAATGAAAAGGTTTTTTACGATCTCATTTAGAATTTTAAAGGATTACTTAAACCAAACCTGTTTTTATTAAGTTGGACAACTGACCTAAAAAGCTTTAGAATTCCTTCCTGGAAATTCCTAAGAATAAAAAGGAAACCAATGCCCAGAGATTGACATTTTGAAATTCACATGGTACTGTAGATTGAAATATGATCTATAATTTTAAAACCTCAATTTTTATATCAGATGCATGGACATTTGAAAAAACAAGCTTAAGTTTCCAAATTATCTAAATCAGAGTTGAAAAAGGTCTTTTACAGCAATTCATAGCAGTATATATTGAGGGAAATAAAATAAAGAATATGACAGAGATATAAGACCTAGTGTTTAATGTAAGTTACAGGTCACTTTCACCAAATTTACAGAAATGCAGAATTCTGTCTAAACAAGCTGATACATGATTCTTCTGCTTGAATACTTCCATAATGCAAAAAGCAAGGACCACAAAGAAACTGTCTATAAGTCCTAAAAACTCTACTAGTAATTATTCTGGAGCATAGAAGAACATGCAAATTATCCATACTCTAGCCTGTTAAGAGAAGCATTTCAAATTCCCTTCTCAACTGTTCTAAAACCCCAGAATGTCCCTATAGTCATCCTGCTTTATAGATAAAGCAAGTGCCACACATATGATCTCATTCTCATGGAACTTTGTGGTACAGTCATATGAGCACAAGCTTGGGAACCAGACAGATCAAAGTTTGACTCACGGTTCCACCCTTGATTTGAAATGTGACTGTGGGTGAATTACTTAATTTCATCTTCTCGTATGTAAGTGGAAGTTATAATACCTAAGTTATAATAGCAACATGAAGTTGCGTTAATGAAATAAGGTGTGTAAAATGAAAGAATGAAATATGCGCTACCTCAGTTATTACCAATATTAACATTAATAGGATGAAAGGGTTCATTTTCCTGATTTTATAGCCATTACTAAGCCAAAGAAAGATGTACCACACTGAGGGGCAGCGCTGAATGAGAAAGAATCTAAGAGCCAAGGAGAAGCCACCAGCACTGGGAGCTATCCCTGGTGCTGCTCTCAGACCCGGGGCCCATGGCGTGTCTGGCCCTCTTACCCTTTGTTTCCAGCATTCCTCAAACAAACCAAATTCTGATTTCCAATTCTTACCTTGATTTAAAATGCTTCTGCTCTCTTGTGTTCCTGACCTTAATTCCTGTTTGCTTCCCCAAGATGTTGATTTGATTATTTTCCCAAATGAAAACACAACCTGACACCAAACTGCTTCATCTGTTGGACATTTTTTGCTTTGAAGTTTTTGACCTAAAGTTATATCTCTTTATCTCTAACCCCACCAATCATGGTTATTAAAGAATGATCAGTGTCCCTTTTCCCTAGAATTTTTTCAGGAAATCTTAAATATGCTTGTAGCAGTAATTAACAATAATCAGAAGGTTTGAAAAGAACTAAGAGTATTGCTAACTCATTCCAGGAAAGTAGTAGCTAAGTACTAGTGTTAGGGCGACAAAAATATGGCTTACAGGTGTAAGCACTACTTCTCTTGTGCCCATGGCAGACATCACTGATCTATCATGGGGTTATTTTTTAATCCTTAATTTGGCCTTAGAGTCCTCAACAATTTCCAAACAGCCATTAAGAGCCAAAGATGGAGGGCTTCCCTGGTGGCGCAGTGGTTGAGAGTCCGCCTGCCGATGCAGGGGACGCAGGTTCGTGCCCCGGTCCAGGAGGATCCCACATGCCGCAGAGTGGCTGGGCCTATGAGCCAAGGCCACTGAGCCTGCGCGTCCAGAGCCTCACGTCCGGAGCCTGTGCTCTGCAACGGGAGAGGCCACAGCAGTGAGAGGCCGCATACCCCCCCCCCCAAAAAAAAAAAGAAAAAAGAAAAGAAAAAAGAGCCAAAGATGGCATGCAAATAGAAACCTCTCTCTCATTCCTCAGTTAGTATAAACATGTGGGTTTTGAAGAAGGTTTTGCTTTTTTTCTTTTTAAAGTCTCAGTTGGAATACTGTTAGAGCATATCTTGATGGTCTGAAGAGGGTAGAAGCACCCTTACAATTCACTTACATAGAAAGCAAGTACACCGTGATTAACCAATCAGAGCTTTCTCTTCTAAGACCGGAGGTGTTAGCCTTATGTCCTGGATAAACTCCAACTTAGGTAATTACAGTCTGCTTACCTCACACCCCCTGGCAATTTTTTCAAGTGAATCCAGTATTATTCTTCACTTCCTACCCTAACTTGCTGTGCATTGTTGTGATGAGCTGTTAAACAGCTGCCATGCTTCACTCTATGATGGGGACTGTGCTTCACTGTATAATTTGTAACCATTCACAGTGTGCTTTGGAGTCTTTCACGATGTAAGTGTTACCCTAAAATGCAAGATATCATCATCATTCTAAAGGGATACAGTACAACTGCTTATTTCAGTTAAATTCAGCATAACATATTTAGAAAATACCTTATTTCATGGAAAACCATAAAAGTAGGTTAAAATACCCATGAAACATGCTACAAAGATTATATGAAAAGGTATTTAAAGAAAGCAAACTATTTATCAACTATATGAATATTCTGCCAAAGAAAGGAGTAGTAGGAAGAACAAATGCTTAAGACATTTTTATTTGAAAATACATCTGCCTTCATCAGATGGTAAAAATTCCCAATGTCACCCAAGAAAAACAGTGAAGAGAAAAACTGAACGTTAAGTCAATGGGAAATGGAGGAGTGCCAACACTTGGGGAGAAAGAGATCAAGGATAAATACATTTTTTAACATTTTCTTAATTCTCATCAGGACAGCCAGGGAATTACACAAATTCGCTATCATTGAAGATACTGAATTTTCACTACGGATTGCCTGAGGACCCTTGTAGACAGGAACGTACATTTTCACAATACTAAAAAGGGTGCAACTAGAAGGGGATCCTGCAGGTACATGACCCTTCCACAGATGATTGTTATTTAGTAGCGATGCTTTTGGTCAGTGGTTCTCAACATTGGCTGTACAATGGAATAACCTGAGGAACTTTAAGAAAAATGCTAATACCTGGGTTCCAACCCCAAAGACTGATTTCATTGATCTGAACATCAGGAATTTTTTTTAAAGCTCCCCAGGTGATTCTAATGTGCAACCAATGATGAAAACACTACTTGAGGCTACATCTTACCAACCTGATTATAATTGTCACTTGGCTTTTTTTTCCTTAAGGGGGAAAAAAATTCACATTATTTGAGGGCTTGCATATCAACATACATTAGTGATACAGGACACATAATGAGATCCCAAATACATGTTTCAAGGGGTGATGCTTCATCAGCTGAGAGAGGAAAAGACTTTATCACCTGAGGATGATATTTCTGAAGGGCTGCAATTCTGATGCAATCTTTTTTTGTAGTGACAAGAAGAATTTCAGCCAGAAACAATAATTCTGTATCTAAGATGTTTTTTAATTTATAGTTAAATTTAATTTATAGTTAGCTCTGGGTATATTATCTGTGCTACAGATTTGTCTTCAGTAAACTATACAAGCTCATGCTAGCCTTTCCCTGCCACATACATCTGAGCCATACCTTCTCTGTTCAGAAAATAACCAATTACCCATTACGATACCGATGGTTACTTATCTACCTTCAAGTGGAAGTATGGCACCCTCAACCAACCTGCACATTCACGAGATGTAAAAGAAACACCTGAGAGCAGAAGCAGAAACAAGCTTTCAATCAAAGCCAAGGACTCAGCAATTGCATATAATGATGTGAACACTGGATTCCCTGTCTAAAGAGTAAGATGTAGCTCCACCAACTTTTACTGATTATAACAGCCTTGTTCCACAAGTGTTAGCCCCTGAAAAATAGCTGTAAAGAAAACATAACAAAGACAGACGAAAGAAGGATAAAAAATAAACAGAACAGGTAAAAAATACCTATAAGCAAGCAGGAAAGGGTGCTGGATAGCCCGAGTACTTTAAATGTCGTAACTAAGGACTTACATTTTATAAAGTTATTTTAGTGAACTAAGTTAGTCATGACAATAGATGGGAAAAAAATCAACTCAGCATTATAGTGGTGTGTGGATTATCCACAAGAGAGCAAATTAAACTTTATATTCTTTAATAATCACCAAAAGCACCAGAAATTGAGGTAGCAACACAAAGAGGTCAATTCAGATGCCTGTGAGTGGCAACTAAAATTGATGAAGTATAACAGAGTAGCAAATTTGATTTTATACAGGGTAAGAGCAGGGAGATGCACACAGAATATATACCCTTCCCCCCCCGTGCTCTGGGTAAAACACTGTATCTATGTTCTCTCTCACTTAACCCTCACTTCAACTCTAAGACTTAATGTTAGGGAAACTAAAGATCAGAAAGGGTGACATAATTTGACCAAGCTGCACATCTAGAAAGTGGCTGAGCCAAGACTGAAACCACCCAGGTGTGACTCACAACTTTATGTTTTCCTCTGCACCATGTCCTGCTATAATACATGAGACTCCTCCCCGACCTCCAACTCCCACTGTGATGTCCTCTGAACTAATCCATCAGTTAACCCCAAGAAGCATCAGCCAGCTACCCAAACAGGACTCAAAGACAAAAGGAGGAGTCATCTGATAGCCCTAAGGAAGAGGCAGGACAGGCATATCACCAAAACTATCATGCAATGGACATTTTCAATATCCTCTGGAGAAAGACATGGAGGGAATGCATAGGAAAAGTTTCTAATCATAAAGTAATTTATACAAAATTTACAAAGAGAAGTATAAAACATTGATAGTTGTGTATAATATTGGTTCATTCAGAATTTTGGATACCAAGTCCCAGAAAAAAGAGATGATCAAAATCATTTTTACGTTCTGAGTTTTAAATGCTGGAAACTCCTATTCCTCACTCCCAGAATAAGTTTTGTTTTGTTTTGTTTTGTTTTTTGCGGTATGTGGGCCTCTCACTGTTGTGGCCTCTCCCGTTGCGAAGCACAGGCTCCGGACGCGCAGGCGGACTCTCAACCACTGCGCCACCAGGCAAGCCCCAGAATAAGTTTTTTATGAGAAGCCCAGTTCCTCTAAGATATTTCTGCATAACATTTACTCCTGATGAAATTGCTCTATGTTATCAATGCTGATTAATCCTATCCTACTAATATTACTAACACCCTGGTCGCGCATTTCTAACCATCTCATGAATTTTTGCAAGTGGTGTCCAAATTGTGACTGTGTTGCTATCTTAACTTCAGGTAAAAACCTCTCTGCTGCAGTTTTCCCAGCTATTAAATGAAGGAATTGGACTAGAAGATTTCTAAAGTTTCTATTTCTTAGATACTCTTCCAGTTCTGGAAAGTTCTAGTTCTATTTTTTCGTAAAAATATCAACTGCCTAAAACTGAAAATAAAACATATTTGTCCACAATAGAAATGTGGTTGACATTTTTCTCTGATTTTTCTATTCAGTTAATAGCCCAATAATTTTAAAACCTATGAATCTTTTTCGTTCATTCTCTCCCTTGTCTTCTATTTTCAACGGAACTCATCACTTAATCCTGGATATTCTACTTTCCCATTGTCTCTTGCTTATGTCCTTTCAAATCCATTCTCACGGGCTGAGACAGAAGCTCCCTCTTCAATTAGTGGAAAATAATTATAACAAGTAATTTCACATTCGGTATTACAAAATGAGTTTTGGTATTATAACATGAAATGTGGTAGCTTTGAATAGACCCTCCCTCTCTCTACAGAATCACTTGGTCTGCTCAGGACATCAGTTGATACTTAATAGAGCAGATGTACGCAGGGTTGGACTGAGATGGGTGTCGCAAACAGATAAATCAGTTCTCTACATGTAAATTAACTTACAGTTGCCAGCCATATCCATGAACTTAGACTTAGCTGATGGGAGGAAGTACTGGCCTGGAGATTGAATTTTGAACAAGGAAGATATTTCTATGGATACACAAAAATATACCGTAGAGGAGAGAAGAAATGCCAAAGTGATACTTCTTCTATTGGGACCCACTAAGAACGTACATATGAATTTTAGTGTATGGCCAAGGGGGAAATTAAGGAAACAACTTCCACCATTCTCATTTCGTGGTGCCTAAGGAACAGCACCAAGATTTTTCAGTTTAGAATAATAGGTAAAACTGAAAGAGAGGCAGGTATTTGTGCAACTAATGAGCTTACTTTTAATTAAAGAAAATTATAACTAGATTTCCTATATTAAATTCTCACTATTAGATTTGCAAAAAATTTTTAAAGTTCCATATTTAATAGTACTGACACACAAAACTGGAATCATCCAAAAGAAAAAGTGACAATTATTAAGAACTAGTTGCATAGAAACACTTATTAATAAAAATAAATTTGTAGGCAACATTGAGCCAAATATAGTAAGAACAAAAACAACCAAACTTAAGGAAAGCTTATAATTTCTAATCACTCAGAGAAGTCTTCTGTAGATAGCAGGTAACAATACAAACCTTATTAGATGTGAGAAAGGTCTGTGATTCACCTCATATTAAGTCAAAGTACAGAAGACCCACAACACACATGACAAGAGTACACGCATAAAATATTACTTGGATATAATATTCTTAGCAATACTTCTAAGTAGAATTTTGGTACTCAGTCCAGCATGGTAAAGATAAGCAACGCTGGCTTAAAAAAAAGGCGGCCGGGGGGTGGGTGTTGACAAGCAAAATCATCTGATGCTCCTAAAATTACTGAAGCAATACTGGACCACAACTGGGGGCACAGTTCTGGCTCTACAGAAAATTAAAGAAATTATGTATAGGTTAATGAAAGCACTAAAGACATGGTGAGGACACACAAATTAAAGCCAATAACAACAACTACCATTTATTTAAGGCTCATTGTGCCTCAAGCATTTCACAAGTACCTTACATACAGTACCTCATTTAATTCTCACAGCAACCCAATGAGACCGCTAATACTCCCCCTGTTTTACAGATGAGAGAAAATAAATGAGGTGGGAGAGGTCAAACAACTTTCTCAACATCAGCCAGCTGGTTAGCAGAAGAGGTGGTACTACGACATAGCTCTGATATCACAGTCAATTTTCTTAGGCACTATGCCACACATCATCATACAGTACTTGATCTCAGGATTCCTTGTCCAAAGGAACTGAAAGTGATTTAGTTATTGAACTCTGAGAAGACAAAGGGAAAATTAAGTCAATAAACTCCTGCTTATCCAGAAATGAAAGAGATCAGGAGATCTGATGTTTACAAATTCTGTACCTGGTTTTCTTAAGACAGTAACAAATGACAAGAAATAGATATCTTGGACTTATCAAAAATAAACTTGACCTGTATCAAGTATGTCAAAGGAAGGAGCGAAACATCTAGAAAAGTGGGTCAATGTAACAAATCACACAAGGTTCTAAATGATGACACAGAGGTAAGAGAGGATACTTCCTGCTGGTCAGCTCCATCTAAATGACCCGCCAACATCTCCAGCTCAACATATAACACTCTGAATTCACCATCTTCAGATAAACAATCTATTTCTCAATTCCAGCAGAACGGATATTCTCCCAATCACTATGGTCAATACTTCAAGATTATCCCTGACCACTCCTGTATCAAGTAAGTTACCCCACCAACTTGCCAAGTCTACAACCAGTGTAATTATGTGTATTTCCTTCTTTTCATCCATAAGCCACCTCCCTAGTTCATCTTTAATAATATATTCTAGTAGTTTTTTAACTTGTTTCTCTGCTTCCTGTTTCTTACTCCATTGATATTCATTTGTCAATATCAAATTCCCCATTTTATAATCTAGCCATGGCTCGCAAATGCTTATGGGCTAAAGTCCAAATTCCTTGGCCTTAATTCCCATTTCTAGTCTTACCACCTCTTCACCCAATTAAGACAAAGGTAGTTATTCTCTTCTAGGTGCAATGATCATTCACTGCCACAAATCTGGTTGCAACTACTCTCTCTCTCTTCATAATGTGCCCTCGTACTCACTCTATCTCACCCCCACTTTCCCTCATGGCCAGAAATAACACGGCATTAACGGAAGCAGCAAATTGGAGCCAGACAGTTTGGGTAGCTACAGGATTTCAGGCAAGCTTAACTTAACTTCTGAACCTCTTTTCTCACTTGCAAAATGAGCATAATAGTACCTAGCTTGCAGGTGGCTAGTAAAGATTGGAAATAATATACATAAAGTGTATGCTCAGAAAAGGCACTTGATAAATGATGCTGTCATTATTATGCCCAAAGTTTAGTCAGTCTTTAATGCCCAGCTCAGATGCCATAAAAAGCACTCATTTTTTTTTCTACCTTATATTTGGAGTCACCTGACTATGCCTATCATTTCTACAAAGCTCTTACAATTAAGGATCTTGTCTTATACATTCTTATATCCCAGGATACCTTGTATTTACCACACAGGCTTTTTTTAATTATTAAAAGCCACAATTTATTGATCTCCAGAGAATATGCCCTTCCAATATCCAGATATTTGTTTCTGACATTTAGGATTACAGTTTCTGGAATTAAGTTACTAGGAAGGATGTAGTAATAAACAGAATATTGCTTGGCGACTGTGGAATCAGAGCAAAGGGAGTTGGATTAGTAGAGATGATATCTTAACGATGCCATGGTAAATTCTGGTGAATTTTCTCTGCTCTTCAAGAGAGTGTACTTCTGTTGTGACTCATCTTCTGGATTCAGCATCTCTTCTCCTTTGCTTCTGGTTCTTGAATCTTGTGTTTCCACGTATTCTACATTTCATGCAGATTGCAGCCCTTCTGTTAACACATTCTTTTGTTAAGCCATTGCTGTCTTTTCCAGTCAATCATATTTTTCCTGTAGCTAAGTGCCCAGTAAGACTGATTGGACTTGGGGGCTCCAAACGTCTCTCAACCATCCACTTTTAGACGATATTTCAAGGTGAGCTTTGTTCACAGATGACCAATCTCATGGTAATAATCTGCCATACTCTTGAGCCTATAATATACTACCAGGCTCATTAACCCTTTTAGTTCGCAGACTGTGTGTTATTATACCCATTTCAGAGGTAAGCAAATAGCAAGCTTTTAATAAATGATGGGTGAACAACGGGATGAATAAAATCTCAAAGAATTAAATTACTGTTAAGTATATTTTATTGTATCTAATTATTTTGAAGCCCATTTTTAAAGAATTTCCTATATAATAAAGTTTATTTATTTTTTGCGGTACGCGGGCCTCTCACTGTTGTGGCCTCTCCTGTTGCGGAGCACAGGCTCCGGACGCACAGGCTCAGCGGCCATGGCTCACGGGCCCAGCCGCTCCGCGGCACGTGGGATCTTCCCAGACCGGGGCACGAACCCGTGTCCCCTGCATCGGCTGGCGGACTCTCAACCACTGCGCCACCAGGGAAGCCCATAAAGTTTTTTGACTGGAATTTCTTAGAGAATAAGCCATTCTGGGTGAGAGATTATTCCGGTAGCTTACTGTTGAATGGTACATTCCAAGCTGTTTATTTTTTAATGGAAAGTTTTCTAAAACACCCCCAACATTCTTTACAAGAACACTGTACTAAAATGACTTCTGTACCCACTCACCATTCCACACACCAGTACCACAAGGAATGCATATGTTTTATAGGTGCCAGGCAGATGTGGACAGCGGCACATGTGACTTTTCCTCTTGTGTACTCACACTGCTAAAGTATTGCATTTGGCTGGTGTGATGGGGACTGACAAGATATAAGACAGTCCCTACGTTTATTTGAATTAGTAGTAAACTTTAGATCCTCAGGTATTCTATAAAATTACTAGGGTTTTCAGAATTTTGTCCCCCCTTACTTTTCAGCTTGGAGTCATACTGAACGGGCGACCTGTCAACTGAAAACCACCATGGTGATGATGGGAATCATAATAAAACCACTAACATTTACATAACACTTATTAGGTTGTAGGCACTGAGCTCAGTCAGCATATGGTAGTAATTATTTCCCTCCTCCTAATAAGCCAAAGATACAGGTACTATTTCAATTTCCATTTTACAGACGGTAAAACTGAAGCTCTGGGAGGTTAAGTAATGTATTCTAGGCTGAACAGTGGCAGCAAGTGGTAACAAGCCAAACAAGAATCCCAGTACACCATACTGCTGACTACCAATTTTTATTCAGCACTACCTGGAATGGAATGATTTGAATAAGTGATTTTTAGAAAGATAACCAAAGTTTGATCCTTTAAACATCAAAGTCATTTACTTGAAATCTTTCTAAATAATATGCATTGCATATAGCCCTCCTGTAATAAACAAGAGCATATAACGTAACTCGTTCTTGCCTTGATGGCTTTACACTAACGATCGTTCATTGTGCTATGGGAAGCTTGGCGATGCCCTTTGAGCCTGAAGAGGGAAAGAAAGCCTAAGCAGACCTTTTGCTGTGGTTTGAGTTTGTCGCATGACATTCATCTCCATTTTGCGGCAGCCCTGCTCCATGACTCCCTTTGGGTTGATGATGCAGTCCCTGAGAACATTCTTGGATTTTTAGTTATTTCTCTACCCTGTGATCTGTGACCTTTGCTTCTGACCTCCCAAATCTCTTAGGACAGGACTACAAGGACCTAAAAAAATGTACATCAAATCTCTGATGTAAAATCAACTCAAGTGTTCTCTATATGTGAGGAGAACAGGGGTAAATCATCCTATAACAAAAGGATAGGCTTTTGCTGTTGCTGCTTTTTTGAGTGAGGTTACTATTATTACCTAAGTTGATGAGAGCAGAAATCTGTTATAATTAGGCATTAACATGGATAATAATTTCTTTAAAAAGTACATTTGAAAAAGCAAAAGTTCGTTCTACGTAACTTCAGACCAACAGAGGGATGGTATATATATGCTGAAACCAAACTCTCTGCTCTTAAGGGGAGTAAGAGGAAGATGGTTACAATACAATCGCAGCATGAAAGATTTGCATTAGATAGATACAAAGGAGATTTCTTGACAGTGAGTGGTGTTAAACATTGGAATGATTTATCAAAAGTTTTTTTTTAAGTACACTGATTCTATAAAAAAAATTTTTAAATGACATTCAAAAAGAAACACATTTTTACATTCATTTTGGAGAACCAAAATAATTGTTAGCAAATATGGAGATGTTTAAATTTATAAAACCCAAACTTTTCTTCTTCTACTTCAGACCTAGATTAATATTAAAGAAGACAGTACCCACACTTCATTATTTCATATAGCAAAGGTGGTAGTTTTACTAATACTCTAACACTGATACTTTCTCAAAATATCTGAGAAATATGACCACATGTGGTAAGAAGATTAAGGTGCTTCTGGCAACCCCCCCAGAAGCAGAACTCTTGACTACAGAAAACAGAAAGTTTTCAGTGGGGAGCCATGGGGGCTGCCTTCAGTCTTATCAATCTACAGATTCTCAAATTACAGATCTGCTGTTGTTTTCTGACACATCTGCTTTGCAATGTAAAATAGTGTTTTCTTTAATAAGAATTCTTCAAAAAGCCCTTAGGCTCCTTGCCTTTGTTTGCACAGCCTGCGAGTTTTCATTTAAAATTTTCACACTGTTTTTAAAATTCTCCTTTTTTTGTTTCTAAAATAGGCAAAGTCCATAAACCACTATTTGGCTTCACATCTTAGCTACATGGAAAAAGGTGGAGAGAAATGTTCAGAGAAATTCTTAAAGTTTCAGTAAATGAGATTACTTCAAATGACCAACATTGTTCTCCTCTCTCCTTTGCTGTCAAAAATCACTCTTATTCAACATAGTTTTGGAAGTTTTAGCCACAGCAATCAGAGAAGAAAAGGAAATAAAAGGAATCCAAATTGGAAAAGAAGAAGTAAAGCTGTCACTGTTTGCAGATGACATGATACTATGCATAGAAAATCCTAAAGATGCTACCAGAAAACTACTAGAGCTAATCAATGAATTTGGTAAAGTAGCAGGATACAAAATTAATGCACAGAAATCTCTTGCATTCCTATACACTAATGATGAAAAATCTGAAAGTGAAATCAAGAAAACACTCCCATTTACCATTACAACAAAAAGAATAAAATATCTAGGAATAAACCTACCTAAGGAGACAAAAGACCTGTATGCAGAAAATTATAAGACACTGATGAAAGAAATTAAAGATGGAGACAGATGGAGAGATATACCATGTTCTGGGATTCGAAGAATCAACATTGTGAAAATGACTATACCACCCAAAGCAATCTACAGATTCAATGCAATCCCTATCAAACTATCACTGGCATTTTTCACAGAACTAGAACAAAAAATTTCACAATTTGTATGGAAACACAAAAGACCCCGAATAGCCAAAGCAATCTTGAGAAAGAAAAACGGAGCTGGAGGAATCAGGCTCCCTGACTTCAGACTATACTACAAAGCGAAAGAAATCAAGACAGTATGGTACTGGCACAAAAACAGAAAGATATATTAATGGAACAGGATAGAAAGCCCAGAGATAAACCCACGCATATATGGTCACCTTATCTTTGATAAAGGAGGCAGGAATGTACAGTGGAGAAAGGACAGCCTCTTCAATAAGGTGCTGGGAAAACTGGACAGGTACATGTAAAAGTATGAGATTAGATCACTCCCTAATACCATACACAAAAAATAAGCTCAAAATGGATTAAAGACCTAAATGTAAGGCCAGAAACTATCAAACTCTTAGAGGAAAACATAGGCAGAACACTCTATGACATAAATCACAGCAAGATCCCACCTCCTAGAGAAATGGAAATAAAAACAAAAATAAACAAATGGGACCTAATGAAACTTCAAAGCTTTTGAACAGCAAAGGAAACCATAAACAAAACAAAAAGACAACCTCAGAATGGGAGAAAATATTTGCAAATGAAGCAACTGACAAAGAATTAATCTCTAAAATTTACAAGCAGCTCATGCAGCTCAATAACAAAAATACAAACAACCCAATCCAACAATGGGCAGAAGACCTAAACAGACATTTCCCCAAAGAAGATATACAGACTGCCAACAAACACATGAAAGAATGCTCAACATCATTAATCATTAGAGAAATGCAAATCAAAACTAAAATGAGATATCATCTCACACCAGTCAGAATGGCCATCATCAAAAAATCTAGAAACAATAAATGCTGGAGAGGGTGTGGAGAAAAGGGAACACTCTTGCACTGCTGGTGGGAATGTGAATTGGTACAGCCACTATGGAGAACAGTATGGAGGTTCCTTAAAAAACTACAAATAGAACTACCATATGACCCAGAAATCCCACTACTGGGCATATACCCTGAGAAAACTATAATTCCAAAAGAGTCATGTACCAAAATGTTCATTGCAGCTCTATTTACAATAGCCCGGAGATGGAAACAACCTAAGTGTCCATCATTGGATGAATGGATAAAGAAGATGGGGCACATATATACAATGGAATATTACTCAGCCATAAAAGGAAACGAAATTGAGCTATTTGTAATGAGGTGGATAGACCTAGAGTCTGTCATACAGAGTGAAGTAAGTCAGAAAGAGAAAGACAAATATCATATGCTAACACATATATATGGAATTTGAAAAAAAGTGTCATGAAGAACCTAGGGGTAAGACAGGAATAAAGACACAGACCTACTAGACAATGGACTTGAGGATATGGGGAAGGGGAAGGGTGATCTGTGACAAAGCGAGAGAGAGGCATGGACATATATACACTACCAAACGTAAGGTAGATAGCTAGTGCGGAGCAGCTGCATAGCACAGGGAGATCAGCTCGGTGCTTTGTGACCGCCTGGAGGGGTGGGATAGGGAGGGTGGGAGGGAGGGAGACGCAAGAGGGAAGAGATATGGGAACATATGTATATGTATAACTGATTCACTTTGTTATAAAGCAGAAACTAACACACCATTGTAAAGCAATTATACTCCAATAAAGATGTAAAAAAAAAAATGTAGGAAGGAGGCAAGCAGAGATGCTCTTCATATAACCCCTCTTCCCAGGAAGTAAAAATCTATGAAATGAGGAAACTCACAGGTAAAATCCACTCTTTTGGCCTTCCCTGGTGGCGCAGTGGTTGAGAGTCCGCCTGCCGATGCAGGGGACACGGGTTCGGGATCCGGTCCGGGAAGCTCCCACATGCCACGGAACGGCTAGGCCCATGAGCCATGGCCGCTGAGCCTGTGCATCCGGAGCCTGTGCTCCGCGACGGGAGAGGCCACAACAGTGAGAAGCCCGTGTACCGCAAAAAAAAAAAAAAAAAAAAATCCACTCTTTTTTACTCTATTGCAACTCTGACAATCCAATATTATGGAAAATAGGAATATATATATAATGAAATGGTCACAGAAACATATGAAATTTTTTCTTAATAATCACAATGAGGTTGATACTTGATGTTCTCTGTGTTGACTGAATTGGACCTGAAACCCAGATAAGGACATATTTCTCAACCCAAAGTATACACGCTTCTATTAGCTCCAAGTCCAAACTTCAACTCCCAAGGATACAGTATCCATTCATTCCCTCATGAAAAAATAAAAATAAATGAATGATTTTTTTTAAGGCCTCCACTGGAAACACATACGTTTGATCTTTTTAAGTTAATTATGTGTAACCATAATAAAAAAATTAAACTCATTTTTCACAAAATAATGGGACAGAGGAGGCAGGCAAATGACAAACATATACAAGTATCAGGCCTTGACAGCCTGAGCATTTATCTCTCTTCACCTTAAATCCAACTGAATGCTATTTGAAGCAGATGATATCCACTTTGAAGCTCCCTGATGGAATTCCTCCAGAAAACATGATCCTTTTCAAGGATAAGGGATGCCACTTTGTAATTCACTGTATTTCTACAATTCATTCTTATGTGGTCCAGTTTGTTGGGGGTGGAGATTATCTAGTTACATAAAAATCATGGATATGCCCTCAGCACCAAATCTTACAAGAGAGACAGATGGAAGAAGTCCGATGCTGTGCAGATGTATGTAGTCAGCTACATCCTTTTAATCTAATATGATGGATCGGGGACTGTCCTGTAAGACAGGTGTCATGCTATAAGCTAACTTGTAAGGAAAGAGAGTTTGGATAAATGACAAGATACCTAGAAATTGAAAAAATAAAATAGGGCTTCCCTGGTGGCACAGTGGTTGAGAGTCCGCCTGCCGATGCAGGGGACACGGGTTCATGCCCCGGTCCGGGAGGATCCCACAAGCCGCGGAGCGGCTGGGCCCGTGAGCCATGGCCGCTGGGCCTGCGCGTCTGGAGCCTGTGCTCCGCAACAGGAGAGGCCACAACAGTGAGAGGCCCGCGTACCGCAAAATAAATAAATAAATAAAATAAAATACTTTTCTTATACATGAAATAATGGTGTGAGTCTACAGCTGTTTCTTTGACATATTCTTCCTATTCTGCTTCTTTAAGCAAATTTCCAATTTGACTATGAGAATTCTTTCTTAAAATTGCTCATTCTTCCTTAAGTCAAGAAAAGCATGATCTCTTTTTCATAAGGAGTTAACTGGACTTGGGTTGAGGTTCTATTCTGAGCTCACTGGATAGAAAGCGACAGGGCCAGGATTCACACTAGGGCTTTCGGCTCCACAGACAGTTCTCCATTAGGACGCTCAACAAATATATTTTTTTAAATTGCTCATTCCTTTTCAGGTGTCCTCTTTTTCAAAACTTCAATCTTTTGAAAGTCTGCTTTCTAAGACCTTGTGTCCCTTCTTTCATAACATTACCATGACATGTTCCCTTTCGCTCAACATTTCCATCAATTCTCTTTTATAAATCATTTGTTCTTCACTGGCAAAAGTCACGTACTAGGGTCCAAAACCTCTTTTCGGGACAGGCAGTATAGAAAGACTTTCAAGAGGTTGGGTTCTAAAATAGGGTAAAAAATGTGTTTGATTTCTACCTATACCTTTACTATCTATATGAGTGTAGGCAAAAAGCTACTTATATTTGTATGGCTGGGTTTCTTCAACTATAAATGGAAAATATCTTTTAGAATTGTTGGAAGAATAAAATGCTAAAATATGTATAATATGCTTAGCATAATGCTGGGCTAAAATAAGACTCAGGAAGGTTAGCTGTTATGGTTAGCTCTACCTTCTAAAGATGACATTGTCAGAAAGCAAGTTGCAAATTCCTCAGATGTTCGGATTTCATAAGACTGAGACCTGTGCAAAGGTCTGGATATATAAAATTCCCTAGTTCTACTAGGCTTTGCCTTTATGACAGTTGCATGATCCAGAGTAGGAAAATATTGGCTTCCTCTAGTCAACATCTAGCTCAGTAAGCTGCAGAATTGCTCCCTTTTTTCCTCTCCATCACACACCATCAGCACCATGGAACTCTATGTGAAATTTGCCTTCTTGAAATGCACAGTAAAAATTCCTTCATTTTCAATCTAATCTATATCCTTTAACACAAAATAGTCATCCTCTTCAGTACATTCCAGTCGTGAGTTTCATCCCACTAAGTCTTGAGATCACATTTATCTTTTGGTATGCTGCAAGCTGAATATCTGTATTTCTTCAAAATTCATATGTTGAAATCCTGACTCCCAATATAATGCTTTTAAGAGATGGGGGCTTTGGGAGGTGATGAGGTCATGAGGGTGGAGCCCTCATGAATGGGATTAGTGCCCTTATGAAAGACAGCTCAGAGAGCTCCCTTGCCCTTTGTACCACATAAGGACACAGTAGGAAGACAGCCATCTATGAATCAGAAAGCAGGCCTTCACCAGACATCAAATCTGCCTTGATCTTAGACTTCCCAGCCTCCAGAACTGTGAGAAATAAATTTCTGTTGTTTATTAGCCCCCCAATCTACGGTATTTTCTTATAGCAGACTAAAAGGACTAAGACATGGTATTAATATTACAAAATCTGTTTTGTTGACTACCGATCATCTGGCAGGCTTGGATGCCTTCAGTGCTGAAGGAGCCAATATATATACACCCTAGCAGCAAACGGAGATATGGTACATGAAAAGGCTCCAGTCAGAAAAATCCAAAAAAGGTGTCTTACTGAAATGTTCCCTGGTCACCTAAGCTTACAGACATTGCAACTGCATGAAAAAGGGTTAGATGTTTATTATCTTCCTTTAGGTGAACATGGTTCATGTACATCCTAGAGTAAGGCATGACATTTAGCTCCATTTGCTGTCATTTATAATTTCTGCCAAAAGTGGGTTATGAATTTCCCTATATTCTTAAAGAGAATTTACTGCCTACCATTTAATCTTTCTTAATAAATCACAGTTATCCATTTGATGTACAAGCTGTACAATCATGGAGGAATGTCTGCAGGGGTTCATCCATGTGTAGAGTTGCCTGTACTGCTCTAGAATGGCTCCAGGCTGCCATGCTTTTTCACTTCTCATATATTTTTTTAAACAGTTTATCTCTCTCCTCCCTTGTTGTCAAGCTGTCAGTCAGCTGTCACTTTTCACTGCTGTCAGTGAGCCTGCCTTTATCGCACCCCCAATTTGATGCTGCTAATCTGCTGTCAGCTGAAAAATCAGATAAGCAAGACCTCTGAAACTGCATTCACAATAAGTGGTGAGCTGAGCACTCGATGGAGATTTTGAGATAGGAGTTCCAGTTTCTGCTCTGTCTATATCTAGCTGTGTGATAACCAGAAGACACTTAACTTCTCTGGGCCTTGGTGCCTTCATCTTTAAAATATGGAGCAGAGCCTCTGTGTGTGTGTGTGTGTGTGTGTGTGTGTGTGAGAGAGAGAGAGAGAGAGAGAGAGAGAGAGAGAGGGAGAGTGGGAGGGAGAGGGAGAGGGAGGGAGAGGGAGAGAGAGAGAGAGAGAAAGAGAAAGAGAGAGAAAGAGAAAGAAAGAGAAAGAGAAAGAGAAAGAGATCTCACCTAGACTTGAAGGCTGTTTCTCTCCCTACCAGAAAAAAACATGAAACTTTTTTGTGAGTTAACAGAATGCAGAGTGGGGCACCACTGACCCTTTAATTGTTGAATTCAAGGATAATTTTAGTCATCACTTTATTTAACCTTACTCCTCTGAATTCACTACCAATCATCTCCTTAAAACTCTCTTCCCTTTATTCCACAGGATAATTCTCTCATTGATGACCTCCTGACTCTTTTATCTTTTCTTCTCATTTCAATCCTGGGCTCTTCCTCCACTAACCCCTTAAGGGTCAAGAGTGGGAAAGGCCAGTCCAAAGCTAAAGATCAAGGTCATAATGAGAAACCAGCAACACTCCTGAGAAGCAGCACCTGTGTCCTGGAAGCCAGCTTGAAGACTGTGTCACGGTGTGCCCAATGCTGCTGATGTGTGACGTAAGATGAGGACTGAGAACTGACAACAGGATTTAGAGGCATGGAAGTCATCAGGGACCTGAACAAAAACAGTCTCAGTGGAGTAGCTTGAAGAAAGAACAATGGGAATGAAATTGGAAACAAGTGTAAACAACTCTTTCAAGAGGTTTTGCTACTAAGAGAAATAAAGAAATGAGGTAGTAGCAGAGGATGAAGTGGAATCAAGAGAGAATATTTTTAAGATGTAAAGAAAATAGCATTTTTTGTATGCTAATAGGAACCATCCAGAAAAGAGGAAAATGGATGACACAGATCAGAGAAAAAAAATTTACTAGAAAAATAATTTTTAGGTATGCAAGAAGGATGGGCTCCAGCAAAGAAGTGGAAACAGGGCCTTAGTCAGAAGTAAGGTCAATCCATCAATAGTTACAGGTGTGAAGATAAAAAATATGCACCCAGAAGCACGTGACTGGGTAGATGTAATGGCAGCAGCATATAGAAATTCTCTTCTGATTGTGTCTATCTTTTTCAGTCATGATCTGAGAAGGAAGACAGAAGATTTGGTATTAAAAGCTTACAAAGAAAGGAAAATGCATGATTAGTTATTTAGAAAAGGGGAATTATGGTACACTCGCCATGCAGCTCCACAGGTCCATGTGGATTTAGGGGTCATGAATTTAGAGTAGGCTAATAAGTACGGCTGGAGGTTTTCCTCCTAATCAAATATGAAAGAAAAGGTGCAAAAGATTTGAGAGTACACACGAGAAAGGAAGTATGATGACTGAATGTGGAAGTTAAACTGGAGAAAGAAGGAGGAAAATTAGGACAAGAGAAGAATGAACATAAGGAGCTGGCTCCTTACCATCAATGGATGCTATAGGTTCTGGTGAAGCCAAAAGGCTGCTTGAGTCAGGATGATAAAAAGAATATATAAAGGAACCTCTTTATTTATATTAGGCTGTTCCTTTGGCAGAGTACTTCTTTACTTTCACATGTTAAAAGAGGGCAAAGGGGAAGACTGTCCTTTATATTCAGGTGGCAATAAATGTGCTAGGTTATAAAACAATGGGGATGAAGGAGTTAATAAGATGAATTAAACTTTATTAAGGTTCTGTTATGTGCCAGGCACTCGGCTGGGCATTTGTCACACATTATTTCATTTAATAGCTACATCATGCCTATGAGGGGATAAGGTAAATATAATCATAACCATTAAAGAACCTAAGCTCAGGGTCATTACACTTGCACAGGTCACAGAGCTAGTAAGTGGCGGTCAAGACTCAAATATGTGCATGCCTAACTACAGTATTTAAGAACTTTCCCACTTCAAAATGTTTTAATACATATAATGAAATATTTTCAAGTGAATATTCTTTCTTGCTACTATTTTTCTGGTCTTTGAGAATGACGCAGTGGAGGGGTGAGGAAGGTAATAGGTACAGCAGGTACTACAAGCCCAATATTGAATTTCTGTATGACAGACATGCTCTGAGTTTTAACAGTTATCAACTTTATAAATCCTCAAATATTTTGCTGAAATATGGCTTTTTCCCTTCCCTGATTAATATACCTTATATTATATATTATTAGAGCACATTATATTAATAATTTAAGTATATGTTCTGCTGCTTTGTTTTTAAATTAAATTTGAGAGAAAGATAGAACCGTCCAAAATTTTTTTTATTTTTAATCACCTTGGTTATTTTGCCTTTGGAATTACTAAATATTTTTCAACATCTCAACAAAATAATACTCTTTTAAGACTGCAGGCATTAGAATGATTGTCATTCATGCAAATAATCATTTACTTACACTATATGAGTTTGGGTTAGATAAAGCAAATTACCATTTGAAAATAATTCAAATAACACTCTGGGCTAAGACCTTGCTTATGAATGTTATCTTGGCCACAATATTTTTTAACCTTCTTCCATTTAGCTAGATTTATTTATGGTAATACAGTCCAAATTAATAAACTATTCAATTGCCACAGGTGTATTAAACATAGGATGTTGTAGGACTATATCAGATGCAAGTGCATTTTAAAACATACTATTTATTTGGAATTCTATAGCAGTAATAATTAAGATGTGCTATAACTACCTATTCACTTAAAGATGTGCATTTTGACGATATATTATTATATGAAAAACTTAAAAGCATGTCAAAAACTAAGGTTCAAAATATGATCTAAAGCAGCGGTCCCCAACTTTTTTGGCACTAGGGACCGGTTTCATGGAAGACAATTTTTCCACGAACCGGGGGATGGTTCAGGCAGTACTACGAGCAATGGGGAGCGATGGGGAGCGGCACATGAAGCTTCGCCTGCTCGCCCGCCACTCACCTCCTGCTGTGCGGCCCGGTTCCTAACAGGCCCAGGGGTTGGGGACCCCTGATCTAAAGTATAAGCTGTGTTCTAGCTAATCACAGATCTAAAGTATAACAATCATATTCTTCAGAAGTTGACATTCTCTCATCACACATATGAAAATTATATATTACAAATACATATTATATACATATTTACATATATATGAAAATCAACTGTGATCTTAGTTTCACTTAGCTTTATAGGTTTCAAAACTGTAAATAAATCATTAAATATTTTTGACAAATGACCTATACTGACAGGAAGATTAGATAGTTAACAGAAAATTTAATCAAAAGTCATAGAGTCTAAATTTTAATACAGTCTCTGACACTAATCAGCAGTGTGAGCACAAGCCAGTCTGCTTCTCCGGCCTTCTGTTTTCTGAACTCCATAAAGTAAGGATCAGGCAAGTTGTTCTAACTTAAATTTTATGACTCACTAGCTTGATTTGGTATTAGGCAGATTTTTCTTCAATGCAATATTAACTAGTCAGACACTTAAATCAGTATTAGGGGTGTGGAAGAGTGGGTGTCCCCACAGCAAAATCTGGGTGAACTCAGTCCAGAACCTAGAGACTAATGCTGACCTCCTGCATAGCATATGTGGATATTAAATTGTCTCCTGCCTTCATTTCAAGGATGGGGAAGAAACAGCTGTCCCTGAACTCTTTTTAAGGACACAGTCAGTTACAAAACAGCAGCATCCCCAGCTAGTATGATTCCCACTGAAGTAAACTTTCTATTCACAAGGGGAAAATATTCCTGGTGGTAGTAAAAACAATTTTGCTAGGTTTAATCAAAAGTGAAAAGGAATTCTAGAATGTTCCCTTTGAGCCACATCATCCATTGCTAATTCAGGGTGGGCCCAGCAATAAGCGTAATAAAAAATATCCTTAGTGACTGAGAAAAAGAAATGGCAATTAAGTGCATTTGCAACCCAATATAGAAGACCTAACTCTTTACTAAGATAATATAAATAATAAAAACTGGGAGAAGGGGGGAAAAAAACCAGAAAAAACAGCATGGGAAATGAAAGTAATCTAAGCAGTAAAATTTAACACTGATTTACTTAGAAGTTACTATTATACATATAAACCAATGGGCATAAGCTGAATACAAAGGTTGAGACCTATGCTTGACAATGACTTCTGTAGCAAAACAACAAATAAATAAAACAGTAAGTGTTAAAAGCCAAAGCACCTTGCTTTGGCAAACAAATAAATAAGAGAAAAGAAAGGAAAAACTCAGTATCAGAATTAACCATTCAGTGACAGGTTGGACACATGATTATTTAAAATCTTTGTAAATCACAGCATGGCGAAATAGAACTTGATTCTCTAACTAATCATGCTTACGCTGAAAAGTCAAAATTGGCAAGAACATCACCAATTTTTACACATTTGGGGAATAATTTATGACACAATATTGAAAATGGAGTTAAACATACTGACCTGCTCACATCAGGAAACCTGATGGGAAAGTAAATAACTTGGCACTTGGGTCTGATGATGCTTTCCAGATCTTTGGGTCTGTGATCAGGAATCAGCTTCATGAATTTTCCAATAGAAGTAAGAAATGACTCCATATTAAAAACCGAGTTGAATACCACCACATCAGCCACCAGGCTGCAAAGGGAAAGGATAAATGCATATGGTGAGCCCACACTTGTTCAGTTATTTTTATAAGCCTAAGACTTCTTTATTAATCAGAGTTTATACTGCACCTTGGGTTTGCAAAGAACTCTGCACTTCCTACCAGTATTTATCAAAATGACTCTAATAGATAAGTTAGTTTCATTAGCATTATACCAAGGGAAGGTAGATTATTGGCATCAGAGAGGAAAGGCAGGAGAGGAATTAAGTGATTTAATGGGATCCTATGACACTTCAAACCAAAGTACTGGGTTGGCCAAAAAAGTCCGTTTGGTGTTTTCCGTAAGATGGCTCCAGTAGCACTTTAGTTGTCTTCAACTTCATTCGAAATAATTTTGTTAGATTGCATTGTGACAGCTGTCATATCAGCGTGCCTTTAAAAAAAAAAAAATCAAAATTGGTGAATTTCTGTGTAGCCATGTTAATACTGAAGATGGGAGAAAAAAGCAACATTTTCAGCATATTATGCTTTACTATTTCAAGAAAGGTAAAAACTCAACTGAAATGCAAAAAAAAAAAAAGGTTTGTGTGGTGTATGGAGGTGCTGTGACTGATTGAACACGTCAAAAGGGGTTTGCAAAATTTCGTGCTGCAGATTTCTCACTGGACGATGCTCCATGGTCCAGTAGACCGGTTGAAGTTGACAGCGATCAAATCGAGACATTAATTAAGAACAATCAATATTACACCATGCAGGAGATAGCTGACATAATCAAAATATCCAAATCAAGCGTTGAAAATCATTTGCACCACCTTGGTTACGTGAATCGGTTTGGTGTTTAGGTTCCACGTAAGTTAAGAGGAAAAAACCTTCTTGACCGTATTTCTGCATGCGATTCTCTACTTACATGTAATGAAAACGTTCCGTTTTTAGAACAAATTGTGATGGGCGATGAAAAGTAGATACTGTACAATAATGTGGAACAGAGGAGATGGTGGGGCAAGCAAAATGAACAACCACCAACCACACCAAAAGCCAGTCTTCATCCAGAGAAGGTGATGTTGTGTATTTGGTGGGATTGGAAGGCAGTCCTCTATTGTGAGCTTTTTCTGGAAAACCAAACGATTAATTCCAACAAGTACTGCTCCCAATTAGACCAACTGAAAGCAGCACTCGATGAAAAGCATCCAGAATTAGTCAACAGAAAACGCATAATCTTCCATCAGGATAACACAAGACCGAGTTTCTTTCATGACCAGGCAAAAACTGTTACAGCTTGACTGGGATCAAGCTGATTCATCGCCGAATTCACCAGACATTGCACCTTCAGATTTCCATTTATTTCGGTCTTTACAAAATTCTCTTAATGGAAAAAATTTCAATTCCCTGGAAGACTGTAAAAGGCACCTGCAACAGTTCTATGCTCAAAAAGATAAAAAGCTTTGGGAAGATGGAATTATGAAGCTGCCTGAAAGACGGCAGAAGGTAGTGGAACAAAACAGTGAATACGTTGTTCAATAAAGTTCTTGGTGAAAATGAAAAATATGTCTTTCATTTTTACTTTAAGAACCGAAGGAACCTTTTGGCCAACCCAGTGTACTTTTCCGCAATGCCAGGAATTTTCAATATTATCACCAAGTACAGGAGGACCTTTTTCTTTGTGGCCCAACTACCCATGTTGGGTTTCTATGTCAGTGATGTACTTCGTTTTACACCACAGTACTGAGAACAGAACACTTGCCATACTTTTCACTGCCTTCAAGGAGATTAATCCAGATAAAGCTATTTCATACTAAGAGCATACCTTCATAACATGTAGTTAAAGTCTATTTCTCATTTTAACCCTTGCTTCAAGAAACTGTTAGGTTTTTTAAAGTTCTGAGACTACACAGGAAGGATTATATAGAAACTCTACAAATAACTTATTTTTTTTATTATATAGATTTGGAGTAGTCAGAGAAATAGAAGAAGTTGGTGAAAATGGATCCAGAAATCCGTACCACTAGGTCCTACTGATTACATAATGTATTATAAAGGACCACAACACCATGGACCTTCAGAATTAAACGAAAGAAATATAATATTGGCTATTGCTTTTGATGCAAAGGCTTGATCCTCTCCTTAGTATTTTTTTATTAAAAATAATCTAAAATACATAGTTAGAAGGAAATGTAAAAACAAAGTTTATGTGTCATTAATATGTCAGTAGTTTCCAAATTTGCCTATAACATTTTCTTGGAAACCAATGAACACAAATGATAACTATGGGTGAGCTGGATAAACAGGAGTATGTACTATGTTCCCTTTATGAATCAAAAAACCATTTTAATAAATCATTGTTTTGTTTTTTAAAATAACCCTCTTTGCTTTAAGCCATGATTCAGTGTCTCAGTGTCACTGGATCTCAATAAAATGCATACAAATGCTTTGATAAGAAGGTATACAAGATCAAATAGAAAAAGCAATTAGTTTTATTTCACCCTGTAAAGGACATCAAGGAAACTGAAAAGAAGACATGCAAGCCCACAAGACTGTAAAACACAAATGGATAAACAGAGCTTATAGAGCAGGAATACCACAGCAAGTCCTCAGTTTAGTTTAATTCACATTTACTGAGACAGTCAAAGTTTCTATTATCAATACATAGCGGAATGAAAAACTAACGAAAGGAATGTTGACCTGCCACCCCTATCTGCCCCCACTCCTGCAAACTTGTTTTCCCATACAAGTATTTTTTGTTTTTTTAGTTGCAACCTAGTGCAAACTTGGGATTAGCAGTGATTACAACATGGATAATACAAGAGAGTGTCACAGAAGTGCTGACACAATATCAAGCAATAAGGAAGCCAATATAATAATATACCAAAAGTTGAAGGATGTTTTACAGCTAGTCTGTTTTCACCATATGTCACATATTGTAATAGTGACCCACAGGTCATAATACATGGTTATGGCATGTGTTCATCAGTCAGAGGGTTAGTGAAACCTCTATTTAAGGTGAGTGCTTATGTCGGTCATCTCTGAAGTCCTTAACTGTCACACAGTCAAGAAAGAAACCTGACAGTGCCAACAAAAGCAGAAGTCAGCAAGAAAACTAAAGAAACATTTTAAGAAGCTGGAGTCATACTTTTCAAACTGAATCTGAACAGGACTGCTTTCTGACACTCTTATTTTTCCTCTGGACGACTGCAAGCCAGTTTTTTTCTCCTCAAGAATCCCACCAATGATCAAGCCCACTTCTTTCTCTCCAAGCTCGTCTATCAGTTTACGCTCTTGAGAAGAGCAATGCTGAAAAATTATATATAAGCTTTTATAGTCTCATTCCCTTTGAGCAAAGCAATCTTTTCTGAAACAGAGAGATGAGGGGTAGTAAGCTAAAAATTTTTTTAGCTATCTGCCCTCAAACGGCATTCAACCCAACTACTTATATTCTTAAAAACCCAGTTTATGCCAAATTAAAGTTCCAAGATAGTTTACAGAAATATTCTTTTTCATGCATTTCCTCTCTGATATGAGTGGGTGTAACTTCCATTAACTTTAAAGCCACCCATAAAGGGAAAAATAGACTTAATTTTTTCCCCAGTTATTTCTCACGGGTAATAAACACACACTATCTGAGGAAAAGAATGAGGCTAATTCAAGAAACCAAAAGAATATTACAAATGTTTTCCATATTAATAAAGCACAAAATGATTTTGTTTTTGTTTTTGAAACATATTTTCCCCTCTGTTTCAATATAAAATATTTTAATTTTATTATGAAATTTTAAAACTGTTGCTTTTTTTATGAGACATTTGATGTGAAGCAGCTCCGCTCTATTTTGATAGCGCTGCTACTTCATTTGAAGCAGCTTGTAAAAATGATTGCAGGAAAACATTTACAAAATGCTCAAAACACAGAAGTATTACCATCTAGCTGTTTTTCTATGTCAGTGAAACTATGGAATATACTTGCAAAAGAGCTGGGAGTCTGTTTAAACACATCATCAATCCCAGTTGCTAATAACTATTAAAAAAGGTGAGTAAACTGAACCCAATCACTGCCAAACTGACTCCCTTTGAGTGTTGCAGTTATGTGGATGGGATCCAATAGCAAAGCTGTTTCAGAGTTGTTATTAACTTCTTTCATTAACTAAGCTTCAGGAGATACACTTTGTTGAAGTAACAGTAGAGAAGGACCATCACCTTTGAAATGTCATGGTATTTTAAGGCTATGCAGTTTCAGAAGACTCAAGAGGGGAAAAAAAACCTCCTAAAGATTCATTTTCCATAGTTTTCTCTTACAAACAATAAGGAAAAAAAGGACAAAAACCCCTTGCTCCATTATGCTTTAATTTTTGTTTATTCCTCTGTAAATTTCTATTTTGATTTCAGCTGGATACATGGAAAGTAGCTGGTAAATAAAAGTTGACTAACTGTCTTTTTCTAAAAGTATGTCTCACACAGTAGATGATGGAATCAGGGGCTGAAGAAGGTCCCTGTCACCCCTTTGATTCTATTTTGAATGTTGTAGAAAATACAGTTAGATAATTAGTTCAACATTTAGATTGTAACACATATGTATTTTATAAAAGGATTAGCTGTTCTCTTATATGTACATATTGCAGAGGCACAAGTAATTCCTACCATGGAAGGTATGTTTAAACATTTGCTCCTAATTTAAGGTATTTTTAAAATAAGTGTACAGGAGGTCTCCAGATTTAAAAGCTAACTATAAGGAAAAAGATGGCAAACGACTAAATATAATGATACAATCTATACCTACCATGAGAGAATTTGGTTGTATCCATATTGGAAATCCCTCTCCTGACATTTCTTGACAGGATATACCAATTGGTTCTCATGGAAGTACAGAATCTTTTTCAATTTCCCAAGGTCAGGCCGAAGGGCAGCCAGTTCAGTCAGGTTAAGCACTGAGCTTGCGAAGAGAATCCTAGGAAACAAGGAAATTAGGGTTACCACCCCGAGCATACTTGAAGTGGGCATCCTGTGCCTTCTCTCCTCTTTCCTCATCCTACCCCAAGGAAAACATATCCCCCATAGGGACACATCAAGAGTTAAGCCTTAATACCATGTAGCAGCATTCTAAGTTTTGATCTCTTAAAAAGCAGCTGCTAAGAACTATAAAAGCCCTGAATCTCATTGGTCTTCTCAGCTCAGTTACTGAGAGATGCAAAAAAAAAAAAAAAAGCTGGATGGATTTTATTGAAAAAAGCCTAGAAAAGCTCCATCTGAAGGACAAATGGAACAAAGATAAGGCTGACTGGGGAATACTTTGCTTGCCAGTTTCATTACACTTTACTTCTTTATGCAACCAACTACTGAAATTCAATATATGAGCAGGAATGGCACGTGTTCGTGTTATGACATACACCCTTTTGATTTATGCAATAGACTTATCTAGTGAGGGCTTTTTCTCTTGGCATGTTTTCTTATGCCCCCCTTTTAAATATTCTGCAATATTTGTGGGGTTTTTTCTTTTATATTTTCTTCTCGATTACTGGACTGCTAATGGCACCATATGTACACTCTGTAATATCCCTTATATAAAACATAAATGATAAAAATGAAGAAAGCCTGGTTCCTTGTCTTTGGGGGATAAAAAGGAAACTGAAAGTCTACCTATCCATGGTTATAAATGAAATAGTGTCTATTTACTCACTCATTCCACAAACATTTATCATAAATGCCTACTAGGTACCAGGGTCAAGCGAGGAAGAACAGAAAAGATGAACAAGACAGCCTGCAGAATGAATGCTGCCAATAACAGTGGCATGAACAAAGTACTAGAGGAACAAACAGACAACTGTCTGGGACAACCCGGAAATATTTCACTAATGAGGTGGATAACACATGTGGACACAAAAGAGGGACAAATTACATTCCCTGAGCAGCTGAGGACATTTAGATGGCACAATTTTGATGGAATGCCACCTTTATAACATAATATAGCATCATTTGACCCTTACAGCTTTAATTCTCATTCTAAAAAATGAGGTCCAAGAAGGTTAAGGGTTTTTTCTAGAATCACACTGGTAGTAGTGGCAAAGCAGAGATTCCCAGTCTTCTAAGCCCGAAGTACTATTCATTACACCACAGATATGAATTCGTTGTGGACCACTTACATTGCAAACGCTTTTTACTGTACTTAATAAATACAAAATAGCATCCTTGTTATTACCGTGATTACAACTACTATAAATTCTCCCTTGCTGACAAGCCAAATGGCTAACTTCAGGTGTTTATATGATCTGCAGCACTAGCCTTTCACATAAGAAGAATGATTACATAATAAGTGCATACATCATAAAGAGGAATTCAAGTGTCTTCTTCATGGGCTAAAAAAGGCACATAAGACCAAAAAGCAGCCACCTCTCTAAACTCACATTGCTGTATTAATGTTATGGTTTATTGTTTTAAAGTAAAAAATCTTATCAAGGAGATGCATTTTTTAAAACTGTCTATTTGTACTCAACTAAAGCAAATAGAAAATTCATGTTCAGAAAATGTCCTCTATTTTTTCCAAAAATATTCCCACCACCACCACTAAGTATAAGCTTTTCTAAATTTTAGATTGAAAATTCTGAAATATGAAGATATTTGTTTATCTACAAATCTGATCTTTAGTAGAGAGAACAATAAAATTTAAACTCAGTCAATCTATATTTTCCTTAAAATAAAACGGATGGCAACTTGTGGATCAAGTTGAGTAATACACCCCCCTCTATTCCCACTCCCCAGTCCCAACATAACAAACTACTGCAAACAATGACTCATTGTTAATCATTAAGACCTGAGCAAACTCAATGTTTTTCACACACAAGGAAGAAAAACTCATTAACTGCAGCTTCCATCTATTCATTAATTATAAAAAATCGTACCCTTATTAATGAAGAAATTTGGTAGACATCAACTTACCCAAGTGACCAAACTTAATATGAACAACAATGGGCCAAAGGGATATCATGTATTTCCCAATGTGATACACTGAGAAAGATAGAGATCACCAATTCCTGACAAAAATGCTTGATCTGAATTTGGTCATGAGGAAATAGCCAGACAAATATTCTGCAAAATAAATGGGCTGGATCTCCAAAAAATGTCAAGGTCATAAAAGGAAAAAAATCTAGAGTAAAGGGAAATAAAAAGACCCCCAAACAAAATGCAATGTGTGATACTTGATGGGATACTGAATGGGGATAAAAATAAAAAACAGCTGTAGAAGATATAAGAACAACAGGGAAACTCTGAATATAAAATTGTAAAGTTTTATCAATCTTAAATTGAAGTGTATTGATTTTACTGCAATTATGTAGGAGAATATCTGCATTCTTAGGAGACACGTGTTGAATTATTAACATGTGAAGCGTAATGATGTCTGCAACTAAGTCTTAAATAGTTTGGTCCAAAGGCCACTAAAAACAAATATTCAAATATTCATAGATAGAAATAAATGTGCAAAATGTTAACATTTGATTAATCTAAATAAATGATATATTGTAACTCACTGATCTAGTCTTGCAAATTTTTAAGTTATACATTTATAAAACTACAAATTTGGGAGGATATTCATTAAATGGCAGTAAGTAGAAGGGAAAAATATGCCACATTCCATAAACAGTAAACCCATCATATATGTATTTCTAGTCAGACTCCAATTGTTCATTTCCTCCAAGAGAACTATCCTCAGGGTGGAACATCTGTAGCAAATGTTTAACTAAAGCAAGCCCTTCACTCTCCTCCTACCACATACCGCCTCTCATTACCCTACCTACCAGCTGATCCACAATCAAGGAATCCAAATCTAAAATTGAGACTTCCAAATAAAAGCTCTCAAACGAGAGAATGCAATACATTCAGAAGTAAAATGGCAATGATTTTCATAATATTACCCATTTGGGACTGCCCACACCAACACTTCCTTCAGTTTGTTCAGTCATTAACAGGAAACTCATTTTATTTTTATAACTAATCTTGAAATAGCACTCACTACTTCTAAATTGTGGGAATTATCTCCAACATTAGTAAAGCATTTCTCTTTGCTTTTTTGCTTGTAAAATGGAAGCTAAATTAGACAATAAGCAACTCCTCAAATATTCAGCTCAATGACACCTAAAAAGAAGTGATGAAGATGCCCACAAAAGAAATGCCGGTAAGATTCACAGGCAATTTTTTCTTTGCCGTCCTCCATCAATTAAAAAAAAAGTGTATAATACAATGAATGACATCACTCAATCAGCAGCTAATCCCTAGGCTCCCAATGTTCATCTTGCCTCAGGTATTATTTAAGCAATAAATCCTAACAAGGTGAGCTTTACCATCCCACACTGTGTCTCTGGCAGGAAAGGGCACAAGGTGAAAGCAAAAACCACTAGGAACAAGATAATTCCTGACAGCTGCTGCTTGAGCACAAGTTAAATTGAACAGTTTATCTCAGCATGAAGATGTTATAAGGTTTTATGTTTAATATTTTTAAATTAACATAAAACCCAGAGAAAGCAGTTGGGCAATCTTTCACAAACATGACATACTACAATCACTGTATAAGCTGGATTAGTACTTATTACCATGCTACTACAGAATTAAGCTGTTTTTAGACCACCAAAGAGCTTTAAATTGCAACTTTTGTCTCTGTAAGAGAAACCTATATTTAAAATGTCTGCTAAATTCAAATTAATGGCTACATCATTAGCTTACCATCTCACCAAAAGTATAAGTAAGCTGCTATTATAATCATCTAACCAAAACAGCTCTGTGCTGTAAAAGTACGTGAATGCCGTTCTAGGTATTTGGGACTGTATGCATATACATGCTTCAAGTATTTTCAATGCACATTATACCTACAATCTGAGTCATATTTGCTTAAGGAATCCAAAATCATTCAACACAATGAAATTCTAGATTTTATTTTTCTTTGATTCAGTTTGAATACACTAGTTGTTTGCCTTTTATCCTATTTTCTTAATATGTCAAACGAGATGTTAAAATATACATAAGCACTGTAGGAGTGTGACTACTATTATCAAGATGCATACCTTTATACCTTAAATGGCATGAAGGGTCAGTGAAATGAGAAACGGAGGACAGGCATTCAATATTCCAACCACCACCATATACAATCTAGGAGAAAATCCTTCATGGACTAATTATCTCACTCTTGACCCATGAAGTTTTTTCAATAGCCCCCCACCTTCCGAAACCATTTATCACATAATGGGATACAGAACACAATTTAACACAGATACCGATTTGGGTTGTTATTTATACTTAAATAATTCCCTGCAGGACTTTCAACAAGCCTTTGACAGAAGAGTGAATGCCATCTTCCAGCTGTGTCACCTTGCTCAATACTTAAATTCCTTGTCTAGATACACGTTGCCCAGCCTCACCCCCTAAGTCTTTCTTCATTCTTTTGTTGCCTATCTTCAGTTCCTGTTCCTTGATATCTACTCCCAGAATTCTAGATCCTGTACTTTCTGTGATACAATATTTTCTGCAATGAAGGAAATATTCTGTATCTGTACTGTCCAATACAGCAGCAACTAGCTACTTATGGCTATCAAGCACTTGTAGTATAGTCAGTGTAACTGAGGAACTAAATTTTAAATTCAATTTGATTTAAGTTTAAATTAAATAGCCATAAATTAATGGGAAAGCACAACTCTGGATGGACCAGCTTCCCTTAACCCAACACTCCACCCATCCTACCTGAATGCAATTCCTCACTGAATTGATTTTCTTGTATAGATCCTTGATCTACTTGTGATAATCTAATTTCTAAGTTCCTCCTGATTTGCTGAATTTCACCTACCAGGGTCTCCAATTCTAGAATGCCAGAATGCCATTTTTTTCCTTCTGATAATTAGAAAACACATGTTCATTTCAGAAAATGTTTTAAGTACAAAAATTATAAATTAATTATCATGCACAACCACCCCAAAAGAGATGGCCACTATTTGCATTCTGGTGCTCATTTAGTCAGTATACATTGAGCATCTATTATTTGCAAGGTACTAGGCTAAATAATGGACCTAAAATATAAAACAAAGTAGCTCAGGCAAGAAGAAAATTGGCAGGCTGAGGAACTGAATAAGGACCAAGGAAGCTGGAGCAATTAATTCAATGAATGGCCAGAGAAGATGCTGAGGAAGTCTATGGGTCTTTATGAGACATGAAAATAATTTTGAATTTTATGGTAAGAGCAATGGAAAGAGAATGAAGGATTTTAACTAGGGAAATGACAAAATAATAAATGCATATTGGGTGAATTTACCTTTACTCTTTCACTTTGTAATATGTATAAACTACTGCAATTTTAATTTTTTTTCCTTTTAATACATGTTTTTCTATGTTAAAAATTATTTCTGAAACATATATTTTAACAGATTTCATGATACGATGTGTCATACTATCATCGACCCGAACACGATTTTTAAATTTTTAGATTCATGATTTTTAGATTTATTTAAATCTATAAAGTTTAAAATTTTTCTTGTATAATTTCTTGCATTTCTATTGTATCTGTTTACGTATTTCATGAAATGTTTCATTATTTTTTTAATATCAGAGAACTTTACTCTGACTGCTGTATGGAAAACAGACTGTAAGGAATCACTTTGCAAGAAGAGAGAAGAGTAGGAAAGAGAAAAGAAATGTCAGTCTCTTGGACTAAAATGATAGCGCTGATGGTGCTGAGGAGCGGACTGACTGGGTTTTTGCTGATGGTGCTGTCCAGGTTTGCTGATGAACCCGATGTGAGAAGTGAAAGAGGAGTGCTATCCTTTCCTCTGCTGTATCACTCAATGTAACAGGAGCTCAATGATACATACATGCATACGTGAAAATTACTCCCAAACATTTCAAAAGTCTTCAGCTTAAATATATATTTTTAATTTATAAAAACCTGTGTAGAAAGTCCTAACATTTATTAATCATTGATATACAAAATTTCGTTTTAACTATGCTCTAGTTGTCAGCTACTTTATCTTAATTAGAACATTTCTATTGCACGTTTAAATGCTATGGATTTTCAAAAACCTTGAAGAATGTGCATAACCAAATGTTTCCATTTGCTAAAACAATTAAAAATTCAAGATGGAAGCATATTTAAAGGAAAAAGAAATGGAGTCATTTAATTTCCTAGGTTCTTGTGGGGGGTAATTTACAGGCTAACACAGTATCCAGCTTCCCAATAGCTGTCCCATGATGTAGCATCAATTAATAGGTCAGTTTTTCCACCATGTAATGTTCCTTTCCTGTGCTTATCATGATGGCTAGGAGATCACAATGTAAAGAACACTTGTCCAGAAGGCAGGGAATTGAGGTCTGTAGGTAGGACCTGCCATTGAGCAAAATCTCCAACTGGTTTCTTAACATCTATCCACTCTACAGTCATCAACACTCTGACCTGCCTTACAGATGCTTAAGGAGACAAATTACATAACACCTGTGGTGCTTTCTTAGCTACCAGTGCCACTTAAATTCAGGTATCTCTTAAATTACTCAAGCAAGCTCTCAAGTGTTTTAACTCTTGGTATCTGACATAGTATCTAATCCATAAAAGATACTTAGTAATTATGTTTGTAACAAGAAAGGAAGAAAAGGAAGGGAGGATGGGCCCTATTATTGAAAAAAAACATAAATAAACTGAAATTTTTACTGTGTACAGAAACATTTTTTATATATTTTGGGACTAGCATCTGTTAAGAGTATTCTTGTAAGACACAAGGTACCATGAACCATTCAGAACGTTTATAGATATATCTGTTTTACGCCATCTATCAATAAGTCAACAAATCAAAATATTATCAAGTCTCCTGACTTGACAAGCTAAGAAATATATCACCCCTGTGCCAAAAGAGCTGACAATATAATTGGCAAAACAAGCCATAAGTAGAGGAAACATTAAATAGCAATAAAAAAGATAAGTAATAGGTCTGTCCTGCACAAGAAATGTAACCAAGCAGTGCAAGGCTGATTATGAATGAAGGCAGAGGCACTAAGCCCTATCCATTCAGAGGAAGAAGAGAAAACTAAGGGCAGCATAAAACCAGGAAGTCTCAAGTTTACTGAGGGTATAGCAGGGAGAGGCCTGGGTCCTAATGTTTTGGGTCTAGAAGGATCAGTGCTATTTAAATAAGTCAGAGAGGAAGGACAGTGGCTAAAGTTTAGGGTTTGAATAAAAGGAAGTAAGACTGAAAAGGTGATCTTCCACCAGACCTAGAGGTACCCGAATGCAGGATGAGAAGTTCATACTTTATCTGTTAGCCATATGGGGATCCACTGTACATTTATTATCATACTGGAAAGGCTTTATTTCTTCTTACTATCCTTAATTAACTGAGTTATAAATGCTCACTGGCTAAGAAAAGTGGTAGTAAAATGAGAGGAAAAGGAATCAAATAAAGTACCACCATCACTACCACTCTCAAAACAAGGGAAGTTGTTCTATACATAACCAAATATAGATAAAACCAATTCACTTAAAACCACAGCTTTCCATCGTCACTTTTTTTGATAATGAGATACTTAAGTCTCTGTAATGTTCTAACGGAAGACAGGGACCCATGTATTATGCAAGGTTTTTTAAGTGTATCTTATTTAATCATCATCCTAAAAGATATGTCCTATTATCCCCATTTTACCAACTAAGAAATTAAAGTATTACAAGAGGTTTGGTGAAGTGCTAAGACAATAGCAGTTACTAAGAGGCAGAGATGAGTTTCAAATCCAAGTTGACGTGGCCACAAAGTCTCTGCTTTTTCAGTTATTCCACACTGATTTTGAACCATCTAAGATTAGAATGTGATTCACTGTTTCCTGCTAACTGTACTTTTTATTATAGTCTATGTTTGAGAAATAAAAGAATATAAATGGTACGAAGAAGAACTGTAGTAACCTGAGCAGTGTCATTTCATCCCTTCATTCATCACATATTTACTGGGAGAAAGGTGATGACCATCAATGTAGAACCTCCTGAAGAAATGCAATCTAAGCAACACCCTAAATAACAGGAAGGAGTCAGCTGACTGAAATAATGAGGAGGTGGTCAGGGCGGGGGGAGTAGAGAGAAATGGCTGATATTAAGAGCAACAAAGGAAATAGAAATGATGATGACTGGGAGGGACAGGCTAAGGGTGACTCAAAGGTTTCTAGCTTGTGTAATCAGATGGGTAGTAGTAACATTCCTTAACACAAGAGGAGAAAACAAATCAGCAGTTGGAGTAGAGGAGAAATACAGAGACAGATTTTACAAATGTTGAATATAAATGGAGTGTCCAGTAGGTAACTAAAGATAATATATAATAGACCAATGAAAGAAACTTCATTGGAGATTTAATTAAACTAAAGGGCTTGGTCACCAAACATGTCTGTTAAAAATGTGGGTCTGGTTTGTTATATAATTTTACATACTGTGCTACTTGTTTCCACCATATTTCATTTCTTTTTTTTTTTTTTTTAACTAGCTTCATTCACTTTATTTTTCTCATAGAAAACTATGTGGTAGCTACAGCTGGAGCCTGGGTCCTCTGCACGGAAACTCTGGTGTGGGTCTTTACAAGGTGGTCAGTGAATTCCTGATACGGAGACTTGGTGAACACCATCTCTTTCCAGAGATAAGGAGTGAGATAACTGTAGGTCTTGTTTCCTCCCATTAGAGTATATACTCTTTGATGAGATAAATGGGATCTGCTGTTCTTTTCTTTGGTAGTTTCCCTAACATGGCAGTTTCCCTAACATGGCAGTTACCACTCTGGATCTTAAGTTCCTTTGTAGCAAGCCCTATATCTTCCTTGTTCATTGTCTTATCTCAGGTGCTCAATAAATGTTTCCAAATAAATGACTGACTGAATGAATCAATCATTCATTCATTACCTCAATGATACTGAGAAAATCAAGCCGGTTGATTCTCTATTTAAAGTGTTCAATATGATAGTCACTTCTACCATTAAAAAACAAGTTGGGAAGCATCCCATGCCCCCCAAAGAAAGCACTTTTCTTACTTCAGCATCCAGTACAATTCTAGGAAGTTTTATTTGATGTCATTTTTTATGGAGCCCATTACTTTTTCCTTAGGGTCCTTAACAATACGTCAGGCACTGTTCTCTACTTCACCATGCTAAAATATCAAGAACTGAAGATACCATCCAAAGAAAAGGAACTCCTGGGGAAAGGTAGGTGTCAACCTGGTATAAAGATCAGGAATGTACAATATCATGATAATAATTCCTGTCATCTTCAGGGATTCATGATTGTCAGCCTTGATGAAGTAAGTCAATTAACATGTAAAGCGCATCTAACTTGCTGAGTGTGCTGGGAACACTTCATATGGTGTTTTATCTCCATAAACTAATATAATTAGTATGTGAAATATTTATAATTCCCCTCATGATTAATCTATTGTAGAAGACTATTCCTTAACAGCAGCATATCATTTTGTATTGGAATGTTCTTTGATCTTAAGTTCATGCCACTCCTGAGTCCCTGGAGTTCATTTCTAAATATCATAAAGTTGGGAGAATAAAGACCCAAGGTAATGGGTATAAGTCCTTTGTCACTCCAATTCAACCCCACCAGTGTTGTCAAAGATTACATACATCTAAGGACACAGTGACCTGTCAAGCCAAAAGCTACTGCTTAAATAGATACATAAAGCTCAGTTCACAGGCAAGCCCAGAGTTGCTTTTAGATATTATCGTCATTTAGGCTTGAATATTAAGGCACAGGAATAGTTAAAATAATCACAACAATGATGACGACAATAATAATATCTGCTACCTGACGTGTCAACTAAAGCAGTGGTCCCCAACCTTTTTGGCACCAGGGACCAGTTTCATGGAAGACAATTTTTCCACGGACCGGGGTGGTGGCGGGGGGATGGTTTCAGGATGATTCAAGCGCATTACATTTATTGTGCACTTTATTTCTATCATTATTGCATCGTAATATATAATGAAATAATTGTACAACTCACCATAATGCAAAATCAGTGGGAGCCCCGAGCTTGTTTTCCAGCAACTAGATGGTCCTGTCTGGGGGCAATGGGAGACAGTGACACCCAAAGCGTGTTGCTTATGTCCAGCCTACCCCGTGATCTCGTTTTGGTCACTGTCACTGCAGAAAACCCTGCTTCACAAAGACAGGATGTTGGGAATGGAAGCAGGCTTTTCAGTGCTTTTGTGGCAATCTCAGGATACTCCACCTTGACTTGAATCCAGAATGTATGGAGATTTGAAGTTGTCTCAAACATACTTTTAAGGCCACCGTCATTTGCGATCTCAAGCAGTTGATCCTCTTCTAACACAGACAAAGTCGATTCACCTGGCTTATTCACAACTGGGTTGTGGATCCATTCCTTCCCAGTTTGGGGGTCTTTTGTGGTTGGGAAGTAATGCTCAAACTCTTTCAAAAGCTAAGATAGGTGACCATGCACCAGCTGGGAGAAAGAAGGCCCCGGCTCACTCTCTTTCAAAATCTCTGCTAATGTTTGAAACATGTCAAAAATCCCAATGTTCACTCGTCACCCCCATGTTTCCAGTTTGGCTTTGAATGCAGCCACTTTATCTGCCGACTTGAACACAGTTGTCATTCTCCCCTGAAGTGACAGAGTGAGTTCATTGAGCAGGTTGAATATGTCGCACAAGTAAGCAACTTTTGAGACCCATTCTGTGTCACTGAAATGTGCTGCCAGTGGTGACTGTTTTTCTAAAAGAAATCTCTGAAGCGGCTCTCATAACTCAGAAACTCTGGCCAGTGATCTACCTTTAGAAAGCCATCTCACTTCTGTGTGTAAGAGAAGACGTGTGTGCTCTGCGTCCATCTCCTACAGAGCTGCACAAACAGACGTGAGTTAAGGGCATGTACTTTAATGTGGTTGATAATTTTCATCACATCCTGCAAAATGCTGTTAAGTTCAGGTGACATTTTTAGGCTAGCCAGCATTTCTCTGTGGATGACACAGTGTATAGGCTCACACTCGGAAGCGACCACTTTGAACCGAGTAGTGAAATCAGGAAGCTGTCCAGTCATGGCAGCTGCTCCTTCCGTGCATATACTGACACAAAATGACCAATTCACTTTTCCTGATATGTAATCATTCAAAAACTTGAATAGTTCTGCAGCTGTGGTGTTGGTTGGCAACAAAAGTGCACATAACACATCCTCATGCACATCCTCCTGAAAAAAAACATATCACACAAAAACAAGCACCGTTGCCTCACTGTCAACATCGGCAGACTTGTCAACCTGGACTGTGTATCACGGTGACTCATTAAGCCTAACAATTGTGCCTCAATATCCTCTGCTATTCCATCAATTCGTCTAGTTATGGTGCTAGCCTCTCCTAAAAGTTCATGACAGTGTCCTTAGCAGCAGGCAGGATCAACTCTGCACCAACGGTAAAGGGCTTCTTAGCTTTAGCCATGAGGTTAGCCACTAAGAATGATGCTCTCAGTGCAGACACATTTGATGAAGTGGTGGCCTTCAATAATTACTTCTGTTCTTCGTATTCACTTTTTTTTCTTTTGGAAAAACTCCAAAGGCTTGTTCTTTAATGCAGGGTGCTTGGTCTCCACGTGGCGAAGCAGTTTTGAAGGTTTCATGGCTTTGTTGGATAGCTGGTCACCACATTTTTTTTTTTTTTTTGCTGTACGTGGGCCTCTCACTGTTGTGGCCTCTCCCGCTGCGGAGCACAGGCTCCGGACACGCAGGCCCAGCAGCCACGGCTCACGGGCCCAGCCGCTCCACGGCATGCGGGATCCTCCCGGACCGGGGCACGAACCCGCGTCCCCTGCATCGGCAGGCAGACTCCCAACCACTGCGCCACCAGGGAAGCCCTTTTTTTATTTTTTTATTTTTACTTATTTATTTATTTTTTGTCACCACATATTATACAAAGCGGGCTTGCAGAATGTGAATCACCTGTTGCAATGAACCTGTAATTTAAGCATGTCTCTTGGTATTTTCTTTTAAATGCAGCTTTCTTCCTGTTGGCAGTCTTAAGAGACTTCTGCTGTCTCATCATTGGGTCTTTCCCCTTTCAAATAAGCTCTCCAGTGACATTTGTTTTTTTACTAATTTGGCTAGGGTTACCTTGTGGGCTTACCAAAACTGTGACTGAGACAAGTGCGCAGTGCGGGAAAGCGGCGTGGATGGAAGTGGTAAATAAAATAATGGGCGGGCCACACGAGGACTAAAATAAGTGTCGGATTCTGACTTAGAGCCTGCCACCAGATGCAGCTGTACAACTGAAGTACATCAACTCACTTGCCACTATAAAGCTGCCACCAGATGCAGCTTAATCATCACTTGCTACTCAATGATAGGGTTTTGATATGATTCTGCAACCAATTGATTTATTATGGTCTCTGTGCAGTGAAACCTCTCTGCTAATGATAATCTGTACTTGCAGCCCCTCCCCAGCGCTAGCATCACCACCTCAGCTCCACATCAGATCATCAGGCATTAGATTCTCATAAGGAGCCTGCAACCTAGATCTCTCGCGTGCACAGTTCACAGTAGGGTTCGCGCTCCTATGAGAATCTAATGCCACGGCTGATCTTAGAGGAGGCGGAGCTCAGGCGGTAATGCGAGCGATGGGGAGCAGCCATAGATACAGATGAAGCTCTGCTCGTTCACCTGCCCCTCACCTCCCGCTGTGAGGCCCAGTTCCAGGGGTTACGGCCCCCTGAACTAAACTATTCCTGATAACCATAGAGAGAAAGGTGTTTTGTGCCCAAATAACTAATAAGCTAACAAGGAAAAATATGTTAACCTGCTATTTTTACTGAATTACATTTACTGCTAAAATTAACAAGCACAAAAGAAAATGCTTCCTAAATATTCAGTCCTTCTATAATCAGTCATAAAAAACTAAATTTCTCCATGCTTATGAGTATTTGTTTTAAATTTGCTTCCCAGAGTCCTATATTCTAGTGACTTGTTCTATCATTTGATTTGTGTCATTTTGTTGTTATGCTTCTCATAGAGATTATTCCTGTGTTTTGATTACTTCTCCTATGTTTGTTTTGGCAAGTGCAAGACAGTTCTTTGAAAGCTTCCCTGAATTTGGTGCTTAATATGCCATTTGAAGAAATACCACCCCACAAATAATTTATTTATTATCACCAATGTTTTGTTATTTTACCCATCACTTTAATTGTAAGTGTGTCACTAGGTAATTAATTACAAAAGTCAAAGCCAGCAGAGTGCACCGTACACAGTAGGCACTCAAAAAATGTTTAGGAGAGTGAAACGTTAACTAAAGTAGTACATCTGCAATAGAAAAAGAATTTGAAGGTGTGAGTCCCCAGACTGCGTCCCGGCCTTTCATACTTTTATTTTAAAGATGAGACGTTTTATAAACATTAGTTTGCTAATCCTGAGTTTCTTTCTCATCAAGACAACAAGGTGAAAATTCTAAGATCATGTCTCCCAATCTATAGCACAGAAGGGGAAACACCTGAAAGCTAGTTTTTTGAAAGATCAAAACTTCCTATTTTAATAGAGTAAAATGAAAATTATAAATTTTTCTACATGCATGCTAAGTTTCACAAATAAAATTTTTTGAATATGCTTCCCTTGACCACAGCTTAAATAATTGCCCTCTTTTTTTTTTTTTTTTAATTTATTTGGCTGCTCCAGGTCTTAGTTGCGGCATGTGGGATCTTTAGCTGTGGCATGCATGTGGGATCTAGTTCCCTGAACACGGATTGGACCCAGGTCCCCTGCATTGGGAGCACAGAGTCTTAACCGCTGGACCACCAGGGAAGTCCCTGCCCTCTTTTTTTTTTAAAGTAACTAATATATACATAGGTACAGGGAGGAAAAAAAACAGATGAAAAGTAGAAAATGCTATATAAACAATACTGTTAAGATTATCTAAAAATGAAGTATTGAGGTCATTCAACACAATCTGCTTGACACGGTAACTTTCTGAGATGCATCTCTTGGTCTCACCTACTATATTACAGTGTATGTGAGATCAAATACTACAGCTGGAGGAATTCCCAAGGTCACACTTCCTTAACAGGTGACTGAGAAGCACAAAATGAGGTCACCTGCCCTGGGTGAGCCAGTTAGAGGCAAAGCTGGGACCAAGATACTCAGTAATAGAAAGGAAGACACAGGTGCTGCTAGTGAGCCTGTCTTCTAACTCCAATAGCGGGAGCAGTTTCAAGTTAGACACTGAAATGAAAATACTCTCCATTTAAATAGGGGGGAAAACCCATTCACTGAAGAAAAAAAACAGCTAGAAAAATTTTCTTTGACCATGTTTCGCCCCTTCTCTCCACACAATATAGACAAAAGTACTTGAATGTGCATATAAATATGCACTAGAGGCTCACTACAGATATCCATCTGAGTCTCAATGTTATTTGAATTTTCCACTGCCTACAACTGAAGCTCACATGCCATAGGTCACAGAAAGTCATCTAAAGCCTCTCTCTGCCATACAAGACATTTATACCTAAGGCACAGTGTGGAAGCATCCCTTCTGAGTTAGTCCTTTCTTCCCTTTCCTCTACTTGTGCATAACAGTGGTCTGGGAATGTCAGGAAATACACAGAAGCCATGAGAGAGGCAAGCAGGGAACCTCAGACTTGGTATGGAAAAGCCAGAAAGGCTTTAGGAGAAAACGCTTGAGATGGACATTAAAGATAAGGAGAATTTCCAGTTCAGTATGTATTAAGGGCAGGGCTTGGAAAGGGGGGAGATTGTGTGTTTCTATTAATACTGCAGAGAAAAAGGGACCATAAATCCCACATTCCTGGGATTGCCTGGGACCATAAATATCCACATTCTATTCAATTAAGCAAATATTCAGTATATTTTATATATATATATGTATATATTTACATGTTTCTCATATAGTAGATAAAGGATAAAAAGATAAGCTAGACTTGATACCCTGCTCTTCATCTTTGCATTTTGGCAACTGAGATATAAACAATGGGCTGAAGTTGTATGAGAGTTAAAATCTGATATTTTAAATAACTTTGTTTTAATCCCCAAATTCATATATACTTTTAATATTACTGTCAGGGTGATGCCAACTCACTGCAAATAAATTTCATGACAAACTGCTCCATTGCTAAGTCCCCAAAGTGAAATACTCTCAGATGGGACATTCTACTAACTTTTTGTAATAACTCCTTGTCTTGAAAAACACTTTCAAAAAAATGTTAGTATTTTACCACTCCATAGGAATCAGTAACAAGGCGAGAGATTCTCCCAAGAATATTCCAACAGTCCTTGAAAAACTAAGACTGTCACAAAACCTGAGCATCTGGCAACTCTGCCACCATGAAGTATCCATATGGAAGAGACCAAAATGTGTCAAAGTACCCAAAATGATTTTGGATAGTGTAGAAGATGGAATAAATAATTCAGTATCGTCAACACTTTCAACAGCAGGTAGTGGATATGCTACCTGCTTCTATAATGTGCCAGAATGTAACATAAGTGTGTGAGGCTGTGTGTGTATGTGTGTGTGAGAGAAAGGCAGGAAGGATATGAGTATACATGCAGCAAAAAACTATTTTTATATAGAAATATTTCTTAGGTAGTTTTCTTTGTAGGGACATCAGATATCTAAAAGTATAGGTTTATAGATACATAGAAGAAAAAAATGGAGTCCATGAAAACTTATTTTAAAGATAAACATAGCAACAAATATATTACTTCAGAGTCAATGAAAATAAATGCATTAGCAACATTATGGTTGAAATTGTATGTGCAAAAAAAGTCAGAAAATCCAAAATTATGGTTCCCTCAGCAACCATAACTGTGTCCTCATGCATATATGAGTATTTTGCATTACTGTAATGATGACACATTTCAGCCTTAATATCAGTTTATGCAATGTGACTGAATTAGGATTCTTTTGGGAACTACAACTTTGAATTTCTGGACTTTTGTGAATGTAAAATCTTAACCATAAAATTACATTAATATAAGGTGGGGTTTCTGCATTTTATTTTCTGGCATTTAAAAAAACAATAAAGACTGAATGGTTGACAACAGTAAAGTAGTAAAAGATTGGTTGATTTGTAATAATACAAAAAGGATTTGATGCATAGCCTAAGACCTTAAAATAGGGATATACAAACTACAAACAAAAAGAAATGTCCCTCTGAAGATTAATCAAAGACAAGAACAGGCAAGACATCTTTCCAAAAGTGAGTTAATTTACTTTTTCTATAAAATGTTAGTTTCTAATTAGAAGGTACTTTCATTCAATTATATTTCAACATGGCTATAAATACCAATGCCTGAAATAATTCTCTCACTACATATTGCTGCATCTTATCAAGAAAAAAATAGTATTAAAATGGCCCCTCACATTTTCAAGAGTGAAGCTGGTGGGAGCCACTTTTCCTTCTTGCATGTGTAACACGGCAGAACATAACCTATAAGATGAAATTATATATTACTGTCACCAACTACTTTTTGACCATGAGCCTGAGGCTGATTCAAAATATGGTTCACAAAGAAACAGATACACAATGATTAAGTTAAGCTTAAGAACAAAGTAATTATTTTACATAATACTGAAGTATTATACAACCAGGGAGTAGCTGGGAAATGAATTAAAGAACAGTGACATACATAGTGGGTTCAGGAGAGAAGAGTGAAAATCACATTTGTTCAGGGAAAAGTTACAAACACTTTCATGGAGGTGGTATTTTTCAACTGGCCTCACAGAATCAGCAGTTTTACAACAAAGTAAAGACATTCCAGCAGATAGAGGAGCCTGTGGAAAGATCCAGAAGCAAAAGTGGTCAATACTCTGTTGGAGAACAAAGAGTTTGGCTGAAGAGAGGCTCATGCAGGAGCTACAAAAGGAAAAACTGCAAATGCAGATTAAATATATATTGTAGAGGACCTTGAAGGCAAGGCTGACGAGTCTTAACTGCAATGTACAGGTGGAGGGGTGGGGGGAGACTGAAGTTCATGTGCAAGAAGGCTATATTTTTAGGAGACGAGAAACAAAAAGCAAAAAAAATAAATAAAACAAAAACAAACAAACATAAGCACTTACAGCAACAGGATAGAGGACATAGTAGGAGAAGTAAAGACTGAAGGCAGGGGACCAGTTATAAGATTATTATAATAATCCAGACAAGTTGCGATGAAGGCCTGAAGAAATGTGATAACAGTAAGGCCTAAAAGGAGGAGAAGGGATTAAAAGCTGCTTTCAAGATTTTGAGATATAGTGACTGTTGGAAAGATTGTGTCATTCATAAAATACAAACTCAAGGGTTATGTCTGATGTAAGGAAAAGGAATGACTGAGTACTATTAGTAAATCTTAAGTTTAAGGTATCAAGTTCCATACAAACAAGCATTCCTGCAAAAAAAACCCAGAAGTTAGAAATATGATCCTGAAGATACTGATTACAGCAAGATAAATGATATTATTCTTCATACCTGTGCAATTTACAAACTTGTGCCTCCACTCTTTTTGGCCTTATAGGGTTGGGAAGTTAAGGGCATTTTGTTGTACAAATAAGAAAACTGAGGCTCAGCAAGGATGACTTCTAAACCTCACACAGGTACAAAGTGGCAAAGTCAGGCTGGAGACACAGATTTTGGAATCTTTAGTATGGAAATTACTTTGAAATTATAAATAAGATCATCAAAAAAATGTAGAGATAAAAGATAAATGAGTTGTGTGCAGAACCAAAGGAAAAAGCTAAGATTACAAAGCAGCAATTGTTCAAGAGCCTAAGGCATGACCAGGATGCCTGGTAAAGGGTTCCAGGGCCTGGCACTCAACAGGTACTCAATAAACCTCTATCACACCAACAGCTAAAGAGGAGACAGCACTAAACAGGGTCTTTCTATCTGTGCTAGATGCAAGGAGTAGTTCCCAAACTTTTTTAAAGCAACCACTTTTCTCAAAGGAATTCCTACACAAAACTATATGTAATATACATAAAAACACTGTTGAGTAAAGCAGGAATAGATGGTCTGGAACGTCACTTAACTTGAACTCTTTTCCCTATCTTTCACAACCCTTCTTTGCATGTATATAGCACGTATACCCCTAAGACAAACCCATGCAACCTAGAGAAACTACTGGAAATCCTCTTAGTCATAAGGGAGATGTAATTTAGGACCTCTGAGTGTGGTATGGAAGAACTACAGGGAACACTTAGTCTGAAAACATCAAACTGGTATCAAGAACCAGCCTGTCTAGACTTGATTCTTAACTAGACTCTCCATTGCCTTGTTCTTCCATTAGCTGAGATCCTTCATTACTTCTTTCAGAGATTTCTCCATGGGCAACAGCTTTCAACAGATTATGAGCGACATCATCAGATCACTTGGACATCACAACCGTATACCATGGAAATGGCACACTTCAGAGAGTCAGCTGCCTGTAACTGCCTTGCTCCAGTAACCTGTTGCAGAACCTGCCCAACTGCTGCATCTTGTAACTGGCCATGCCACATGATTCCACATATAAGTCAGGATAAGAATGGCAAAATGTCAGGAGGTTGAAATTAAAGAAGAGAATACCCAAATGTGATATCTTGGAGGAAAGGAGTTGCATATTGTAATCATGTTACTGATATGGCCAATTATATATATGACAAAGAAGGAAAAGATCTAACTGTCCCTAGAGGTGAAAAAAGTGAAAGAATTATTGTACCTTTTTTAACAGCAGACTTGCAATGTTGTTCCATTTTTATATAAATTGTAAATGAAAAATTCAGTCCAATTGGAGAGCAAAAACATCAATCATTATAAAAAACATCCAGCCCATCCAAATAGTAAAAACAGTAATCATTATAAGATTTTATTATGGCAGTATCTTTATACAAATATGAAGTAATATATAAAGAAAATCACATACTGATTCTTGGATAATTTATTCAAGGAGTAAGTTATGAAAATTCATCAATAAGAATAAACGAGGCAACTCAAAGACAGCTCACCATAGATTCTCTTTATGCGACTCCAATTTTAATTTAGTCTGTATTGATGGATTCTTTTATTTCATGTGTTATAGTCATGTTAAATCTAGACACAACATGCAATGCATCTAGAGCCTACACAGTACAAAGACGTCTGGACATAACATAGACAGTTGTTCCTTTTTGCTTCAAGTGATAAATAGTTCACCTGGAAAAGGATCTGAAGAGATTTAACAAAAATCAGCGAATAATTTTCTTCCCATATGCATTAAAATTCTTCTTTTACTCTCTTGATTTTATACAGTAATTTGTCTTTGGGGAAACCATGCTGACATTGTCCTGGGTGGTCTCAGGCCTCTGCAACAGAGACCAACATGGAAAGAGAAGAGAGACAGGCAGAGGCCTGGTCCCAGGACAGAGCACATGCCAAAGGCAAGGGAACCACCTGTAGCACCTGGCATCTGAGAAGATGGTGGGCCAGTCAGAGGAACTTGGTCCAAAGGGCATACTCAGGCAAGACATAAGTTGAATTCAATGAATAAAGCAGAAGAATAAAGATTCCAAGGAGAAGTCTCAATCAGAATTCAGGAGGCAATGCTGGAAAATCTTGTACAGGTGTCAGACACAAAGTCTGACTGGGAATAGGTAGGGGATGAAAGTGGCAGGAAGTAAGAAAGGGGTCACAAAGGCCCAGAAGGAGCCTACATGATGAAGGAGAGTATCTGGAGAGAAGGGGGGTACTACAGAGAGGAAGCCCGGCCAAGTCATCTAAAACTGGCAGTTGAAGGATGAGGAGAGATGAAGGGAAAGCAATGAAGTGAGGGCCCAGGGCTGATCCCACGGCAACCAGCAGTAGAGGGATTTGAGGGGTGGAGGGTCAGCTGAGAGAAAGCAGGAATATAAACAGCTGTGCAAATGAATCCAAGGTCTGGGATGGATAGAACTAACTCTAAGTCACATCAGTGGGTCTGAAGCTAAAGACGTATCTGCTGACTCAGGTAAGAATGGCTCAGGTACCATGCAAGATTCAGCCTGCAGGTAGGGGGCATCAGTGCACCTGAGGAAAGCCAAGGCTTGGAACAGAGATATGGGTGAGGAGAATAACACAAAAATGTTTCTGAATTGTAATATGTGAACTTCGTATAGACTACAAAGCAACCCCAGAATATCCAAAAGACAAATTAGTACACTATTTTTACCCAAAAATAAGGATCTTCAATAATATTAAAGAGTAAAATTAAAACTTCCTAAAGCACAAAATAATAAATATGCTATTATTACAATAATGTAAGACTAGATACACAGGGAAAGACTCTAAGGAAATAAGACTATAAGGTATAAGAGCTGCTGGGTTTACGGATTTTCGTATTTTATCTCCAAATGTTCTATCATGTGATTATATATTACTTTTATAATTAAAAAATGAAAAGTATTAATAATAAAACTTTTAATAGTATGCATGCCTGGTACCTTTTGAATTATTTGATTAAAATAATTTACATTTCTTGGGTAAAGAGCAAAGTATATACCTATGCTGTTACACATTGAGGTCTTTATAAAACCTCCTAAAATTGGTAATCTCTACACCTAATTTGTACATCACTATAAGATACAATTAACCTAAAGAGATAATTTAAGCTTTTTATTTTTAAAAATTCTCTTTTTTTAAATATAAGGAACATGTGTAATATCACCTTTACACAACAGTAGGGAAAATTAAGTCAAAAGCATCATTGTGGTGTGTTACAAAGCAAATTATTGGGGAAACAGTGCCAGAGACTGCATTTTTTAAGGGGCAAGAATCATGTCATCTCCATAGTTTGTAGAACTCCACAATGCATACATATACTGTTTACCAGTTGCATTCACTATCATTTACACTAGGATTGTGGTTAAGAGCAGGGACTCTGAAAGCAGACCACCTGAGTGTACCACTGACTCTTCAGGTAGACTACCTGGGTCTACCATGGGATCTAAGGGCAGACTACCTGAATCCACCTACGATGGGCTATGAGGGCAGTCTACCTGGTCTACCATGGAATCTAAGGGTAATCTACCTGGATCTACCGTAACTCTGAGGGTAGACTACCTGCTCCACCAACTAGTAGCTATGTGATCTCGGGCAAGTTGGCTTGCCCTCTGTTTGCCTCAGTTTCCTCATGTGTTAAAGGTGGCTGATAACAGGATTCCTCTTACAGGGTGGTGTGAGGATATGTGTAAAGTGCTTAGACCAGCAACTGGCACACTGTAAGCACTACATAAGTACTGGAAACTATTTACATTATTAATCAATTCTGTTTTGGGAATGAAATCCCAATTAAATGATGAATTGAAGTTCAAAATACTGCAATATTGGTCAGTTTCTGTATTCATCATTCTACAGTTTATACTCTCTTGTTTTTTGTTTTTATAAGATGTCATTTACCAAAATTATTATTGGAAAACTCTCCTACAAATGAATAGCATTAGACTTAATTACTCCTGATCTTTAGGCAATAACCATTTTCCAGGGCCACTATAGTTAAGTAAGTCCTACACTTCCTAGAATCTACTGAAAGAACACTTTGTCAGTCTTCCTTCCAAATACAGTGTGTGATGATCCAATTTGGTTAAATTTTGGATTGTTGACGATTGTAAACTCATCTGGGAGTAATTTTTCTCCCGAGATGACTTGTACTTGAGCTGAGAGAGGAAAAATTAAATTCTTTTTATTGCCAAAATCATTATATGGACTGCCTTTGCCTTTGAAGTCTTTTGCAATGAATTCAGTGTTCTGCATACACTAGACATCCAGTTCTAAGAACTCCAATTAAATGGTCTATCAAGTTAATTCAAATTATATTTTGATATGCTACTTTGATGCTAGGATTAAAATTTGGGGGGAACATAAAGTTTTTAAAAGATGCTGGTTATGTTTGTTCTTCAATTTTTTAAAGTATGTTTCAGGTGAATTCAAAGTTAAGCAAATTAAACAAGGTTAAGTAGAGTTCTTCCACCTCCTGGTTCTTGAGTTGTTTGCTCAATATACACTTAGTATATTCATATTGATTATGAACATGATGCTGATACTAAAGAGAATGTCCATTCTTAGAGTTTCAGTGTCACTTACATGGTAATGGCTCCCAGACTTGGGTTTCAAACTCAAACTTCTCACCTAACCTTCAGATGTTCAGCCATCTGTTGGAAATCTTCATGTGGAAAGCCCATCAGCACATAAAATTCAAAAGGTCCAAAACAGAACTCATCATCTAATCCAATAAATACGTTCTTTTTATTGTATTTATTGTTATAGCCGAAGGCACAACCATCCACCACGCCAGAAACTTGAGTCATTCCTTCCTTTCGCTCACTCCCCCTAAATTTCCATAAATAACCTATTAATGAATCCTGTCCATTTTATTTCCTGAATATTTCTCAAATCTGTACCTTCAATTTCATCCTTATTCTTTTACACAGTGAAGCCTGTTTACTGCCAAATCTACCTAATTCCTATTTCCAAGCCTGACTTCCCAAGTTCATCCTACACCTAGCTACAAGAGCCATATATCGAGAATGCAAAATCCAGCCAAGTCACTCCCCTGTATAAAACTCAAGTCCCTTCAATTAGTATGTGAAATGTCAACCTGCACTGATCTCCACCTAGATCTACAAGCTCCTCTCCTGTCCCAATCTCACACTTAGAGCTTCAAGAAGAATGAAATGACTATGGTTCCTTACACACACCAGGTTGTGTCTTTACTTATTGTGACCCAATTTGCATGGTATGCCACTATCTCATGTTCCCTTCCTCAAATCAACCCACTACTTCTTTAGCATAACCTAAGAATCAACTGTCATCATCCCTCCAAGAAGGCTTCCTAAATCCTGCTAACACCTGACTTGGATTTTGTACTCCTCTTGAGTGTTCCCATATCTTCGCATTTACCAAACAAGAATATAATTTTTTTTATTATCTGTCTTTGACTAATCAACCAAGATCTTGAAGGCGAGACTTTATTTCATTCTCCCATCTTTGTACCCCTGGTTCCTGGTTGTTAATAATTAATATGCTGATCGTGTGTGTGTGTGTGTGTGTGTGTGTGTGTGCGCGCGCACGCAGGCGCGTGCACGTGTGTGTGTGTATATATATATGTAAATATATATTAAATCTTTGCTTTGGTCACATTATCATATATCAAAATTCTGATATGAACAAAATGAATATAAATTAATAGAAGTGAACCTACGGCACTTTATTATGACAGTATTTGCTTGATAAACAGAAGAGAAAAACCTATAATTTTTCTGTTATTTCCTCTTCTATCCATTTATGTTAAAGTCAAACATGATTTTAACTTCGATTTATTTATTTATTATTGTTTATTTATTTATTTATTTTTGGCTGCATCGGGTTTTAGTTGCGGTATGCAGGATCTTTGTTGAGGCATGCGGGATATTTCATTGTGCCACACGGGCTTCTCTCTAGTTGTGGCGTGCAGGTTTTCTCTCTCTAGTTGTGGCGCGCAGGCTCCAGGGCACGTGGGCTCTGTAGCTATGGTGCGCAGGTTCCAGAGCACGTGGGCTCTGGAGTTTACGGCGCACGGGCTCCCTAGTTGAGGGGCACAAGCTCAGTATTTGTGGCATGCGGGCTTAGTTGTCCCGCAGCATGTGGGATCTTAGTTCCCTGACCAGGGATCGAACTCACATCCCCTGCATTGTAAGGTGGATTCCTTACCACTGGTCCACCAGGGAAGTCCCTTAACTTCTATTTTAATAGTGATTCTAATATTCTTCAGACCCTGCAAGTGGTTTCCTAGTTCTTGCATATCAGAACCAAGTGCCCTGCCATTCTCTTCACCCTGTAGCCTGTGCTTTGGCCACAACAGACTCCTCACCACTGCCCTGAGCCCACGTGTCTGTGCCTCTGCCTCTGCATGAAAAACCATTCTCTCCTATTTTCCTATCAAACACATCCTCCCCTAAACTTCAAGCCTCCTGCACTGGGCACTTTGAGTCATCTACCAAGATTTTATTTTCATAAATCTTTGTACATATCTCTGGCATTGCATTCATTCCCTTTGTGTCTCCCAGTCTCTGCAGTAAGCACGCCTTCCCTTTTCCTGTAACATAGATGTTTGATAAGGATTAATTTAATGTATTCTAGATTAATTCATCCCTATTCCTATTCCCATCCATTAGAACTACTGAACATGCTCTCCCTTTAAACAAATATTCCCTATGAAAACACCATCATCCTTATAGCTTCATGAATGATCTTCAAATGCAGATCCCCAGCTTTCACACATCACCTGAACTCTAGTCCTCTATTTCCAGTGACCCACAAAAAATGCCTACTTGCTATTACTTTCAACTCAGTATACTAATATTGGGCTAACTCATCCCTTTCTTCCCCCATTATTTCTTGTTTCTCAACTTTACTCCTTCTTCCAAGTGGACAGAATTATGCTCGATCCCTAGGGTAGGGCTGAAGGCATATTTGATTATTCCCCTACTCCTAACTCTTATAACAAAGTATCACCAAGCTGTGCTAATTTTTACTATAAATAAAGATGCTAAATCTTGCCTCTTCTCCCACCCTCCAACACTGGGTTTTTATCAGCTCAGACCACAAAAACTGAGTACCCTCTTAAATGATTTCCCTGTCTTCAACTCCTTTCTAACATATTGCCTCCATGTTAATTTTACCAAAACACACTGTGACTAACTCAATCTGCCAAACCCTTTGAAAAACTACCTGGCTCTAAAGAAAATGAGACCAAGAGACCAATTTAGGTTATTTTAAAGCAAAACATTAGGTAATTCTAATCCTCAAAATCTTCTAAATTAAAGCCTGATTAATGGGTAGAACCCTGGGTTTCTTGGATTTCAGTCTACTACTTATTTCATCATTTAAACTGATGGAGTTACTTTCTGAGAAAAGCCTCAGCCCTGCCAGCAGATCCTTCTGCAGCTCAAAAATATAAGCCAGATTTTTACTTTTATAACACAACACCATCTTTGGCAACTACAAAATTAGGAACCATAGCATATGGATCTTCTTTCAGTCAACACAGAATACCAATACCTCAGATATGTGCTAATGACCTGAAGATTATTTGCTCTAATACATACTAAAATATTTATAGATGAAATGATATAATATGCAAGATCTGCTTCAAAATCATCCAGTGTGGGGGAAGGGAGAATAAAGTAGGAGAGGGTCACAGATGAGATAAGATTTATCATCAGTTGATAATTATTGAAGCTTAGTAATGGGTACTTAGAGATTTATGATACTGCCATCCCTACATTTATGTTTGAAATTTTTCAATTTCAAATAGAAAGTTAAAATAAATTTGAAATCAAATGCTATAAAATATTATCAATATTTACCATGGATAATGGAACTCTGGATGCTTATTTTCTTTTGTATCTCTAAATATTCTTTTTAGTTTTCTAAAATGAACAAGAATTACTTTAAGAAAGTTATAAAATGCTAAAATTTAAAAAGAAACTATGCTTTCTACATCAGTTAGGCCTCTTCTTACTCAACTAATATTTGAAAGGGAGTGTTAGTTATTCATTCCTTACAGTCACTGAAACTTTATCATTTTATCAAGTGAAAGAACCGTTAAGTTATGTATCTCCACTATTTTATTCCGGTACTCAGTAGGACTATCTTTATAAGAAAAAATTATTAGCCTATTCTCACTTTTTACTGAGGGATGTTCCATGAACCAACATAATAGAAAACATACCTACATTTTTTAAAGAAATACTGCAAAAACTGTCCATTACTACAGTCAGTGTCCCTTATAATAAAGATCTACCTAACAGAGTCCACTTAGAACTATGGGTTTTACCATGAGCTACACATTAGACTCAACTGAGAGATTTTAAAAATCCTGATGTCCAAGCCACACCCAATACCTACTAAATTAGAATCAGAGGAGGTGGGATCCAGGCAACAGTACTTTTTAGTGTTCCTAAAGGATTCTGAGAGCAGCCAAGGTTGAGGAATATTGTTTTAAAACTACATAAATTAGCGATATATTATTTTTTATTATGCAAATTTTCAAGCACATACAAAAATAGACAGCATAATAAGCCTCATGTATCCAACACACAACTTCAACAGCTATCAATATTTTTGCCAAGGTTGGTTCAACTCTCCCTCTCACTTTATTTTTATTTATTTTTTGCTGGAATATTTTAAAGCAAATGTCAGACATAAGATCATTTCATCTTTCAGCACTTCAGTTTGCAAACATTGTTTCTTATGATTAACTGACTTAATTCCTTTTTATTAGACAACGAGAGGCTTTGACGAGCTTAGATTTTTGTTCAATGGATTAAGTTTCCTTAAATTAGAATATCTAAAATATCCATGTTTCCTCTCTCCCTGCTATAACTTGGATTTTTTATTTTTGCTCTTGCTTTAATATTTTTCAGTTATATTGTACACGTGCATTTTAATGAAAAACAGACCTTTCATTGCAGGGGTTTTATGTATCCTCATACTACTGTCCTCTCAAGAATATATACACTATCTACTCTGCCTATTATACCATGTCAAATCCCTCAGTTTGACTTCAATAACGATGTATATTTTTCCTAATTATAGAAGTAATATATAGTCATTATACGATGATTTGTAAAATATACAAATAGAAAAAGAAAACAGCATCACTTAAACTTCTACAACCTATATCTAACAATGTTTTATGTTTTGCACATTTTATCCCAGGGTTTTTTCCTAAATGCGTAAACACATTTTACAAAATTGAGATTGTACTATACGGATCATTTTCATAATATAATCTTTACTTAACATTCTCATGAGTATATTCCAAGTCTTTAAATCTTTAAAAAAATATTTAAGAATTATGGAATTAATACTCCACTATATGGATGTACTATAATTTAATAAACTGCTCCTTATTATTGGACAGTTGGATTACTTTCCAATGATCATACATAATTATGTGTTGATAATTCTAACCATCCTTTTGTCAAAAACAGTGAAGGGTCTGAGATTTTGCCCTACTTGCAAGTTAACAAGTTAGCCTACCACGGTCTCCTGGATGCTGGCATCAAGCATGACACCCTTGGGTCAGACAACGACTTATTACTTGGGACAACAGTGAGCAAGCATGAGCTTCTCATTCACATCAGTTTTCCTTGGCCCCCAAGGCCCACCAGGGTGATGTGGAGTGGCCTACACAGATGATGCATAGGCAAGTGGGTTTGCATCATAGCTAAGAAACCCTGAGCTTAGGAAACCCAAATCTTGCATAATGAGCTACAAGGAAACTTGCCCAAACTTTGCTCTATAGGGAGATATCTTTATTATACTTGGACAATAAATAAACCAGCTATCTGATCAGAAGGGAAATACTATCTCTATATTACAATGCTATTTTGCTACAAACCTCCTTGAAAAGATAGTCCAGGACAAAAAGGCATTTAATGTCTCTGCTTGCAAACCATATGAAATGTGAGAGACCCATGGAGAACTGTCTCCCAACATTCTCCAGGACAAATATGTAGAGGGCAATGACTTCAAATTTTTTTTTTTATTGAAGTATAGTTGATTTACAATATCATGGTAATTTCAGGTGTACAGCACAGAGATTCAGATATATATATATATATATATATATATATATATATTCCTTTTCAGATTCTTTTCCCTTTTATTACACAATATCGAGTATAGTTCCCTGTGCTATGCGGTAGGTCCTTGTTGGTTATCTACTTTATATATAGTGTGTATATGTTAATCTCAAACTCCTAATTTATCCCTCCCCCCAACCCCCTTTTCCCTTTGGTAACAATGTTTGTTTTCTATGTCTGTCAGTCTCTTTCTGTTTTAGAAATAAGTTCATTTATATCTTTTTTTTCTTTTAAGATTCCACTTACAAGCGATATCATATGATATTTATCTTTGTCTGGCTTACTTCACTTAGTGAAATTCTTGATACAATACAGTATTGGGTTGGCCAAAAAGTTCGGCCAGAAAAACCCAAACGAACTTTTTGGCCAACCCAATACTATAAAATTATTTTCTAGAAAGACTGAACCACTTTATACTCACATTGATAAGATATGAATGCCTCTGCCTCCCTTTCAAAAGCTTCCATGATTTCAACCTTCCTTAACTTCTCCTATCCTGCTCTTCCCATAAAATACATCACACTAATTAGAAGCAGAACAGCATAGTGATTAAGAGAGACTCTGAGGCCGAAAAGCTGAGTTTAAATGGCAGTACCACTATTTACTAGCTATGAAAACTGGAATGAGCCACTTAACGAATTTGTGTCTCAGTTTCTTCAACTCAAAAGTGAAGATAATCATCACCTTATTAATTATTAATACAGTTGTGAAATGTGTTAATACACTGAGAGCACGTAGAACAGTGTCCGGAAAGTAGTAAATGCTATCTAAGTGTTAAGCTATGATTATTATGTCTGGCTGCTCTTCCATGTCCATCCCAGTCCTACCCACCCTTCAAAGTAGAGTCAGATACCAATGCCTCCACAAAAACAAATGACCTCCTGCTCTGAATTCCCAATTGTACTCCATATCTCTGAACCTTTTCATTACATATTATGTACAGAGGTCTGGGTTGACCAGGTGTCTTGTTTATAATGCTTCATGACTTTCAGGTTAATGACAGTACTAAAAGACTTCTAGCATTTACAAAGATCTCTAACCTTCTCAATCCTACCATCCACAAAATAATGCAGCCCAAACTCTGATTACTGCAAATGAAAATCTTTATGTATCAATTATGCAAAAAACTGAAGGGTTTGTTTTGGGTTTTGTTCTTTAGGCAGTAAATCAATAACATTCTTTGGGTTTGTAGGCAGTCAATTAAAACAGTGCTGCTGGGCCCATGAGCCATGGCTGCTGAGCCTGCGCGTCCGGAGCCTGTTTCGCAACGGGAGAAGGCCACAACAGTGAGAGGCCCGCGTACCGCAAAAAAAAAACCAAACAAACAGTGCTGAACATATCAGTATTTGGGTGAAATATCTTTTAACAAAATGTTTCCTGTACTATACATCAAGATAGTAGAAATCATAGATACTCAAACCACTAGAGCAATACTGGAATTCACCATGATAAAGGTGGCCCCACACTGATCCAGGAATAAAATTAATAAAGTGGGAGACCAAATAATTTGGGGAATAGAGCCATTAGACCGGAACAAAAACCAGATCACAGATACCAAAAGCTTGCAATTTCTTAATATAAAAGCATGTGCTTCAAGATAGTATCTTCATTACAGTAGGCATTTTGAAAACCAGAACTATACGTATTTTTGACAGAAAGTTAAAAATGATATTATGATTCTAAAAATATACCTTAAAATTTTATGTGTCCCCAGAGTTTTCAAAATATTTTCACATGCACAGTGTAAAATTAAAGATTATAAAAATCTTATCAGAAAAAAAGCACAAGTACTATTTTTTTTTTCCACTAGCACTTAAGGAAACTAGAGTTGAGACCCTCAGTCAAAAAATTAAAATATTTTTGATATAAAACATAGTTGTATTTAGAAATACATGCATTTTGAAAATCATGCTAAATATTATTTTAAATAAATTACTTAAAGTCAATTTAAAATTATTTTATTTTAATAATTTAAATTATTACTATTTAAATAGTTTAAATATTTTAACATACTATTCTAGATTAAATATGAAACACTCAAGTTATTGTCTAGTTAAAGGACTTCTTAAGAAGCTCAAATTAGAAAACTCGTTGCCCCTTTAAAAAGTTACCTTATGAAGGAAAAGAATGGAAGATAAAACTATTCAAAAGAACTAAGATATGTATTTTGACTTTACTGCCACTACCCACCAGTAAAGTAGGGATGCACAAATATAGGCACACATCACCCCAGATCTGGGGAAAACAATAGATAGATATATGCTCCTTACCTAAGATGATGACCCTGGTGGAATCACAAATTCAATGACAGTAGTGCTGGAAGAGGGGTATCTAATGTGACAAACGACGCCAAATGAAGTTTCTTACTTGCTTCTTTTTCTCTTCTCAATTCTTTCTTCTCTCTTTCAGGTAAAATCCTTTATTTTACTTTTGGATATTTTAGTTGTTTACTGTTTATTTCTAAAAAATGTATTAGTTTCAGGTATACAACATAATGATTCGATAGATTGCAAAATGATCACCAAAATAAGTCTAGTTAACATCCATCACCACACTTAATTACAATTCTTTTTTCTTTTTATGACAAGATCTTTTGAGACCTAATCTCTTAGCAACTTTCAAATACACAATACGGTATTACTAACGATAGTCACAAAGCTGTACATTATATCCCCAGGACTTGTTTTATTTTGACCATCTCTGTTACCTTTATTTTTGAGCGATATTTTTCACTGAGTACAGAATTCTCACTTGATAGTTTCTGGTTTTCTTCCAGTGCTTTGAAGATGTTGCTCTACTGTCTTCTCCTTGAGATGTTCCCAGTGAGAAATCTACTATAGTGTTTAATTTTGTTCTTCTGATGTAACTTGATATTGTTGGTTTTTTAATCTGGCTGCTTTTAAGATATTCTTGCAAACACTAGTGTAGAGAACAGACTCTAAAGTGACCCCCATGATCCACCTCCTTGTATGTATGCCTTGTGTAATCCCTCCCTTTGAGTGCAGGCAGGACCAGCTACTTGCCTCTAAACAACAGAATTCAGCAAAGGTGACAGGACGTATGTGCATATGCTATCTCGCCTTTCAAGAAGACTCTCCTTTTCAGGATGTGAGGATATAAGCAGCCATGTTAGGACAGTCCACATGGCAAGGGAATGAGGGTGGCCTCTCAGAAACAGCAAGCAAGAAACTGAACTCTTATTCCAACAGCTCACAAGAAAGTGAATACTACCAACAACCATGTGAGTTTGGAAGCAGATCCTTCCCCAGCTGAGACTCAGTTGAGACCACAGCCCTGACCGAATCATGAGGTTTTCCAATTTGGTTGTTGGGAACGGGCACTATTTCCGGCCTTTTGCGAGCAATGGGCATTATTCCTTGTAGTTTTTTCGTATGGTTCTTAGCTTGACCTTGAGAGTTTCCTAACATGCATGTGCCAATTTGCACTCAGATGAATGATCAGCTGGGACCCTCTACAGATCTCCAGGATTCTCTCTTTGAGCAGCTCTATTTCAGCATTGTTTTTATCTAACCAGACTCTTACCTCTATCTCCTCAATGCCAGGGGTCCTACCAGTCTCTCCCTGGATTCCTCCTCCTTGCATCAGAGACCAGAAACTCTTCCAAGGCAAACAAGCTTGGGTAATCACAGAGCCCACCTCATTTCACTGCCCTCTCTCAGGGGTCACTGTCCTTTGTTGATTGATGTCCAGTGTCTTGAATGGTTTCATATATATTTTGTCCATTTTTTGTTTGTTTCCAATGGAAAAGTAAATCTCGTTACTGTTATTACATATTGGTTGAAAGCAGAAGTCTTCCAATAAGTGCATTTAACCACAGAACTAAAACCAAAACCAATGTGGGACCTAAAGTGGCAAAACAGAACATAAAAGGTATTTTGCTCTGACTATGTATTCACAGAAATAGTACAACTGTAGAAGAAAAATAAAAGAAATTTGAGAGATAGATTCACCTCTTGCCTTAACCATAATAGCTGTTAGTGTTCAGATACTTTTGAAAGCTTATAAATCAAACAAAAGAAGTATATGCATATTTTTAAAGTATATTGGTAAAAAAAATAAGAGTATATTGGTAAAAAAAATGTTAAAATCAGATGGTAGAGAAAGAGCAATGGACAAAAAAGTGGGGACACCACTTTATCATTATTCATTATGAAGAACTAATAGATACTATCTGAAGAATTAGAGAACTCAGGGTGTCATATAATGTTATAACTATGAAAGTAGACAATAAGGAAAAAATGTAAACCTTCCTAAACATCAAAAGAACTACACACATACACACACACACAATTTTGTAGGGGAAAAAAATGTCTTTTTTAAAAAAATACCTCAGAGGAAGTACAGTTGACCCTTGAACAATGCAGGAGTTAATCTGTATATAACTTATAGTCGGACCTCCATATCCTAGGTTCTTCCACATCCTCAGATTCAACCAAACAAGGACCATGTAGTGCTGCAGAATTTACTATTGAAAAATATCCTCATATAAGTTGACTTGCACAGTTCAAACCCATGCTGTTCAAGGGTCAATTGTAGAGAATCTAAGAAACAAAACAAACAGACAAAAATCAGATTTCCATAAGAGAAATAGAGAATGTTGCTCCTCCCAAAAATCCACCACCACCCCACCCCAAAATAAGGCACTAAACTCGCATGGTTTCACAGGGGAAATCTATCAAAATTTTAAAGATTAGATAAGTCCATTTCTTTTTAAACTAGTATTAATAGGGGGTGGAGAACCTTCCAAATTATTTTATTTTTATGAAGTGGGTGTAACAAAAACGGGTGAAGCTCACTTAAAATAGGTGCCAAAATCTGAAATAAAATACTAGCAAACTAAATCCAGCAAGAAATGAAAACAGAGTAAAACATCATGAACATGTGATCCTCTTTCCAAAAATAGACATGGTTCAGTATTAGTAAATCAATAAGATCCATCATTTTAATACTTTAAAAAGAAAAAAAAATCACATAATCATGAGTAGGCATTTAACCAAATTTAACAACTATTCATGATTTTTTAAATTCAATAAAATTTTTGTTCTTAAAATAAGAATCCATGTTTTTTCTTTTACTATAATAAAATATGTTCAGTTCAACTCAAAAGCCAGCATCATACTTAGGAAGAAACAAGACAAAATCAGCAACAAGACAAAAAATCAGCAACAAGACAAAAAATCAGCAACAAGACAAAAAATCAGCAACAAGACAAAAACTCACTATTGCCACTGTTATTTAACATTGTACTGCAGGAACTAGCCAATAAAATTAGACAAGAAAAGAAAAATGAAAGGTATAAAAACTGGAAAGAAGTAGGTAAATTTATCAGTATTTGTGGATAAGATTAGAATGTTCAAGACCATTAACCAAAAAGCTATTTATTACAGTTAGAGAATTTAGTAAGCTTACAGAGTACAGAATTAATGTTTATAAAATTATTAAAATATATGTAAACATATATAACAAGCATTAAAAGAAAATACTGCATAAATAGCAGCATATACATACATAGATAAAATTTCCTAGGAATAAATTTAAGAAACATGCAAAACCTCTATGAAGAAAATGTTAAAGTATTACTGAAGGTATCCCAAGAATGACTTGAATGAATGGTAAATTGTATCACCACCTTGGAGAGGAAGAGTCGACATTACATAGACATCAATTTTCTTTGAGTTTGCTTATCTTGGTTACAATTTAAAAGGTTGTTTTTGTTTATTTTCAACTATACAAACGGATTCTAACTGTCATAGATAAAGACAATGAAAAAACAATAGCCAAGAAAACTCAGGGATGGGGAGAGGGGATGATCAGTTGGAGATGGAAACTAACCCTACCAGACATTAAAAAATATTCTAAAATCTCAAAAATATAAAATCTAACATTGGTTCAAACATAGACACAGACCAATGGAAAAAAAGACAAAGTCCAGATATACACAGAATACATACAAGGAGTTAGCATGATGCTAAAGGTAGCCTCTCAAAACAGAGATGAACAACCCAATAAATGGTGTTGAGTCAATTTGGTAACCATTTGGAGAAAAAGTAAACTGGGATCCAGACCAGGATGCAACAGGACAAACTTCAAAGGATCCAAACGTTTCAATGTAAAAAATGTAACCAGAGAAGTACTAACTGGTTGAATGTACCCTAGGAAATGACTTCCCCATAGGTCACAGCTTGCTTTTCCCATGGAAATATGTGTGCCACAAATGCAAGAGATAAATGTAATTTAAAAATCTCTAATAGCCAATAAGATTTTCTAGTAGCCCTTGAAAAGATGAAAATAAAATAGATGAAATCAATTTTAATAATATATTTTAATTCAAGATATCTAAAATATTATCAATATATAAATACAAAATTATGAAAAATTTTGCTTTCTTTATTTGAAACTAAACATTTTAAATTCCATGTGTACTTTACAGTTATAATCATATCTCAATTCAGACTAGCCACATTTCACAGACTCAATAGCCACATGTGGCTACCATACCAACTGGCAGGTTCTAAGAAGTGCAGACTAAGTTCCACAAAGGAGGGAACAAACACTGTTTAGCTCAGTTCACCCAGTACCTGCACAGTGCCCGGCATATATTTTTGTGAGAGAGAAAAGAGAAAGAGGAAGGAATAAAAATGGATCTTATTTGAGAAACAAAGGCATTGGCATAGTAAGGGCGAAAAAAAGCATTTAGAAGTCTTGGGTTCAAGTCTTGACTCTAAAATTTCCTAGTAGGTAACTTGGGCAAATCATAACTTTTCTGAACTTGATCTGTAAAAGAAGATTTTTCATGCTTACCTATTGTTTAGGAGTTGCTATGAGGATCAAACGAGATCATGAAGACATATGTAAATTGTGAGGCACTTTATAAATGTTATATTGTTACTAGTTAAAAAGCTCTGTCTCTATGATCACTATTACCAGAGGACACTAGCTTCTTGCTTTTGATCACTATCACCCATCTATCTCCTACCATGGACATGCAGGTTAAAATTATGCAGCATGTTGGTCCATGTTCTATCCCTGGAAGACCATTATTTTGATTTGTTAATCTGTGTTCAGTGCCTCCCTCCACATTTCAGCTGTCTGCAAACAGAAGCCTCTCTCCTTTAACATGACAAAAAGAGGCTCTCCTGAGGTATCTCAGACACTTGTATCCTGTTGGGGTCCCTTTGGTTTACAGCATCTACCCTACAGAATAACCCTAGCCATCCTCTGATATAGGACAGGAACTGGTTACAACAGAAGCCAGAAAAGGAAAGGGACCTGAAATCCTAAGATGCTCCTCAGAGAGATATGGAGAGAGAATGGGGTTGGATACTAGAGAGGAGTCCATTGAAGGTGAAGAGTCAACAAGGAGTAGGAAGGTGGATCCAAGCTTGCCGCATTTTCCATAATGACTCACATCATATCAGAAGGCTAGTATTCTATTCACATCTCTCCCTGTTCCCTAACTGGTGACTTCTGGCTGCCTGGTAAAAAGAAGGAAGAGTCAGAGGAACACATTATCTCCCTACAGTTTCCCTCATTAATAGTCATCAAAGCTGGCATTCTGAGTAAGCGAATTAGAAAAACAGGGATACCTAAATACACTCAGTCTTTCAGATTACCTTCAACCAGCCAGAGCGCCTGAACTAAAAGTCTCCTGGATTAAGGTCACTTTGACAGCAAAAGTACCTGTGTTACTTCTGGGTGAAACAATCCTTTCATTTTCAGGTAATACAGAATATTGCTTTGTTGGCAGTGGAATAGAAAGAGCATAAGCCAGAAAACCCGGGTTCTTCTGCCTGCCACTTAAATGTAGCCTAAATTTGCACAAATAACTTAATCTCTATCCGTACATTTCTATATATATTAATTGAATATAATTATGCTTTGCTTACACAATTGTTTGGGGAATATTCACTGCCACTTTACTTTAGCTTTCCTATTACACAGAATGGTTATGAGAGGCTAGTATGTTATTATTATAGTGATCTCTAGCATGGCTTATAAATAAACCACTGATGAGGAAATTTAGAAGATACTGAGGTAGTATTACTGTGAAAGAACTGTATTATAAAACGCATGTGATTTTATTGTAGAGTTGCATGCATGCTACTAGCACATTCGATGCCAAACCTCCAAATATTTTCATGTTTAATCTTGATTTTCTAATGTGGTTTAGGTATCTTTTTCTACACCAGGTGCATGATGCAATGAAGAGGAACGTTCCTAAAGGTAGCTAATAGTAGAAAGCCATCCCATTACTCCATGAGTATATGAGCACAGAGGGGGTTAGGACACCTGGCTGACCTCAAAGGTGAATTAGTCCCAATACAAAAAGAGATTAGAGAAAAGGCTAAGACCACTAGACAAGAATCACCTACAGAATTCAGGGAGCATAGTTAGGCAACAGCCACTTAGTTTTCCACACCTATTGCTTGGAATGGGGCTAAATTTTAATGCATAAGGGTCCCAGTACTGTTTCCACAACTCGCACACAGGTTTCTTCCTGGATTAAACTCATAAGAAGGATTTAGTGTTTAAGTTTCCTGTGAAGACGGGGTCTTTGCTCCCACTAAGTCCTAAGAATAATTTTACGGAGAGAAGAAAAGAATGATATGCAATTTTGTAATTCTTTGTTGTAAAGTGGGGTCCCTATGTTTCTTCAGAAAAATAATTTCTTTTAACTGTTCTCACTCACAAGAACGGAAGCATTCCCAGTGTCTGACTAGAAGAACATAAAGTTAGGAATATTGCTCAGTGGATTTATTCCTGTGAAGATGAAAACATACAATGGAACAAAGAGAAAAAAGATAATCTTAAGGCCACAGATAACTGACCATATCTAAGTCAGAATTCCTTAAGGGAAGCCAAAAATGCACTGGAAGCTCACTGTTTGTTTCTTTTTTTTTACTTTTTTTTTTCCCCTTCAGTCAGAAGATATGCAATTTGACTGATGGTATTTTTTCCACACTGGTGACATTTTAAATGGAAACCAAGATTTTTGGGGGTGGTTGTAATAGCTTGATGAAATCTTTAATGTGTGCCAAAATGTTTCATTAATGTAAGTCAGCCAAATAATCCTCTTGCCTTGTAAAAATATTTCTTTTTAAAAAATGCTTTCTGAACTGTTAAAAAATTAGAGTACTTAGAGTTTAGCTACAAATATATGGGTTATATTGACTAACGTTGTACCCGTATTTCCTCAAAGCAAACAGTAGAGAGGATATAATTTTGATAATGTTAGATATGAAGTTCTCAACTTTTTAAAATCAAATAATTACTACTTTTAAATTCAGATGGCTATTAATAATCTGGGATTCAACCAAATTGCTATGTTTCTCACTCAAAACAACTGCTTGCCCTTGTGAAAAGCCAGATGGTCGCTACCTTCAGGTTTGTGGTATTCAGGTCTTGGTGGCCAATGACCAGTATGGATTCTCTTTTACTCTGCATATAGTTTTTTTCTAGTTGAAATGAAGAGTCAGTTCATGTTTGATTGGTGATAACAATAAAGACATGTGGTATTTAAAAGTAGGAAAACTGCCTTTCAGTCAACAGAAAATTACATACTTAACATTAAAGCAGAAAAGTATAGTGATGCACTGGAGGTGAAAAATGGGGGAAGCTTAACTAAATTACAGGGAAATTTCCATAACAGATTCACTAGTAATGTTGTTTTAATAATGATTTCCTGTCATGAACTATATTTATCATATACCGCCTCTCTGACATGACATTGTGTTTAATGTTTTTGAGAGCCATGTTTTAATCAGATTAAACTCAAGGAAACCGATAGGTATCTGTCTGGTCTTAGCTTTAGCTTCTGTTTCTTATTTAGTCACAAGACTATTATTGCTGGAATCTTTATAAACACATTTGCCGGGATTGCCACAAGAGAGCAGCTTATGTTGTGAGGTCACAAAAATGTGTGCCGGTGGTTTTCATGATCTCTGCACAGAGTGCATTACAGAATTGTTTAATAAATTAAAGACAAGTGATGCAAAATGTGTTCCTTTCCCCCATGGAATTAAGCATCTAAAAATACAACTTATTTTTAGATTCAAAAAGTAGTTTCTTAGGAACTAAGTAACCAAGAAGAATGTTCAAAGAAAGGTTGGTACAATATTATTCATTATTCAAGTATATTTACATAAAACTAAAATCTCCAACAATAAGCTCAATGTTCTAAAAAGTAATTTACCAAATAAGCAGTAATAACTTTGATTATCTATATAACAGCTATGACATTACTTAAGAAGCAACATTCCAATATTATCACTGAATACATCAAGTTGAATACTTGAAAGAGTTCTGGAGGGCAAAGTTTTCCTCCTTCAAATTCAGGCTCTTTGAAAAAAGTGATCCCTGGTTCAAGATTTCCCATGGCAGATAATCTAGTAACAATCCAATAGTGCCAAACTGAGCATTAGATAAGGATGAAGTCATATATCAAAGTAAGATTAGCGTTAAAAGTGGAAATTAACAAAGAACGTATAAAAGAGAATTAAAAAGGTTGCACAGACTGACCTTTAACACTACAATCATCATCACATGAAAATGTTTTTAGGCTTAGATGACTGCGTAATACATGCAACATACAAAACCACTTTATGTTAGATATAATAATACATTATTTTTTCATCCACATAATTTGCATACCTTTTCTTAACAAAAATAAATATGCAGTAACTTCATCAGTAAGTACCTGTGGCTTTGAAGCTTCCTCTGTAGAATATCTTAAAAGTGCTGTACAGCATGCATGACATGACTGATTAGCTGGTAAGATATAATCTAGTGAACTGGTACTAAAATAAAAACTACAGAGTAGCATCCACAGCTAGTTATCAGGTACTTTTTTATGATGTATATATTATGTAGGAAAAGAGAATATCCTTCACTTGTCTGTATACAAGAATGGGAAACCTTTGAGACTATTATTAATGATTAACAGGATTACTGCTGAAGTTTTTTCTTGTAGGTATTAATAACACCATAACTGAGTGTAAGAAGTCTAAGAAAAATTAAAGTCAGTGCTATTATTGAGATGCTTTTTAATATCTCTGTAGTTATATATAGTTTCAGTCTGCATTAGTTTTGCTTAATTTTTTTTTTTTTTTTTGCGTTACGCGGGCCTCTCACTGTTGTGGCCTCTCCCGTTGCGGAGCACAGGCTTCGGATGCGCAGGCTCAGCGGCCATGGCTCACGGGCCCAGCCGCTCCGCGGCATGTGGGATTTTCCCGGACCAGGGCACAAACCCGTGTCCCCTGCATCGGCAGGCGGACTCTCAACCACTGCGCCACCAGGGAAGCCCTATTTTTGCTTAATATTGATAAAATATTTTGTGAACAATTTACAGGTTGGGTTTCAGGTGAGCAGAATAAACACACTATTTATAAGCACAAGATATACTTTTAAACCAACTTTTAAAATTTCACTGGATCTTTCAACATTTGTTTGAAATGCTTACAAGATATTCATCTATTTGTGGCATCATATAGGTCTGTCTCCCCATCTGTCTATGTTTTTCATGAAGACTAGTATCTGGTACATGTGGTTTTTTTTTTTTTTCCTTCCCCACTTTAGTAGCTACTCATTGGCCCACTACTATGCAATTTCTGTAACAGTTGTCCGACAGCATTTATTGATCATTTTTTAAATAAAATACAAGCTTTCTTTTACAGGACAAGGGGACAAGTAATCAATGCCTTTAATTTAATTTTGACTAAATTTATCTCTGTATGGTTAGAAAATTAATGTCATCAAAATCTATTATTGTCACAATAAATAATTACATTGGCAGCATGATGTAATACTAAGATCTAAAACACTGAATTTTCTAAGAGTAACATATATATGGTTATTCATCACAGCACTTCAGCCCTATCTTCCCAAAGTAACCTTCTTATATTCCATGGCCAGATTTGCTAAGAAATTCACATCTTGCATGTATGGACATCTTGAGGAATCCTTTTTTAACAGGAAATCCTGGCAACACCCCTTCCCCTCCCCACTCCACTTGGTAGCTTGACTCCAGCACAAGCTCATCTGGTTCGACTAAAATCATTGCATTATTTGGCAGTGGTTTCTTCATACGTGGCGCTTGGAGCTCATTGAAGCTCAAACAGTACAGGAAATGCAAATCATGCAAACCACCCTCATGATGGCGACGTATAGCAGCGTGATTGAGCGGCAGTACGCACGACTCGTGGGCTGACCACATGAAAGGAGCCATTTAAAGACCAGATGAGCAAAAGCTGGGATAAGTTAGAGAGTATGTGTGAGTTTAAAAGCTGGCAGAATAGCATCCTTATTTAAAATAGAAGGGGTTTTTTATTATTATATTTTATTAATAACACCTGCCCAAGTTCTTTAAAATGAAGGAAGTTTACAGAGGTAGAGTGAGTATACTGCACTACGTAGTCCAATCTTTCTTTTTTTAAATCCCAGGTATGGTAGAAGAGTGGAGTACTTTCCATCAATTTTTCACAGGATTTTCTACAGTTGTTAACAATTATTGGAAATGTTTTTTCACTGAACTTTAAAAAAAAAGATAATTTCGCAATGCCCCACATTATCTGCTCATAATTCCTAGTGTCAGTTTAATTGCCACATGTTAATAAAATTAGTTCCTCCAACAAAAAATAAAGAGCTATAATTCTCAGGAATTCTTCAACAAAAGCCTTAGGAGCAATACAGAATTTGCTATTAAGAGAATATTTGAACAAGGCTAATACAGTAATTAGAACAGAAAAATGGCTACAGGAAGTTCTTTTCTTTTTTGGGACTGATTGTTTTTTAGATGTTTCTAATTTACCACCAAGTAAAGAAAATGTGACTATTAAGAGAATAAATGCAATAACTTAAAATAATTAAAAGAAACATTCAATTTTATATGTTTGTTTAGCATCTTAAATTATTTTCCAAAGCCCTTTAAGTAGGCTATGTCATTTGCATACAGACTTAAAAGCACCAAGAATTCCATTAAAGCACTGGCTCCCTTAACCCCTTATACCTATAGCTACAAGCTTAAATAAGGGAATGAATAAGTTAGAAGTTTAAATAAAGTGGGGAAAAAGGCCAATGCCTCTGGTCTAGGAATCAGAAAACCTAAGTATAAATAGCCATATGATACTGAACTAATCATTTTGAAATTTAAATTTCTCATATTCAAGAATGACGCTATCACCAGCCTTCCTGACAGCTTCAGAGTTTCATTTGAAAGATGGGGTGATACAGTATGTGAGAAAATTGTACAGTACTAAACAAACATAAAGAAGTACTCTACGAACTTTCCTGGTGGTGCAGTGGTTAAGAATCCGCTTGACAATGCAGGGGACACAGGTTTGATCCCTGGTCCGGGAAGACCCCACATGCCGTGGAGCAACTAAGCTCGTGCGCCACAACTACTGAGCCTGCACTCTAGAGCCCGCGAGACACAACTACTGAAGTCCTCATGCCGAGAGCCCGTGCTCTGTAACAAGAGAAGCCACCACAATGCAAAGCCCGCGCACCGCAACAAAGAGTAGCCCGTTAGCCGCAACTAGAGAAAGCCCACGCACAGCAACAAAGACCCAACGCAGCCAAAAATAAATAAAATAAATAAAATTTTTTAACATCTTTATTGGAGTATAATTGCTTTACATTGTTGTGTTAGTTGCTGCTGTATAACAAAGTGAATCAGCTACACGTATACATACATCCCCATATCCCCTCCCTCTTGCATCTCCCTCCCACCCTCCCTACCCCACCCCTCTAGGTGGTCACAAAGCACCAAGCTGATCTCCCTGTGCTATGTGGCTGCTTCCCACTAGCAATTAATTTAAAAAAGAAAAAGAAGAAGAAGTACTCTATTATTTATGAGGCACTCACATTGTGCCAGGTACTATGTTGGGCTCCTTACATACATTATCTCATTTGGTTTAATTTCATCTTCACAATACTTCATTATTATTAGTCCCATTTTAAGAGATAAGAAAATTGAGGCTCACAAAAGTTAAGCAATTTCCCAGAAATGGTAGGGCTAATAAACGGCAACACTGAGGGTAAATATATTAGGCCATACGTGGTTCTGTATTGATATGTTTCATAATCATCCACTGGGGGTCCGCATAACTCTTGATTAGTTGTTATTTTAAAGAGAAAATCAATGCTGACACCCTACAAAGTAGAATCAAGTAATGCAGAATTTCTCTAACTTTTCCATCAGACACACAGCTAGATACTTGGTATTTCGAATTGGCTCATATTATTCCATCATGTCCACTTCTTCCTTAATTTATCCGAAACAAAGGCAATGGCTACCTTGTTTGACAACCAGAAAGAGTGCTAATAACCATTCTCCCCTGAAGTCACCAGAGCCACTGCCTTGAAATTTTAAACACTGGTTGGTGTTAAGAAATTCTGACTGGGTGCAACAAGAATAGGCAGCTTTAAAGACTTTCTGATTGCCAACTGAACTGTCTTCCCTTCCAAGCCAAGGAAAGCCACTTGTATGTACAGCCACTAATAAGCAAGACTTAATTGTTTTTTGTTTTCAGAGAGTTTGTAAAAGCCCATGGGAGAAAAGAGGTTAGATTATATTTTAATATTTAAAATAAAGTAAAACAAAAACCTATGAGCTTATAATTGCTTATATTTGTCAAAAGAGAAGACTGTAGACAAAAGAAAGATGTTGGTGGAAAAGAACATATAGTTATATACAAGTTGCAGGTAGGCAGCATAATTTTGCCAGAGCAACCAATAAAGGAGAAAAGTCAGTCAGAGAACCTATTCAACAGGATATTCAGATCAGTTGAGACAGGATGCTCATTCACAGCTAGAAAATCCATCAACTGCCCTAAGCCATGCCAAAACCCAGAAGAGGATGAATCAATAAAGCTGGGAGGAGTGCTGAATTATTCCTTCTACCCTCAGCTGTTAGAAGGCATCAAGGATCCTACTGAAGAAACAAAACCTTGATGCATCTATAAGAAGTTTGATGTATGAATATTATGTTGTAATCTGAAGATCGGAGATTTAAGAAACACCATTTACATCATGTTCTGTTTCATAGGGAACAGATATAAAAACCAGGCACTGACGAGCCACAGGTTCAAGGATTTCAGAGATTGTGATGGTAGCGGGTAGAAGTCTCTCCTTGTAAAATAAATTTAAAGGTGCATTCTGAAGAGGAAGCACTGAAGTGGACCGAGTCAAGAAGCAAAGTATGAAAACAAGTGGATCTGAAAAAAAATGAAGTTTCCAGGTAAGACCAAACTAGTAAGTGGATCTGCGTGGGTTTTGTTTTCATTTTGTTTTGAATGAGGAGGGCAGAGTTCATTCCTCTTCAAATGCCCCACGACAATTCTTAACAATCCCACTGTCAGACTTTCCAGCTGGAAAACAAACCTGAATCTGCATCTCTTGTTTGAGCCTGTTTTTCTCCATTTGCCTTCAGTAGCAAGAGAACATTACTGATTCATTTAATCATCCCTTACCTTTGCCTCTAAATTATTTCCAATTCTTCGAGTATTTATTTTCCAGCCTGTTATTGATTTTCATCAGCAACAGGACTATCAATGAAAACAGAGGACTATTTTCATTGATAGTTCTCTAGGTGCTATCAAATTTGCCACATTAGGTTTACATTATAGAATTCAATACTAAACACTCAGGACCCACCCAGAAATGTCATCACCTACCCCTTGTTTTCGACAGCTCACTTAACCTTTCCAGACCTCTGTTTCCTCAGCTGTAAAATGACAGCAGTTTGATTAGAAGAGCTTTAAAGTCTTAACTATGTTAATATCTGTCATATTATCTCAATGTCAGGAGTTAATACCTAAAAACACTAATTAGTAAGAAAAAAAGTAGTATCACAAAAGACTCTATAACGGGAGGCAAATAATTAACATTTTGTCCATAGTACCCCGTGGACAACTACCTATGTGATTATAGTTAAGTCACTGAAACTTTTTTGTTGCTTTTACCAACAAACTGAAGATTATACATCACACTTTCTTATGGAGGGAATGGACCATATAATTTCTTACTTCAATGGTTCCAGAATGAATGACTATATTATGGCTTATTATATGTACATGATGGTACCAGGCAGTCCTTTATTTAACAAAAATTTACTAAAAGCCTAGACTGTAACAGGCACCATATGACATAGTGAATTCAAGGATGCTGGTGTAGTGGGTTGAACTGTGTTGTCCAAAAAGATATTCAAGTCCTAACCCCTGGTATTCAAGTTAAGATGAGGTCATACTAGATTAGTACGGGCTCTACAGCCAATGACTTCTGTCCTTATAAAAAGGGGAAGGGACACAAAGAGATATACACAGGGAAGAAGGTCATGTGACAACAGAGGCAAAGATTGGAGTGATGCACCTACAAGCCAAGAAATGCCCAATACTGCGGGGAGCCACCAGAAGCTAGGCAGAGGCAAGAAAGGATTCTTCCCTAGACCTTTCAGAGGAAGCAAGTCTTGCCAACACTGATTTTGGACTTCTAGCCTTAACAACTGTGACAGAATAAATTCTGTTGTTACAGAAACCTTAAGAAATTAATATAGTTGGTCACATCAGTACAATAAGAGATAGCCAGGCAAATAAAAAAAGTTATTAAAAGAATTCCAAGAAATATGTTATTTTAGTGAAACCAAAGGACTGGTAACACCTAATATTTTTTAAAAATGTAAGCTTTCATGACATTGAAAAGTAGTGCTTTTGAACAGGATAAACTACAGGCTACTATCATAACCAACTCTAATTTACTAATTTGATTTTTGAAAACAGACAAATCATTTGACTTCTGAACATGTCAGTTTCCTTTCCTAGAAAGTAAGATTTGACATACATATTAATCTACCACACAAGAGTGAAAAGAAAATTAATGACATTATGCTGAATACTTCTGTAAATGGTAAATGTCATAATTATACATATATGTACACACAGAGATTGAAACGTAGATGATTTAGGGGTATGTAAGGTATGGATATGGACTGAGGGTTATAAACTTTATAACACTGCAAGAATTATTACATCCTGTCTCTGTCCCAACTACAGACCAAGAAAAATCAACTATCCAAAAAAAAAATTATCTGACTATTTAAATCGCTCAAGTAGTGATTGAGTGTAAAAAAAAGTGTAAAACAGCAGCATTCCTAAAAAAAATTTTGTGCTCTGATTAAAAAATAATTAAAATTACTAATACAAAACAACAATCTGTCCAATTACTGTTTTCTTTAATTAGCAAGAACATTTAACCTCTTCAATAAGCTTTTATGTGGACAGAATGCTTCATACTACTATAATTATCCCTTAAAAGTAACAAAACAAAAAGAAAGGAAATACCCAGCAAGTGAAACAAAGCTAAGAGAATTACTGAGTTATATTTATACTTAAAATCTTGAACTGGTGAAGATAAAGTATAATAGATAATACTATTATTTGTACTAAGCCCAGACAGTATATTTTAGACCAGCATTCCCAACCCCGGTTGCACTTTAGAAAGACTTGCAGGATATTTAAATATAAATGTTGATGCCCAGGGCCCCTCTACAGACAGGGCTGCCCCCGCACGGCAGTGCAGGCTTTGTTCTCACAACTCCAGAGGGCACTATTTATACACTGCAATGCAACCTATAAGATGCAGGAATAAAAAGTTAAGCAAGTACAAAGCATTAAAGATACTAAGGGAGCCACTAAATCAACACCAACTAATCATTTCTCAAATAAGAAGCACCAGACTTCAGCTCTCTGGGCAAAAAGGAAGCTTCTACTGGGCAGCCATTTAGTACACAGCATCCTGAGCATGCTCTGGGCCCTGGGAAATTGCTTTCTCTCCACTTTATCACATAAGAGGGTCCTGTTTTACAGTAAATATAGTATTTTAAGGTTAAGAAATATTTAATGATACTGAGTAATTACTTAGGATTTATTAGGGTGATAATGGTATCACCCTACAGTGATGTTTTATTTTTAAGAGATTTTATCATTTAGAGATACACAATGAAATATGTAGGCCTATAAATGGAATGTCTGGAATTTGCTTCAATAAAATGTGGAGTGGGAGACTTCCCTGGCAGTCCGAGTGGTTACGACTCTGTGCTTCCAATGCAGGGGACATGGATTCGATCCCTGGTCGGGGAACTAAGATCCCACATGCTGTGCAGCTCAGCCAAAAAAAAAAAAAAAAAATATATATATATATATATATATATATATATATATGGAGTGGGAAAGAGCTAGGCGGAGTTCAGATAGAACCAGATTGTCCGTTTATTTATAATTGTTAAAGGGTAAATAGGTTCATTATCTATTCCCTCTACTTTTGTATATGTTTAAATTTTTCCATAATGTGGCCACTCATTCAAATCAAATATAGGAAATGCAATGTGCCTATAGTAAGCAAATTATCTTGACTAAAATGGAGAGTATACTTAAGATGGATAGTATCATCACAAGGAAAGGACCAGGCAATCATTCCTTAACGATACAAGTAAGAATTTGTTTGTTGGAAAAATAATTGGCAGTCAAACAAAAGGTTTACAACAAGACATAGGACAGTGCTATAATTTAAAAGTAGTGGAAAGCAGAAATGACATCAGGCTACGAAATAATAACTAATCAGAGTAACCTAAAAGATGTCAAGGTTTCTGCCCCTCAAGCTGAGGTCAAAATTAATGCCAAGAAAGAGAGAGTGGTTAAAGGAATCAAAAGCAAGAAAGGGCTGAGAGAAGTAGGGGGAAAAAAATGTTAAATTTGCCACTGAGAATGCCATTGATAACAATCCTAATTTACTCCAGTTAAGTGATAAATAGATGATTATAAAAGGCAGAAAACACAGAAATATAGTACAGTTGACTCTTTTTTTTTTTTTCTTTTTTTTTTTCAGTTGACTCTTGAACAACACGAGTTTGAACTGCATGGGCCCGCTTATAAGTGAATTATTTTTCAATAAATATGTACAAAAATAAGTAATACTCGATCCTCGGTTAGCTGAATCCTTGGATGTGGAATTGCAGATATGGAGGGCCAACTGTAAAGTTATCTCAGATTTTCAAGTTGCAGCGGGTAACCCCGAGTTGTTAAGGGTCAACTGCATATTGAACTGAATTGAAAGATATTCAGGGTTTTCTTTGACAAGAAAGACATTTACTAGAGAGCAATGAACAAGAGGATGGTCAAATTGACGACATTTCCAAAAACTAGACAATGATAAAAGTAAAGTTTTTAGTGATGTGGAAGGAATATGGTAAATAATTAAAATACAAAGAGGAAGAGTTAGGAGGGTAGCCTTCTATGGAATGGCTGAAAATGCTCAAAAGGGCTACAAAGGTCAAGCAATACTAACTGAAAAAAACAGTGATAAACTATTTCTAGAAAGTAAACCACGTAAACTGGCATCACTGCCAAGTCAACAGGTAAACCTCCAGGGATTAAAAATCAGTATTGTTCCTCCACTGTCCTCTTCTGTCATCATAATCTGTACACTTCCAAAAAGGTCCTGGGTTTTAACAGCTTATAGGAAGTTCATGTCTAATGAAACCTTTTTTCCACATTGCATTTGTATTCCTCCCAACTTAAGTTTTCCTGCTAATAAACTAAATACCAGTAACCATTTTCTGCATATTGCCACTGTATCCTGGTAAAAGGAAAGTCTCAGTATTTCCATTTTATAGCTTCTATTTATCATTATAAGTTCTGCCTCATGTGCTTCAAACTCATTACAGCTACATCTTTTGCTACTTGAAAAAGAATCCAAAAGAGAAAAGTGAAAACCACTAAAACAGCCACCTTCTCCACTGTACTAAACAGGTAATTATATAACAAGCATGAAGTATTTCAACTAAAGTAAAGTACTGTACTCATAAAACATTTAAAAAACTATTGAGCAGCTACTACATGCAGGGCAGTTTAATGGGTAGAGCAAGGAAGAAAGAAGAAAAAGAAAATAGGATGTATAACTTTGCAAAGCATGTAAAGCAACTGCTAAATAATGTCTTATACGCTACAAATCCAGCTAGCATTGTTTTTCTATGTATCTCTTATCAGTAAATAAATACAACTGGAATATTGCACATAGCAAAGATTATATATCTTATGAATTTTATTGATATTTCTTAGTATTATTTATTCATTCATCCAACAAATATTTACTGAACACTAAGAGAATTAGACTTTGGGAATAGTTGTGAAAAAAGACAAAGCCTCTGCCCTCAGGGAACTTAGAAATAATAATAAAATATTTCCTGCACAAATTTATGATGACCTTTGCTTATAAAACTTCAAGAAATGGGCAATATTAAATATCATAAGACACCAAAATAACCCTAACACATTTGCTTTTGAATTTCAGCTGCTCAAAACTCCATGAGTTAATTATCTGTTACTTTACAAATTTTTTTGTTTTTCCTCTCATCCACTGATCCACTCACAGAATGACCACTTCCTCGCTATTATTAATTCTGTCCAAGTGTAACTGAACAGGTAACACTGCTTAGCAGTGACAAAAAGTAAAACATTACTAAAAGCTATTCAGAATTGTTTGTTACTTAATGAGCTGCTCCGTAAAATACTGAAGGTGAAAGGCAAAAGAAATGGATGAAAGAAGATTTAGAATGGTCTGGAAGGGGGTAGGTGGGGAGCAGGATTTGAGTAGTTAAGAGTGTTTAGCTTTGCTTAACTCTTTACAGGTATAAGAAATAACCTAAATAGAATGTCTAAAAAAAGGAAGGAAATCAAATGAGCAGGTTAGGTCTCTCTCTGCAACAAGCTGAGCAAATGTATTTCTCCAATTCACCTGAAGTATATTTTATCTTCAGCCCCAATTAGCAAAGGTAGAAGTGTATTCAGAGGTTTTTGAAAGAAATAAAGAAAGCCTATTTCTACAGACAAAAAAAAAAAAAGCAAAACTAATATACATAAGGTCTCTTCAAAAATTTTACCTACTAATAAAAAGCTTTCAAGCACATTTATAACAAGTTTTAAAGATATATTGCAGCTAAATAATCTGCACTAATGTGGTGGCCAGTGACACAGCTGACCTGAAATGGCCATTTCTATTGTGAACAAGAAAAGAAACTTGGTATGTTTACTAAAATTCGTATCAACTCGAAGAAAATATATTTGAACATTTATTTCCATTTAACAAATATTTTTGGCAGTTAGGATTTTCAGCTGTTATTCTTTCATTAAAATTAAAGTGAGACATTTCTACATGTTCAGACATTCACATAATTCTTTTCTTTGGGGTTTAAACAAAGAGATGATACTGTACATGTGAAATAACTACTTTGTGTTAGAAAATTACAGTCATTTTATCATAGGTATGAAGTGCTGCTTTTCTTTAAAAAACAAAATAGCAACAGGTGTTGTCAAAACCTTCAGATCCATGAGACAAATGTACACCTTTTGTTCTCTTTAATACTTCATTTAGTCTTTACTAGATAAGGATGCAATTTAGCCACCCTCCATTTTACTTTTTTCATAAACACAGCATTTTTTTTACACCCTTTCAAATCAAGTAACTAGGAAAGTACCTTACAAAATAGGAGTCATTACACAAATGTTAGTTGAAGAAAATGAATAAACTGTGAATTATTAATTCACTTTTTCTAATTACAGAAATATAAATATGACCACTATTCTAATTCCTTATTACTACCCACTATTTATTAAATTATTTATTAAATAATAAAATAATTACTTAATTATTGCTGTTTAACTATAACTCAAAAGTGATATCAGAACTGAAATAAGTTAAACAGAAACCAAAAATCTGTGAATGACATCCACACTATCATTTCTTCTGATCACTATGAACCACATGTACTGAAGAACAAACATAGCAGCATATTGTAGCTGTGGGCCAAATATTCTTTAGACATTGTTTTTTTATTTAAGTATTAATTCCATGCCATCTCTTCTATTTACATTTTAAAACAGATAAACTAAAGGCTAGAAATTAATAACCTAAAAATAAAAATCTCAGAGCAAATGAGTTACATAGAAGAAGAGCACAAATTCTAAGTTCACGATAGCATCTTACTCTTCAGTTTACAAAATATTCTTCGAACATTATTATCTCATTTGATCCTCATAACAAACCCTGAAGATAAATGGGCAGGGTATTATTTTTTCTTTTCACCATTTTGCAGATGAAGATGCAAAAGAATGGTGATCTGCCCTTAGAGTCTGAGTGGCTAAACTGGGCCTTGAATTCAGCTCCTCTGGCTTCCAGTCCAGTGCTCTCTCCTGCTCCCTCACAGCTACTATCTAACAATACGTCTAATAGGTACAAAGAGAAAATCAAAACCCATCATTAGGGATGCCCAAACATCGAAGGAATTCACATTGTGTGGCTAATATTTGTAAGTCAGGATTAGTCAATATCTATGTGTCTAATCTGTGGTTTGGAGCTGCGAACAAATACCACATTAGTCAGCAAGACAAAATAAGTGAGAGAACAACTGACACTCCATGTCTATGAAAAAAGAAGTCATTCTTGGTTTGATGTGCTTACCAGCTGGAAAAAAAAAAAAAACTGTATGACAAATTGAAAAGTAAAACAGAAATGAAAATGAATGCTGATGAGTTCAAACCGAATATTCTAAATTGCAAATGTGGAAATACTGATTCAAATGGCACCATGTCATTAAACTCTATTCGAAGGAAGCCTTCAGGTGACTCATACAAATCTGGAGAGAAGGGATTTCCCTGTCACTGCCACCCCATTTAAAAATGTAAAACAAAAATACCAAACAAAACCAGGTTGCAATATTACTTTAGAGGTTTTCTACAATTTTTCTAAAACCTAGGACATACCAAGTTTATAACTACTGATGCTCATCTAAAGCCCAAATCCTTAATAACAGAAATACTAACTTTTTTGCTGTAATATAGAACAGGTCATAACAGAATGTAAATATCCTGAATTCTCCAAGTTTTGATATAATCAGTATCTTAAGGGTTTATCACCAAAACTGACAATATGCATTAGAAATCCTAGAACATAATAGCTTCTGGGGCCAGAGCAGGCTGAAGGATGCAACAGCCAAAAAGAAAACCCTGTTCATCAAAACTTTCTTTTTCAGTAATTCTAAGAGGCTGGTGCTCACCACAACTCCTCTCAGATTTAGACATCTAATTAGAAACTGCATTTTTAATACTAGTTAATACATGTAAAACATATGCATGTTGAACATATTAAAGGACAAAAGTTTTCTGGGAGCTTTTTTCCATGGAAAAAAAAAATAAAGAAAACTCAACAGTGTTCAAGTGGACCACTACCATCAGCCAGCATTTTATCTAAAATAAAACTGATTGAAAGAAGGCAAATATAAAGATCATATTTCCAGAAGCCTGAATGTTTTTCAGGTACTTCAAATCTAAAACCGCCACTGTTTCTCCTTCTTGTGTGAATATGTATGTGTGTCTTCTTTTTTCTACTCCCAGTTCTAAATACCAAAATCAGACCAAAAAAAAAGATTACTCACATAAACTCTACTTACATACTAAATACTCAATACTCCAATTTCAGAGCCAGTAAGTCCTCGATTCTTAACCTCTGCTTCTCTTACTTCTCTTACATTTTTCAAAAAATACTGCAAATAAAATATGAATGTCGTTAAATATTTTTGAACACTTAGAAAAATAAAAATACTACTACTACGAAAATGATTGCATAGTCCTCCTAATCACTCTTTATGAGCCCCTGAGTCATAATCTCTTCGTTTCCACCAATTGCAAGAGTCAAGGATTCCTAAACCTTTGTAATAATGGCACTGTGCTATTACTTGAATTGCTGGCAGCAATCTTCTTATAAAATGGTATAGAAAAGTATTTTTTCAATAAGAGCGAGTTGATGTTTTTCTGTTTTAAAAATCTCCTTTGAGAAAATTGAAGACACTAAGCAATGCTATAAAATGAAAGCTAAGAATCACTACCTCTGAATGAGAAACTCTACAATACAAATGCTACATACACACAGACACACACAATATACAAATAACATAAGCCTTTAATATAACTGGATTTCATGAAATTTTTTTCATTTTATTTAAGCTTATGATTGAGTCAAAAAAAAAACAAAAAAAAAAAAACAGTGACAAAAACTAGTTCACATTCTTAGCCACTTTCATTTTCTGAAAATCACCAAAACAGTTCATATACAAATAAATATCTGTATCAACACTGGATACACACTGAAACAAACCATGTGCTAAAAATCCCATATACTTCAGCTCTATTCCTATAGGGAAAGACAGGTTACCAAGTGTGGGGAATTTCCCTAGAAACATATTAGTATCTGATGGTTTTAGAAAGGTTGATTCAAGTGAACATTGTGCAAAGAGTACTGGAAAAAAAATAATAAAAGGAATAGAACTATATCCAAGAGAAGAAACTCAGTTCCTAAAGTGCACTACCTTATTTACTCTTTTATCATTTGTGTCTGGCACACAGTGTGTGTTCTTTAAACATGTGCCTTACCAGTCCAGACCACTGAGGAAGAGACTGGCTTTTCTGAACTGAATACTAAGTAGAGTGGCAACTACAAACTTCACTCATTAATTTTTGCCTTGGGATCTAGCATAAAATAAGAACTCTAGAGATGCACTTAATACCTGACTTTTCCCTTTTTTTGAGGGGGGAGTGCTAAGTTTGAGAAGTTAATACCAAGTAATGAATCACTTATTGATTATGTATATATTTGGGTAATATGTACATATACACACATATACATGTATACATAATATATATTATAAATTTTATTTACACAGAGAAAAGGGGCAGTGTTACATTAATTCTTTAAAGAAAAGGAAGTTTTGCTACAGTGAAGTATGTGGAGTAACTTAAAATGCTGCCGAAGTAAACCCACTGATCCAATTTAATGAGTGAATATGAATGACTTACAATTGGCACAGCTATTTTTAAAATAATTATAACTACTAAAGTAATTTAACTGTGATCTCTCTGCTTCTGCCTAAATTAATTTGTATACCAAATTCTTTTTTCATAGACAGGATAAGGGTAACTTTCAATTCAGCTCCTAGACAAATTTTATAACTAGTGAAATGCAAACAACATAAATTTCATTCATATTGCTAATTCCTTTACCATCTACCATTCCTACTATCATTCTCATTCAGAATCTCACTATTTCTTTATGAGATGTTAAGAATCCAATGGCCACCTCTACCCTCATCCATGGTCTCCATCCTGTATTGCTGTAATACTTGTCCTGTGCAGTTTTCCTTACCTCACTCCCATGTTTGACTGCAATACTCACCGTGTTTTACCTGCAAAACATTGTTCAAATCAAAGCAGTGCAATTTCAAATAACAGCAGTGCAATTTTCCTTTTGCTCTCTTGCACTCGGTTCACAAGGTTTGGATGAGGTCGACCCCAAAGTGGCCATGTGACCCTGGACTGGCCAATTATGACATTAGATGACTTTTGTCACAGTAATAAGTTCAAAGACCACAAGATTTAAAAAAAAAAGTGCTTTCACTCAATCTGGGACTTTGGCTACAACTGCCAAGAGTGGTACACTCTTTCAGATAGAGTAACTAAGATGGTGAGATATAGACATAGCTCTGGGAGAGATCCATTTGGAGAGAGCCAAACCAGAGGAAAGCAGAGTCAAGAAAACAAGAGGCCTAATCACTGGATCCAGCTTTGCCTGGAGTCAACCACTCTAGGACTTTCAGTTATTCAGTTATATGAGCCAATACATTTTCCCTTATGTTTAACTGATTTTGAATTGGGGTCTATCATGTGCAACTAATAGGGTCCTGAGTAATAGAGCCATCAAAGGATACTCATAACCTAAAGCAAAGGCTCCCTAAATTCTTAACCTTGAATTCAAGAATGTTCATGAACTAGACAAAATCCACCTTATCCTCCCAACCTGATGTTCCACAACTCCTCCTAACTCAGAATATGTTTGTGCTAAACCAAGATTTTAGAGATTTCCAAACATTTCCCAATTTTCCTGCATTAATACCTTTGTTCACAACATTTCCTTCTTCTACAGCACTCTTCCACTTCACCTCTATCTATTAAAATCTCTAACATCTTCTCAGGAGGTCTACTTCAGAATTTCCTGAATGAGGATTAAACTTCCTCCTCTGTACTTCTTTAGTGAATGCTACCCTCTTTGCAGTCCTGACTCTTCTGTGTGAGGTCTATAGTAACATATTCAGTATTTAGTGTACATGTCTTATGTTCCATGCCCTATAGAGACAGATAGCTAACACAAAGGTCAAGCACCTTCTCTTTGAAAAGGCAGATATAATCATGACATTCTGAGGCTGGAACAGAAGATCCAAACAAATAAGTCATATCAGAACAACTTAAAAGATATAAGCACTACTGGAAAGAATTATTGCTCAAAAGTCTCTTAACTCTATAAATAAAAGTAAATATTCAAGAAGATACACAAACAAGATAAGGAAATAATTTCTGTATTAAATGAAGCAGTGGTTGATAACAAAGTTGAATGAGAGACAGAACAAATTTGCCTTTTGTGTTAGAATTCTTTAAATCTTGATCTTGATTTTAATACCTTGTTTAAGACATCATAGAACTCAGTAGAAGAAACCAAAACCTTTAGTTACAGATGAAAAAAATAAGACTTTAAGGTTAAAAAACATGACTTTTCCAAGGCCAAACAACTAATTGATGGCAGAGTTAGGATTAGAACCTAGAACTGCTAATTCCCCTACTACAGTATATTGTTTCTTTCCAACATGAGTGATTTATATTTTTTATAAACTCCTTTATGTATATGTACATTTAAATATATTTTATTGAAGAGTATCTGAAGATGCATTCTTGGACAGAGTCTAGACCAGAGGCTACAAACACAAAGGCCTAAATGGACCAGTTAAGTAACATAAATACAGAAGCAGGTCAGTATAAAACAATGGCAACTAGTTGTATTTGTGACCAAAACAAAGAATGTCTATCTGTCTTAAAAGCAGTAAAAATTAAAAATGCTTAAATAATTGCAGCAGCCAAGCTAAATACTTCTTCAGGACAAATTCTTATCTCTCATTTATCCTATAGCTTCCACACCATATATTAAAAGGCCACTCTTCATGGGTGGCTATTGCCAAATCTAAAAAGCCTTAAATATAATCATGTGAAATTTTACAAAATTATCTCACACATATGCTAGATTCTACAAAGTTTCCTGAACTAAGAAACATTTTTTTTCCAGAAACATTTTTATACAGGGGAAATTCCAGAAAAATATATTTTCTATTATCAAAATTTACATAACAAATGATGACTGATATCATAGTATGATTAATACAACCCATAAGAATAAATGAGTAAGTGTATAAGGAATTCTTTAGTTTAATCCCATAATTCTGAGGCCCTTAAATGTCTCTAAGCAGTCTCTGTGCAGAAGAGACGATATCCCTGGACACATGATACTGGTAGTGCTGAGAGCTGAAAAAAATAAGCAAAATTAGCAAAGTCAATTACAACCATATTTTGTTTGTATTTTCAAACCCACAGATATGAAAGCATTCATTCAACCATATTTACTCAACAGCTACTATCTGCTAGGAAGCAAATTAAGTACTGGAGATAAAAATGGTAAACAAGACAAATATGGCCCTTGTCATCACGGAACTCACAGAATAATGAAAAAATAAAATAAAATAATTACAAATTATATGCAATGTAATTAATATACATTAATTTAGGATGCTGAAATAGAGGGCTTGTTTTAGATAGGATGATCAGGGAAGGCCTCTCTGAGAAGGTGAAGGATGGGAAGAAGTAAGCAAAGGTGTGGGGAGGGGACATGAGTTAGTGTTACCAGCTGAAGGACCAGCAAGAAGCAGCAGCACCTGAAGCAGGAAAGAGCTTGACATTTCAGAGTAAGTGAACAAGGCCAATGCCGCTACTACAGCACATTAGTGAGATGTCAGGGATCAGAGATGAGGTTGCAGAGGCAGGCAGGGCCCTATGAGCCCTATATGTAATCTGGATTTTTACGTACGCAAGGTGAAGTCACTGATGGTTTTTAATCAGGGATTATTTAATCCAAATTACTAGTATAACAATTGGATATACAGGCGTTAAATTTTCTTTCAATCAACAGAGTTTACTAAATGCTTACTAAGTGTCAGCACTGTACATCCACGTTTGTCAAGTTTGCCTTTACATCACCAGTGCTCGCATAGGCACTGGCTCTGGACGTAAAAGTTCTTAATACATGCTGATGAAGGGGGAAAAAATGGAAACAAGCTTAGAAAAGAACCAAAAGATACCTAGTCTGGTCAAACCATCCCACCCTCCTGCCCTCTCTCAACTACATGTATTCAGTCACCAGGAATTTCTCCTCAAAAGGGAGTGTTAAATTTTGATGATCAGCATGAGATGGTGAACAAAGAGAAACATAGGAAAGACTGCTTACAGGAAAAAATTTACTAAAATATAGGATTATGTTCTTCAGAAAGACAGAAGAATGAAAGGGACATGTATGCTCTTTTGTAAGCACAAGACCTGATTCAGCTCCCGCCTTCTGCCTGCAGTTATCTTTGTGGGCTGGCTGGTCAGGAGGCCAGCAGGTCCATCATGTGAAAGCACCACAGAGTATAAACAAAGAAGAGATGCACAAGAATTGGCCATTTAATAAACAGGACAGTGTGTCCAAAGATGGTTAGGAGGCCAAATCTGATCCCAAGGAAATAGGTGAGCATGAAAGCTTCCCTAAGAGGGGAGGCTTAAGAGAAGGGAAGGGTACCAGAGTATCTGCACCATAGCTTTAGAAGCCCTGAATACAGGATGTCAGACACTCAGACCTGTGCACACCCTATACAGCTCCCAAAGCAAACATATTTCATTGACTAAGACCTTAATAAAAGCAGAAACACTTTCTCAAATAAACAAACAAATGTTGGGAGTGGAAGTGCAATGAAAATACCTAAAACAACTAGATTAGAAGCACTCTAAGATCAGACTCACAGTTTCAATTGTTATGTGAAAAATAAGCATGTGACTTCTAAAAGCAAAATTATGAAGGTCCTTACTCTAGAGCCAAAGCATTTTTATACAATAGTATGATTTTGCATCCATTTAAGGGTGTTTGGGGTTGTTTTGCTCTTTCCATTTCCTTCATTAAAAATAATGATTTTCTCTCCTCTGTAAAAGTGTAATAAACATCCAGTTTGTCTTTTAAAATACAGTTGTCAAATTTCAAAGGTTAAATATATGGGAGATTTATCCTATAGGTCTTTAAGGTACAGAGTCTGTTCAAAATAATAACTTATATCCTGATGCACTGTTACCTGGGGGCTGTATAGAATCTTAAATGTGAAATTTTATTTTATTTTTAAAATATGCTAGAAGGAATATTAAAAACATGCACTTGAAGTTCCACTGTTGTGCTTCACTCCTTGGAAGCAGTGGGTTCACAGTGCTTGCTACTAAGTATACAAACACTTTTGAATTAGCAGTTGATGGTGAGAATAAACTACGAACTCCATAACATGAAAAAATTTTTTCTTGCTACTGGAATACTTTACTTCTTGACAGAACTGAAAAAGAAACACAAAGAAACCTGGAAAAGATAAAGTCTGGAAACCCTCCTTTAGGATGCTTGTGACACAGTTTCCAGTTTTGCAATGAAGGATGTGTTACAGTAATTTAAAAGTTAGTCATTCATGTGCATGTGCATGTCTTTGTATATGAGAGAGAAGAGAGTGAGAGAAAAGAGAGATAGGCAGAGAGAGACAGAGAAACAGAGACTGACTGAATGGTTAGTTATTTGGTGTGCAGTATTATACTATTTCTGTGGCATTGGGGTCAGCTACATTTTCAACATAAAAGTCCAGATGGTTTTATACTGTCAATCAGAGGAGAGTTCACTGAGATGTAATATTGTGAACAAAGCCCTAAGCACTGTACAAATACTGGAAAGCTGCTGTGTGCACTGCCTAGACACAAGAGCAGATCGGTAGAAAAACAAACCAAAAGAGAATCCCACAATTAGGCAGTATAGGATAGGGAAGCTGGCCGGCTGGGCAACGGTGACAAGGAAACTCTCGGCCAGTTCTCATAAATGGAAGAGTCACATATGGGCAGACTATGGGATGCTGCATCGTACCTAATGATAATATTATTTACGCAGTGTCAGAACATCATCCAAACCCCAAGAACTGTACGCAACTGGTAATGATATAAGGGCAGTGAGCTGGGCAGTACTGGAATGCTGTCTCTAGCCAAGTTCATAAACCAAGTAGAGAACTTCACAGTATAGCAGTTTGAGGGTAATTTGGTAATGGCAGGTACTGAGCACCACAAACAAGAATGTTATTTTCATTCATGAGTTTACCCGAAGATTTTAAGAAAGCATCACATGTAGCATTTATTTGGATTTAAAGAAAAACCTCAAGAGGAAAATTCAAATGACATGTGACTTCTATCGCTAAAAGCTAAAGAGAAATGTGATAAGCAAAAATGAAAAAATCACATTCACAAACCTAGAAAGACTCTTGGTTCCCAGACATCAGCCTCCAATAAGTTTCAAGAACTATATCCCTTCTCAAGACCCCAAGAGGCACCACCACCCACTTCTAATAGAGAAATCTAGTAATATATTTTTTCATCAAGAGGTAGTTGGGCTTAATTTACTTAATTAACCTACTTCAGCAAGCTAATGAGATAGCATAGTGGTTAAAAGCATGGGCTTAAAAAGAACAAACAGTGTATGGCCTTTGCAAGTGGCCAGACTTGAGCTCAAATCACGTATCTACTATAACTAGCTGTGTAACCCAGTGCAAGTAACCTGACTCTAAGCCTGAGATTCTACCTCTGCTAAACCAGGAAAACAATATCTAGCTTCCAGGACTGTAGAATGTCTACTACATGGTAAATGTTCAATATGTTAGCTATTATTACTATTATTTAAATCCATCAAATCTTACCTTGGTTATAGAGATGCAAAATGACTGCCCTTTTTATGCCTAACAATACTTCACTTACCTACAAATTCTTAACAAGTCATCACTTACTTTTATATTCCCAACTATGATGCACACTAATATAAAGATGTCTTCATGATTAAGATGGTATTAAATTATTCAGAAAGGTACATTTTAATAAAATGATGTTTTATTCCTAAGGTATTATTATATCATTCAGAAAGTTATATCTTTAACAAGAGGTAACAATTCAAAACAAGATATAATTGCCAAGCAAAGTAATTGAATTATTAATTTATAAAAGAATTGTTTGAGAAACCACCACCTTCCTTATTAATTTACCTATATTCACTAGTTTAGCCATAACTTTATTCACAAAGGCTAGCTAAAAACATCAAACATACATAGGTACTTCATATCAGTTAAAAATGTTCACTCTCCCAAAGAAAGTTATGCTTAATGTTTCACAGCAAATAGTTCAATTAAGAACAAAAATAAATAAATAAATCACAGCTTCCCTGAAAGAGAATCTGCTTAATGAAAAGACACAGTCAAGGTACCATTTAAGAAAATGGCAAATCATAACAGAATTATCAACAATCAAATATCACCTTAAGCTTGAATTTCACTTTATACATTACTTGACCCAACTGAACTTTCATTCAATTTATTTTCTATCCAACTATTTGCTTTCCTTGCCCCTCCTTAGATATTTTAAAAAAAAAAAAAAAGGTCAAGGGTTGGGAGTAGGGAAGGGAGATATCATAATGATAATCAACACCAATAGGACTAGTATGGCTACAAGAAACAGAAAACCTAAAAAACTAGACACTTGATCTCATGTAACACAAGTCTGGAAAGAGACAGAGAAGAACTGGTGTAAACCAACCTGCACGAGGACCCAGCCTCTATTAATGGCGAGATTTTTAGTTAATGTAACAACAACTTTAATGATTATAGTCCCATTCGGATTTTCTATTTCATTTTGAGTGAGGTGTTAGAAGTTATGTTTTTCTAAGAAATTATCCATATTGTCTAAATTTGCAAATGTATTAACATAAAATTATTAACAGTATTTCCTCCTTTTTATTGATCTGTGTCGTATTTGTAGTTATACTTTTTTCACTCCAAAAATGAATTGTGCCTTAAAAAAATAAATAAAGCATGCCTGGATTTATATCTGTTTTATTATTTCAAAATCACTAATTTTAGTTTGTTCATCTTCATTTTATATATATATATATATATATATATATATATATACACACACACACACACATATATATATATATATGCTTTCAATTTCACTATTTTTTACTCTTTTTATTGTTTCCTTCCCAGTACTCCTCCTAGATTAAAGTAAGAGGAGCCCTGCCCTGGGCCAAGCTTTAGAAGGCACTGCATATCACAATTTAAAAAGACAATAATAAAAATAAATTTATTAAAGATGATGTGGCTGCGACTGTCAATTTAGATGCAACCCACGTTGTGATATGCAGTATGTTGACTATGACTCAGTTCTATTTTTTAGTATCCGTTATAATTTCTTCTGTGACCCATGAATTATTTAGAATTATGCTTTTATTTCCTGACTTACAGGGTTTTTGAGGAATCTTTGTTAATGATTTCTCTCCTGTTCACACTTCAGAATGATTTCATCTGAGGGGGCGGAGATCACTGGCGGAGGGCTATTGGGGCCTGCTGCCTGCACTGGCAGAGCAGCTACTCCCCCAGGCAAAAAGGGCTGCAGAGACTGACAGCAGGAAGCTGGCCAGGGCACACAACAAGAGAAAGGTGAGAGGGATATGGGTGGGGCACCAACAACCTCTGCTACCCAGGCAAGTATCTTCATTCATTTCCAATGCACTCTTCCACTGTTTCGTTCTTATAACCTCCTTTCTTGGCACCAAAGATGGCACCAATAACACTCTTTGGCACCTTACTTTTGCTCACTTGTCTTGGAGAGATTCCAATAAGAGGACACAGAAAGCTTCCTAATTCAGGTTAATGCTGCACAGTATTTCATTTCAAGAACGTAATATAACTCAGTTAACCAGTCCCCTTTGTGAAAACTACACAGCCACGGCTTCAAAGCAAGGTGACCACTCTAATTTCCAAATCCCTCTCCAGATCCTCTCTTACTCTGCTCGGCTATGAACTTAAAACGAAATTTATTACGTTTTACAAAACATAGCTAGATGTTTTAGGGAGAGAGAGTTTTCAGGGTACTAGGTAGCTATAGCGTTCCAGCCTTTCATCAGCCATTTATGGCAGCTCAGGTGTTTTGTCCTCATCTTGTCATCTGCTAATTGTAGACATCATAACCACAGTGAAATGCAGAGAAGGGGAGATGGCTTTCTCTTTTTATAAGTAAAGCACAAAATAAAATAAAAAAAACTTAGTTGGAAGAACCCCCAGAAGTAATCTACTTAAACTGAATTTGCCAGAATCCAGCACTAGCTTCAAGGAAAACTGGGAAAATCTGGCAGAGAACGGAATCATCATGACCGACTTAAGTCCATCAAGCTTCACTCCCAGGGGCTGGGTACTTAGCCACGCCAAAGAAAACTAATTCTGTTAACAAGGAAGAAGGGCTGTTAGGTGGGCAATGATCAGTATCTGCCACAATACCTCAGATGGAATGAAAATATAACTGTAAGCATCTGAGAGTGAAAAAAATGATTTTAAGTAAGAGCGATTCTTTCAGTTCAGTAAAGATATTGCAGAAAGAAAGAAGAACGAAATATCTTTGATGCCTACTCTAGGTATATTTTAAGAAAGTAGAAATGCTTGATGCTGGGACAAATGACTCATACATTTCAGAACATGAAATTTGAGGCCCATCCTCAGAAACATTTTTCTGCATTTTGTGAAGTTTCCAGAAGGCAAGGCTTTAATAAAACCTAATAATTACCAAACTACTTTTGAGAAAAATAAATTGTGGAGCTTTTGTAATCTATAATAAAAATTAAACAGCTCTAAATGTGAATCATGATGTATTCTTTTCACTGTCAAGATAAAGCAGAATCAAGCTGATTAATTAGACTGGAGCATTTATTCTTTTAGTAATAAAATATTACCCAGATAACGAGCTTATAAAAACAATGACTATGTGTACAGATTTGAAAAAAAATAACCTGTGTACCTACATCCAAGGTCTTTCTTATCAGACACATTCCTACTAGTTCAGAGTAGTTTTTGCATGGCATGCAATATTGGTGCTTAATCATTTTATCTTTATGAATTTTGGTGATTTCATCTGACAAATGTACAAACAGAGTAAGTAAATAGAAATCAAGAACTTTTCATATCTTTAAAAGTCTCCACAGAGATCAGAATTATCTGGTGTAACAAAACGTCATTCTTGCACTTCTATCTAGGGTTGAGTGAGCATATTTTTTAACTTCGCATATAAGTTTTCAAGCTGCTGCTGTTTTTTCTAAAAGTATTCAGAAAGGTTATTTGGTAAAGAGTAGATAAGTTATCGTTAGTCAAATATAAGTGTAAGTTAGACTGGTGAGGTATATGTTTTAGTGAAGTCTGATTAGATTAATAAGTACCATTAACTGCAGCTTAAATGGCTGAGTTTGAAAGATCACAGATACCACTGTTAGGACCTGGAGGTTATGGCTATCAGAGAGTAAAACTTTATATTTTATGACACCATCTTTCAGAAATCTACCTCCCAAATAAGACTGCTTCAAAAAGCAATGTGATGTTTTACCTCAAATGCTTCAGACCTCAAACGGAGTGGGGAAGCCACGGGCACAGAAGTGTTTGTTTGCATGCTATCCACACACATATATTTGTGATACAAAAATTCCATTCCAAAACACTGCGTAATCAAAATGAAATCTAACAGCAGATACAGAAATGGTTTGTTTCAATGCTCAAATCATTGTAGAAATGTATTATATCATTTGGTATGTATGAATGTATTATATCAAATGGTAATGTTAAATGAAAATGTGCCATAAAGCCAACTGGATTCCTTGACCTTAAGTAATATAATGCAATTGGTGCTGAGAAAACACAATTAAATGAGATGTGAAAGCAACTATAAACAATCAATTTTAGCACAGCAACAGTGCTAAAATCCTGTTTAGCACTGTTTCAAGGCAACGACTCACTTGTCATTGCCTTGAAAACTTTTGTATTGATACATGCACTGAAATTCCTAATACTACTAGTGAATCCACAATACTCACTTGGTGATTATCAGAATATAAAACATTAAATTATGTAAGGAAAAATACACTTTAGATTAGAAAAATACAAAATTCTCAATATGCCCCCCAACAGCTTTTACCTTTATAATCCCAAGCAACATGACTTGAGTGCTCACTGCTGTTCCATCTGACAATCTGAATTCTCAGAGGCGATGCATGGCTTTTATACACCAAATGGGTTATTTTCTGAATCCCCAAAATTACTACTAAGAACAGCAACCTACATTTAAATCTCAAGCTGCTCTCTCCCTTGTCTCTGCCCTACCTTACAAGCAGCAGCAGATGGAAATGGCTGCTGACGCCAAGGTGAGCACTGCCGCTTGCAATGTGCCCTCTCTCTAACAACCTAGCTGCTCGAACTCCATTCATTATCAGTCTGGCCCTCCCGACTCCTGCCACCACCAATGCAGTCCTACACAGAAGGGCCTAGAACGGTAAGAACATCGGATATGTAAACCACAGTAGGATAATCTTCCACTATTTAACCATCAGGAGACATATGGCAGTAAGGATATTCAGGAGGATTCCATTCTACTGTTTCCTTAAAATGGAATCGGTATTTCCCATCCACACTTTTCAGTGTGTCTCGTAAGCCCTTCTAATAGGTCCCCCTAGTTCCCACTTCCTAACAATTCAAAATTCAAAACTGAGGCCTGTGTCCCCCAAATCTATTCATCCTTCCAGACAAAGCAAAGTTGACCAACTCTACAAAGCGACCTCCAATTTGTCACAGTCAAAATCAACTTCTCCCCTTTTCATACTCTCATGACACTTTAAAAACTACTCATCTCTGAATAGTCTTTAAAGCCTGTAAGGGCACAGGCCTTGGTCATATCCATCTTTCCAACATTAGCTCCTAGTACAGAGCAGACACCCTAAAACAGCATACTCACTAAAAGAGGCATGGGAGGTTATGGAAGCAAAAACCAAATGTGCACAGGATCAACTCTCATCTCAGGCCAAAAAATGTCATCATACACCCACACGTGCATGTGATAAAAGCACAAGACAAATGAGAAAAGGCATGCAGGCTCTAAATGAATCCACTTTCCTACCGACCAGGTGTCCTCAGAGTACAAATGTACTCGGCTGCTCTGTTGTTGCTAAAGGAATAGCTACTGTAGTCATTCTGACCAATTCCATAGTTGAAGGAAATCTCACAGAGGCCAACAGAGAAGCAACCTCCTTAGAACAAGTACATTTAAAACAGGCTGGAGACGCAGCCTGGGCTCTAATTACCTGTAATGCTCACTGGCGGGAATATTCTGAGAGAAGTACAAAGCCGACGTCCGTGCTCTCCAGTGCCATTTCTTTGCAGGAAGGGTATAAAGAACACAGTGTTCTAACTCTTCTTGAAGCAGATCCACCAGCTGTTTATGGGACCCTCCATAGAATGCCTCAATGATGAGAATACTCATTGGCCCTTTCAAATCTTCACAGATTCTAGATATTAAGCAAAAAAAAAATTTGTATAAATATTTTCAAATAAATATGTTAAAATATTATACACAGAAAGCAAATAAAGTCGTCTACAGACAAATTACTTTTTTAAATAGGTTTGTCCTGCTTTTTTAAAAAGTATATAACACTTGAGGTTTGTACTTTGGAATCAATATTTTTATACCATTCATGTTAATAAGAGGAAATAAAGATGCTTTATTTTTCTGATTTCTGTTTTCTTCATGTCTTAAGATTACTTCCACAATGACTCAGTTTTTTCTCCTACCCAGGAAGTTTAAAGTTCTCTCCCGCTGTGATCACTCACTTCCTGGCTGGAACGGCTATGACCCTGACTCAGTAACCTCAGCACTGGCTTGGCCTAGAGCTCTATCTAGAGTTGGACAGTCACTGAACTCCTGTCCTAACTAACACTTTCACTCCAAGAGCCCTTCATTTGCATGGGCCTTTCCAGTTCAGGAATTCTCTGATTCTGGAACTCTCATATTAATCCATCTTTAAATTCATCAGCTACCAATGCCTCCAACGAATCCATATTTAGAAGACAGCACACTCATATGCAAATCTCTATTCTCTAGTGTTAAAAATCTTTAGGATACAATTTCTTGAGACGCTTGACCACTTCCTCAGTATTGTCAATATCCCACCCCCAAAGGAAGACCGAAAAAGTAGGGTAAAGCTGTATGCTTGTGAACCAGCAAAGTTTCTACAACCTTACTTTAAACAACAAAGGCATTAAGAGCGATAAAGTAACATTACTATTAAAGATGTGGTAAAATTGTCACCACAGAGAATCGGCTGTCAAGCAACTTTTTACTTTAATAGTATCACTTTTGTTGAAGTGCTCAGTGAGATAAAAATATATCTATGAATGTAAAAACTTTTATATATTTCAAATTATATGCTATTTCCTGTAAGAAGTAAATAAGAAATATCACTTGGTACATAACAACTACATCGTTTAAAAATATTCCAGATGTTTGAATTCTCCTTTATGACTTAAGTAAACACCACTCATTCAGCAAGCATATTGCTTTCCTTAATAATGTTGTTCCACAAAATTATTAGTCTCAAAAACTCAGTGATGCTCCTAACTAGGAAAACTGTGCTTTACCTTGCTCAGTCAAAGCAATGCCTGCTTAAATTGCCTTTCAAAGCAAAATGTCTCAAACGGTTCTCAAAGAAATGACTGAAGTGAAAAAGCTTATTTCTTGATGTCTTAAATCTTCCAATGAGCATTTTTGGGGAACAGATACAAACACATACTTCACTTATCTGTAAAATAGGAAGCAGTGCTCCTCAGGTGGAAAAAGTATGAGTCCTGGGGTCAGGGAGATACAGGTTTGAAGCTCAGCACTGTCATGTCCTAGCTGTAGGGCCTTGGACAAGCTACCTAACATTGTAGGACTTAGTCTCACCTTCTCTAAAATGGGGATAAAAGTACTAACCTCAGAGGTGTGATGTGAAGATAAAATTGAAGCATAGCAGCTGACAAACAGAAATAAGGTATTTTGCCCCTCCCATTATTAGGATAAACCACCTTACTTAAGGAGTAAAGATAGAATCCTCCAGCATTTTAAAATCAGTTCTTTTCAAACACAGCTCCTTATTCACCAAGGAAAGGTGGGAAAAGTAGATATACACATGCATTTGAAAGGCAGTGGGTATTACCCATTCCCCATCAGCAGACTGTATTTCAAATACAAATTTGAGAGTACTGCAGATTTTGTGGGCAAGAAGTAAGCTCAGAGACTGCGCTATGCAGCTCGATTTTTTCAGGCTGGCTGGTGACTTCAACTTTATAATGCTGTATTCAGTAAGTTAACAAAACAGCCTCCAGGTTTAACAAAATGGTAACCAGTAACCCTTCAAATGAAGGAAACTTCTAGAAAGCAAATGAAAAACTAGTGAAAGGCAATTTTGAAAATTATATCAAAGGTTTCAAGAAAAAATAAAAGCAGTTTAACACTAATTTGCTTACTGCATCACATGACAGATATCTGCTATCTTGCTTTATTTCCTCTGACCTAACCACACTAAGGTGTATATGCCGTGTATATGCTTAAAAGGTCTCTAAAAGGTTCTTATTAAAATGACCTGAGATATTTCCCCAAGTGATGGAATGTGATATAAACCACTCTAGAGAATATTCCACTCATATATAACCTCAAAGAAAGCAACATTAATATTTGGAAAAAAACAAGCTTTCTGATTCTTCATTGCTCTGCCTTTTTCCATGATTAATCTAGAGCACGTACCATGCCCTATAGTTACAGATGTTTCTTATGGGTCTGAATCATGAGTTATCTGCAAACTATCAGCCACTGTGGAGGCAGTACGTGTAGGTGCTGCTGTAGATTCAAGACACTCACTAAGCAGAACTGAACACCAAGCGTGTGGGAGGTTGAAAAATAGAAAAGCGGAAAAAAGACTATAGTTATAGTAGATTTCCACCCCTTTAATAGCTCAGTAAGAAGAGTGAAATGTACAGGTTTGAACTAGCGTTTACTTGAGCATTCTTCTAGTGGCCAACGGGTGTGCCTGCATTTGGGGTATTTTTCTAGGGAAAGTAACTATGTCCTACCACCTCTGAAAACTATACTTAGTGGCTTTGATTCATGGAAATTTGTTCTGCTTGTTTTGTGGAGACAGACATATCCTGGCAGTTCCCCCTTTTACTTCTACTGCAACTTTTGCAGCAAGAAGAAATTTTGTTCTTCCCCTATAGTCTTCTTTAAGCACAACCTGGAAGAAAGATGATTCCCACTAGGTGCAAGCAAAAGAGGGGAACCTGATTTTTAAATATAAGATTCAAACCAAATGTCATTACAGCACATTAAAGAACTGCTCAAATAATACTTTCACTGTGCTTCATTGAGCTTTGTTTTAGAAAACACTGCTGGAAACATGAGCAGGAGTTGGGAAAAAAACAAAAAGACACTGTGTTAAAAAGGATTTTTGCTGTTACGCTGGAATTTACTAAAAGATAAAGGGAGTACACCATTTGCCCATTTTAGCAGTAATCCCAGAAAACTGAAGATGGTCACCTGACATAATAGATTCTCAGGAGCACGCCAGGTAAATACAGACATTTTGCACCACTAGCAATGGCTACTGGAGAGTGAGTGTTTTGGAGCAGCAGTAACAGGGCCTCAACACTGAAAGTCCTCACTCCAGAGAAGGACAGGGTCTCCTCCATGGCAGGAAGCTGCGGCCAGGTGTTTGCCAAAAGATGCTGGGTGAGCCTACATGCAGCCAAATGTCTTACATAGGTGCCTGGATTTATGAATCTGTTAAGGCATTAGCACATGTACCACCACAGACCTTAAGCCCTGAAACAATTAAATGGAGTAAGTATATTAGAATTAGGGGTATGGCATTTTAAAAGGAAGAAACAAACAAACAAAACTTCCCACATTGGAGAATAAACACCAAACAGAAAGCCCACGTCCTTTCTACAAGACACTAGAATGATGATATTTTACGAGTAAATGGCCAATCCATTCAAACTCCCTAAAAGAGCATAAAAAATGTTTCAGATAAATTTTTATCAGCTTTTAAGTTTTTCTGCTTAAACAAGTAAGCTTTAGTTTTAAAAAACCTCATTTCTTCAGCATTTTTTATTCCCCAGTGACACCAATGAATGAGAACCTGCTACACTATTAAAGCTTTATGAAAGTTTAATTCATTATCAAATACTATGATTTAATGATATGTGGTTAAATGCTAAACATTAATTTAGCAATATAAAAAGAGTCAAAGTGATAGCTAGGACACAGGAATGTTAAACCACTTCAAGTTCTATTTAAGATTACCAGAGGTCAAAATGATCTATTGGAGAATTATCTGCCTTCCAAAAATGTACATTTACAATTAAGAGGGAATATAAGGTGAAAAATCACAATAGTATTTCATATAAATATTTTGACCAAAATGAAAAGATGCCATTAGAGTCATCTCAATTAAAAATGAGTAATGCATTATTGATAAGATCACCAAGAACAAAAGTAGCCTGAAACCAATGCTGTGAATATTTTTAAATTTATATTAAAACTTTTGTCATCGTACCTGCATTTATTTTAAGCTTGACCCAGTTTCTTTATTCCTTGAGCCATGATCATTTTCAAGGTGAACTACATTTTTGTCTACCTCCTCCAGCAGTTATAACTGCTGTGGTAGTTCAGTTTTTTGTTTTTTGTTTTTAAACAGTATAGCTAAAGGAAACTTGCCATATGCCACTGATTTATTGAAAAAGATGTGCTAAGTATAAATATCTCATGTGGATTTTTAAAAACTAAAGCTAAGTCACATTAGAAACCCATAATTAGCCCTCATATATGATGTCAATGCAGTTACCTATAATATTCAAATAATTTTCCAACCAAATACCAAGTAATAATTTTAAATTAGAGGACGTGTTGTATTAATATATTCCACAGACACCTTACTGCTATTAGTTGTAGGAAGGTATGGTTTCAGTGATGATGGTTTTAACGATTTTAATCCCACACACATGAGAAATTGATTTCACAGGCTAATCCACACATGGCTTGATACCTTAAACTTCAATCAATTGCTGAAAATATATTTTCTATTTGCCTATATACAGTACTTGGAAAGTTGAGCTTGGCAGAGCAAAAACAGAAAGCTTAAACACAAAATGGTGTAAATTGAGGAAAGCAGAATTTGAGTAGGATTTCCCGATAGGTCATCAGAGGTTTACCTAGTATTTCCTAACTGACCCTTTCCCCTCTTCCCTTCTGAACCTCCAACCACCAACTCCAACACACCCAGGTTCTACTTAAAAAGCAACCAATAACCCAGCAGAGTAAAATAGGGCAGTACTGAGAAAAGTTCGTATTACCTTCCAGCCCACTCACTTATTTTAATGATTCATCAGGGAAACCCCAGTTGTTAAAATATACCTGAAATCTCATTAAACAAAAAAAAAAAACAAGCATGAAAAGATTTCTGCTTTGAAACATGTTGTCATTGATTCCCCTAACAGAACCTATTAAGGGTAAATGTGTAGTAAAAATATATTTTGCTGAAAAAGTTTCTTCGAAGTACTATAATACATTCTATTATGACATGGGGGGAAAAAGAGACAAGGATAAACAGATCCTATGAAAAAGTTATTATAAAAAATTTCATAAAAATCATGCATAGCAAATACATCCTAACCCCTAAAGCTTCAATGTAATCTCTGAAGACTGATAAATAATCTAACATTGAATGCAGTGCAATAAACTTGCAATCCTAAAACTACAGGCATTCACAATATTATACACAAATAAAGAAAGTCTGACCAATAGTAAGGCGTGAAATTGGATTCCTGAGCATTAATTTGAATTGAAGATAACATACAACAGAAACTGATCATTATTCCATTTGATTATGGGGCATACAACCTAACATTTATGACAACTTGTATACTACTGTGTACTTAAATAGCAACATTTTTTTTTTAATCTTGGATTCATACTGAAAAAGATGTAGCACTGTAATATTCTATTCCCCCGCAAGGCTATGGATATTCTAATTTCATCAACTCTGACTTTTGTTTCCTGCTGTGATAACTAAGAAGTGAGGACTTATGCACCAAAACCAAGATTTGGTAAGAAGACTTATATGCCACACTATTTGTGAGACAATTTAAAGCTATTTTCAAATGTGCTGTTCCAAATATATGATTTGCAATGACCTTTTAACACGTGCTCTTTTTAAAACTACAGTCATATATGCATGTATGGCTATTTAATTTTCCCTGACAAATATTTTCATTCTTTCTCGATTTGGGATTTAACTTTCTGCTTAAAAATATCCATCACTTATGCCATGACTTGAATTAATACAAAGTCTTCGTTATAACTATCAGTTCAGTATCAAATGCAAATTCGACAAATACCTACATGTACCGACAGTATGACATCATTCACTTGTTTTCAAATATGCATAATTTCCACAAAGTAGATATATATGTATATATAAAACAAATTCATTACCTTACATTTTGTAAAGTAATATTCCATATTAATAGCAAAATTATAACTGAAAATTTTTCTCTTAGTGTACTGCTTTAAATCCACAGACAAATAAAATATTAACCCTCTTTCAATTTTTCATTGCTATCATTTTCATGAATAATTTTAAACTATAAAAGTGCAATGAATTAGTTCTACTGAATACTAAAAATATTTTCAATTTGCTGACATTTTAAAATGTGGCAGTGTATTTATGAATCAATTGGAGATTTTATACCAGAAAATTATCTCATCACTCATTTGAACTATTGCATTACCCTTTTAACTAGGTCTCCATGCTACCATGCAATCCAGTTCCCATCACACCATTCTCCATAATCCAGCCACAAATTATCTTACAAAATGCAAATCTGATCATGAAGTGACACGCTCAAAAACCTTCCATATCTCCATCACCTAAGGACAAAACCCAAGGCGCTACACATGGCAGTTAAGACCTTCCTTTTCTGGCCTATTCCCTTCTTTTCACTACAGCCTTGCTTCCCCTTCTCTGACTTCAATCCTCTTCCCCCACTTCCCCAGGATCATCGTAGTAATACCAAGTACTCACATATCTATACACTCACATGTGTGTATTTTACACTTCTGTGACTTCACACCTTTATCTCTTTTCCGTCAGCCTTTTCTTCAAGTTCACCTGATGAAATTTTCTTAAAATTTCTGCATGTGAATCACCAACTCCAGGAAGCCTTTCCCAGAACTCCTCTTAAACATGACTTCTTTTCTACTCTGTACAGTAGCATTTTACTTGTTTCACTCTATTTCCATGTTCTGCTTCCCTGTGGGGCTGCAAAAAATTTGGAGGATGAGGATCATGTCATTATTTTCCTGGGGGTTATCCCAGCATCTGCTATATAGTGGATGTCACTAAGTTTTTTGTAGAGTTGAACTGAAGATCAGGAGGAAATGGGAAGTTGATTCTGCCCTTAAAGAAGTAACACTGCTTTCACCTGAACACAGGTCCTGAGCAAACCAGTGTCAGGCAGCACTATACTTGCTACTAGTGATTTCCCATTATTCCTGAAGCCCAAACCAAATCAAGCAGCTAGTATATCTGAACACATTTTTTTTGTTGTTCTTTTGGTTTTTTGCAATACGCGGGCCTCTCACCGTTGTGGCCTCTCCCGTTGCGGAGCACAGGCTCCGGACGCGCAGGCTCAGCAGCCATGGCTCACGGGACCAGCCGCTCCGCGGCATGTGGGATCTTCCCAGACCGGGGCACGAACCCGTGTCCCCTGCATCGGCAGGCTTACTCTCAACCACTGCGCCACCAGGGAAGCCCCTGAACACATTTTATACTCTCTTTCAAATACTTATTCTTTTTTCTTACTGTTCACTGAATTTACTGAAATGAATAAATTATTTTCACGTAGATGCGTGTTTGTCTTAACCTACTAATGCAACAGAAGTAACAGTGATTAAAGATGTGGGAGAAACACCATAAGCAACTGAATTCTAGGCCAAAGCAAGTTTCACGGCCTAAGAGAATATCTCTGAGATCCATGAATTTTGAAAATCACCTACCGTTTTTTTATTCTGTTTGATCTATCGTCATCCTAGTTTAATACTAGAAGTGGAAGTAGGATGAGTAACCAATTCCCTCACCATCAATCTGGAGATCCCATTCCACATTTAGTAATTAGGCTTTTATTCAACAGGGAAGAAAAAAAGGCATTTTTAAGTACTTTCTGCCAACAATTATGCATTTTATAAAAGTTCGACAAGATAAATAATGTATTTGCTTTCTCAAGATGGCATTTCTCCAAGTTTTCCACCTTCCTGAAATGGGCTGCAAATCAGCTTCAGTGGGAGAAAATAGGGCTATCTGACCCATTCGGATATGGACCCCTAAGTGGAGAAGCCAGGGTGAATCACAGAATCATAGATGGCAGGAAGGCTGGTGCCACTGTTCGATCACTTCTCTTTTATAGAAGAAGAAATAGAGACTACTGGCATCAAAGAATAAGTGACAGAGCAAGGTTTAAACCCAGGGTTTCTAACCCCATATTCACATATCTTTCCATTATGCTTCATTCCAGGCACCTGATATGACCTGAGTAGAAGGCACCTCCATTTCCTAGTCTTTGTAGTTTTTGGATTGAATATCAATATTTAATAATTATTACTACGTAATGGTATATATTGCAGTATAAATGTATATGCATGTGGAATGTAAATGTCACTATAAGATGATAGATACATTTATTGCATATTACATTTAATAAGAACTCCCAATAGTTTGTAAATCTAGGACATCGGTGGTATAAGTCACACAAAACTGAACACCAAATGGTTAGGATCACAAAACTCAAACTTTTGTGACTTCTTCCTGAGTCCTGTATAATCATCCCTCCCCTCACCTCACAACCCTTATCCTTCATCCCCCAGCTCTAGACTGGCAATTTTTTGATAGGATAATAGGATGGACAAAAGACAATATCCAAGATTCATATAGCAAGAAAGGTGTGGAGGGGGAGGGGAGGAGGTCAGCCATAGGGCTATACTCAGTCTATTTCATAATTAGCTACAGTCACCATCAAACAAAGTTCGGGTCCCCTTGATGTAACAATCTGTAGTACTTCTCAGTACTTACCCCTTGTAGACTATATTTACATGAGTGATTACATAATACCCATTTCCTCCCCTGAATATTAAGTTCCATGAGGAAACTGACCAGGTCTGCTTGATTATCACTATACCCCCAGCACGTAGCAAACAAAAGGTGTTCAACAAATGTGCATTGAGTCTATAAACACATAAAACCCTTTAGCAATGGCCTCGACAATTTCTTTCTAATTCATCCAAGACCTTTATTATTATCAACCACAAATAATCACCCCTTACTACCACTAAGTACAATTTACTCTCATGGACAGAACTTAATGCACACTTTCTATCACCATCTAAATATAACAGGTGGCATCTTATTGTATTCAAAAGGACACACCTCATTCTAAGGAAAACAGTTCTGCCAACAGCCCTGCTGAGGTGTTTGGAAATCATGTTTCATACCATGGCCAACTACCTTCTCTGACCTGACTGGACTCTGTAAGAATATTTAACCAAAGGACAGTCAAGTCTATAACCTGGAAGGACTCAACCGGTTTAATCATTAGACTGACATTTTTTATTAGACAGAAGCATTATCTTGCTACCCTACATGGACTTCTATGCCAAATTTTAACTCAGACCTAGCTTGTGCAAGGTAATTATAAATATATACACCAAACAAATTTAAAACAAAATGACTAACAGATTCTTAACTACCCTGGCACTAGTGCATCTCACTCAAACATCTTTTAAGAACTTAATACGTATTAACTAAAAAAAAATTATTGAAAAGTTTCCCTCTCCAAGTGGGAGGCACATGTCACATTTTCAGTTAATTCTGAAACAAAGATAGCAAAGTTACACTAACACTCAAGCATTCTCAATGTCCTATTTGAAGTGCAGCAAACCAAGCAAACATGGGTGGCATTCCCTTGATGAGTTGAAATAAATGTCACCAAGTATAACGTTCTGGATTTACTCACTTCCAGTGAAAAATAAAAAGGACATAATCTCACAACTCAATCTGTTTATCAGTGAGGGAAATCAACTTAAAAGAACTGCAAAATCAGGGGGCAAAATAGTTATCAGGTAAACAGTTGGGAGAAGAAAAAGAAATTTCCATAGAGGAGCAGAGGGCCAGAAACAGAAATCCTTAGTACTGATGTTAGATACCTTTAATATTTTAAAATTCATTTTATATCAGTGAAAGTCACCCTGCAGTAACATATTTTTTAAATGGTGTTAGGAAGCATGAAGTGAAGCCAGTATTAGAAGCTGTCCTTTTAAGATCCAAATCAATAAAACCATAAAGATGTATCAATTAAAATATTTAGTGTCACTTCTCTCATCTCCAAACTTCCACATGAATATAGAAATTTATTAGAAGTAGCATTAGTTAAAAGTGCGTTTTCTTCTATTTATTTATTGTAACAGGTCTTTTTCTAGTTGCCATATATTTTTCAAGCATCTTCTGATTTGCCAGTAGTCTAAGACATTTATTGGTGGTTTAAGAAGTCATCTCTAGATACAGTCTAGGGATTGTTACTGATAAATTTTTAAAAGCCCAAAAACCCAGTTTAGACCAGGACTGAGTAAATCTGGGGCTAATAGACGTGGTAATGAGAGCTGTATCACTATTTTTAAATATCACAAGGGGCATATCATTAGCTACTCACTATTATAAGAGAAGGAGTCAGTCTGATAATAATAGACTGGGATTTTAATATCCTGAAGATATTTAGGAATGAGCCTATTGAGTAATGTAAAGGAATTACACAGACAAGGGTATATAATTTCTAGAAGGTCTACTATTCTCCATAGTTTTGCACAGGCTGGCCCATATCATCTGACACACAAGTTTCCACTAAAAGAAGATAAGAAGCAATAGCTCAAAGTTCCCAGATTGCAGCAAGCACTATGACTTTTATCTATCTAGTGGCCTTGCTTGCCACTATTATCTCTTTATCAAATGGTTTTTCAAGGAGACATTCCAATAATACAAATATTTGGTCTAATGAGGCAGACCCTACAGCACAGAGTATTCTTTGCAAACTACTCAAAGCCGCACTCTGCATCCTCACTATCTCTTAAGGAAATAATTTCACAGTTTGCAAACAGTGTGTTCAAACAGAGTAAGGTTGCTTAGGAGTTAATTCATTCCCCCTTGCATCTCTACTGGCATATATGTGTTCCATATCTGGGACCGTAAGTCTCTCTACTAGATTAATTAGCATACAAAGTTAACAAACAGCCTGAATCACTGTTGAGAGAGATAATAACTTAAACTCCTAAAACTAGGTATATAATATCCTGTATTTCATATAATGGTCGTTCAACTGATTTTAGTAGAACTGAATGAAGTAAAGAAATACTTTGCTTCCACTTATTATCGCTCTTGCTCAATGCTCTCATGTCCCTTTTCTTGCCTTGTTTCTAAACTTTACTTGCAAGAACTAAATTTAAAATATCAGATAAACTCCTTCAGATTGTTCAGAGTAAATGCCTGCCAGGCGCAATGTGTTACCTCTCCTGGGAGTACCTGTAGGAGACAAAGGAGTGACAGGTGATGGTGAAATTTCAGCCATCTGCAAAGTACAGTTGATCCTTGAAGAACAAGAGGAAGAGGGGGGTTAATCCATGTATAATTTATAGTAAGTTCCTTCCAATGTGTGAATCCAACCCACCACAGACCCTAGAGTACTGTAGTATTTACTACTGAAAACTATCCCGGTATATGCAGACCCATGCAGTTCAAACCTGAGTTGTTCAAGGGTTAATTGTAGATGAGAATAGTTGTGAATTAAAAGGAGCTTTCTCAAGTCCTGCAAACACAGCCTGAAGGCTGCTACCTACTCTACTAATGCATAAGGCTAGATCTGCTTGAAAGTATTAAAATGCCCTATCACATTTGAACATAATACAAAAGGTTTGAAAACTATGCATATCTTTTGATTCAACAATAACACTTCTAACAATTAACTCTGGAACTTGTCAAGAATCTTTCTTAAAGTCTTTGCCCCAAATTGAAAACAATCAAAATATCAAAAAAAAAAAAAAAGGATTTCTTATGATCAAATGATCAGTGATCAAAAATCATAATGAAGACTGTTTACTGGCATGGGAAAATGTCTCTACTATTGTGTGACTGCATGAAATGAATGTATTAAAATATATGACGGAATGACTAGATAAACGAGAGTGCACATGCACACAGGTAGATATAAATAATCATTTATGGTAGAATTATGAGTGATTTTGTTTTTCTCTTTGTACTTCATTTTATTCTTCAAGTTATCTTCACTGAATATGTTTCAACTTAAAAGAAACTATAAATTTTTCTTAACTTTAGGGAAGGAGGCCAAATCATTTGAAATAACAAACTACTTCCCAATTACTGAAGGCTTACTCCCCTTCAGGAGATTGCAAGTGGCTTTCAAATTATTTTAACTGCTATTGCTATAAGGAAACTTATTAAAAAATAATCATCAAGGGTTAAACTAATGCAGCTAGGGTTAGTCACAAACACTATAATTTGATTTTGCAAATACTGCTTGCCTAATGCATGAAATAAAAGTAATACTCAATTAATTTAAAAATGTACTCGAGGGACTTCCCTGGTGGCACAGTGGTTAAGAATCCGCCTGCCAATGCGGGGGACACGGGTTCGAGCCCTGGTCCGGGAGGATCCCACATGCCGCGGAGCAACTAAGCCCGTGCGCCACAACTACTGAGCCTGCGCTCTAGAGCCTGCGAGCCACAACTACTGAGCCTGTGAGCCACAACTACTGAAGCCTGCACACCCTAGAGCCTGCGCACCGCAACGCAGAGTAGCCCCTGCTCCACGCAACTAGAGAAAGTCCGCATGCAGCAACACACCCAACACAGCCAAAAATAAATAGATTTTTAAAAAATGTACTCTAATTATTAAATAATTATAAACAGATCAAGATCTTTATTTACTATATATAAGAAATCTGGAGCTGTACTTTGACAGATCGTGTTAAGAACTAAAATATTATTTTGGTACTTATGGTTTTGAATAGGAACATGGGTAAGTATAGCACAAACTCAAAGTTTTAAAGTTCAAGTGAAATGTCAAAATTAATTGGAGCCATAAATAATTAGGTATGCGTCTTGAAATAAGGGGAAATATTTAATTAAGGTGAATAAAATTGAAAGAACTTCTAGTTTCACACTTAATTTCCAAAGTGTCTGTATTAAGAAAGAAGAAAAATGTTATTGCATTATCATCCATATGTGTTACACATGTTTGAAAAAAGAAAGAGACTCATTGGCTATCCAACTACTAGAGACACCGTCCTGCAACATTAAAAGACTGTCTCCTCTCATAACCACTCAGATCGTTCCTATATTTAGATACATGCAATAGATGAATGGATACTCAATAAATATTCACTGGATACTTGATAAAGTTGAATTTTATGACATGTGAATTCTATCTCAATAAAGCTGTTATTTTTAATTAATTAATTAATTAATATTAACTCAATGGCAACTCAGGCTTAGTAGAGAAGTATTTTCAAATGGAGCCTCCCAGTTCTAGTACTTTTTACAATTTAAACACCATGTTTCATTTTCAAGTAGTAAGAAATAACTCTATTATTCCTGGAATTGTTTTCCAATGTAACTGTTTCATCATATTTCATTTTTAAAACCATCTATACTGAAACACTTCACTTACAAATGTAGAAAGAAAACAACCTACCACTAAAAGTATACAAAAAATTAAAAATTAACCTCCAGAAAACACAAAAATACTAAAATATGAAACATGTAAATGAAAAATTAGACAAGCTTATCATTCCATCTATTTTTAAAGGGACACTAAGAATACACCTATCAATATATAACTTTCCATATTTTAAAACAAGCACAAACTTGATATGAAGAAGAAGAAATCCTAACCCTAGGAAAGCGCCACGTGGCGTTTTTTAACTTTATTGCCAATTTGTTGACTCTCTGTCCCAGAGCAGATCACCTCCAACATTAGTACTCTGACCTCACAGAAAAGTGACAGATAAAGTTTATGGTGAGAAAAAATGAGTTTCTATGGGTTTCCAAATGGGAATTCTTATGACACCAAAAGCCATATAATAATATTGATTTTGAGGGCTTCCCTGGCGGCGCAGTGGTTAAGAATCCGCCTGCCAATGCAGGGGACACAGGTTCGAGCCCTGGTCCGGGAAAATCCCACATACTGCATAGTAACTAAGCCCGTGCACCACAACTACTGAACCTGCGCTCTAGAGCCCGTGCTCCGCAACAAGAGAAGCCACCGCAATGAGAAGCCCGCGCACCGCAACGAACAGTAGCCCCGCTCTCTGCAACTAGAGAAAGCCCCTACACAGCAACGAAAACTCAATGCAGCCAAAAATAAATACATAAAATAAATAAAATTTTTTTAAAATAATAATAATATTGATTTGATAGCTAAGTTTTTTACTGCCAAATTACAAACTTCAGATTTCTGGAAAAATATCCAAGTGAATTTGCAGTAAAATACAATAAAAGAGAAGGCTGAGCTCATGATCAGCAGTCTAGATTGCTTTGTAAACTTTAAATATACATATAAAATAATTTTTTTAATCAGGTCTTTTTTAAAGTTTTCAGTATCTCAAGACTGACATTTTTTACTTTGGGACTGACTGATGCTCTTCCAGACATTTATCCAAAGTCAGTCATAAGCTCACACCTTTCTGAGAAAATATAAACAAGGATTATTTTCTTGTAAAACCATCCTCAAAAATTAATTAGAATATTCAAAATATTCCATTCTCACAAATGAAAATAAGTTGCTTGCTGAAATGACAGTCTTCCATTTCACTGCCTTAAAAATTAAGCTGGCATGGATAATAAAAGTGTTTTCTAACTGAATATGCTTGGCATTCAAATATTTTTAAAACAAATACTAATCCATAATTAGATTTCACAGGCACAATCTATAAAAAATAGAATTTGTTTTTATTTTTCTGAGAGCAATATTAATGATTTGATATCATAAAAGTTGTAACAATACCATTGCTTGCATAAAACAATAAACAAACCCGCAAATGAATGTTTACTTTCTTTTTCAGTCTAATTTTTACCATTCATTCATTTAGCAAATATCTATCGTGCCTGCTACGTGCCCATCACTGTTCTGGGTACTTGGGGATAAACTGGGCAACAAAACAAACGTTCCTGTTATCATAAGAAATTTCTTTCTAATTGGAGTAAAACGACAATCATCAAGTAAATGTATATCAGATGGTGGCATGTACTATAAAGAAAAATAACACAGGGTAATGGAGAATAAGGGCTGCTGAGGATGGGTTGGGGAAGGGCAGGATTTTATATGGAGTTGACTGAGGACGCTTCACTGATGATGAGATGACATGTAAACAGAAACCAGAAGAAGAGAGGGAGGAGGCTCTGCAAACCTGGATCTAAAGCCTTCCAGGCAGCAGGCACAGCAAGATATTGAGATGGAATATGCTTGGCATGTGCAGAGCAGGAAGGTCTGTGTGACGGCAAAGCATAAACGAATTTGCTTTATTCAACAAGCATTTATTGAATGATTACATTCTGAAAATTAGGCTAAGTGTTTTGTGATATTAAAATGACCCAAATATAGTTTCTGGACTCAAGCCTGGATATAATTATAATACAGAGTGAAAAATGTTATTAACCAGTTGAACTGGTTCTCAAAGAGGGACCAATAGTAAGTTCTACTTCAAGAAGATGAACCAAGAGCCTAGGAAGTACAGCAGCCAAAATCCCAATTACAAAGAAGAACTGAAGAAATGTGCAGATACTCTTGGTTCATTCAACAACCATTCAACTCTTTTCTCCTTTTGCTTTCTTCTATTGTAGAATTCAGGCTAAAATACTTAGTCTCCCAGTTGTGGGCAAGACTGTTCCACAGTCTTCCAAAATGACATAGTGGAAAGAAGGCTCAAAATTGGAAAGCACCCACTATTAGGAGCCAGGACACTGCTGCACAACTCTGAACAAATCAACAACCTGCAGGGCTTTTAGCTGACCCACCCCAGGCCTCTGGTATCAGGCCCTCCCCTCCCAAGCCCTTCTGCCCTCAGCCTCCCTTATCGTCCTCAAGCTCAACAACATTTAATCTGTCTTCCATTCTTCCTCTGAAATTTACAGGTACCTTAGTGTCCATCCTCTCAAAAACCTATGACTATTTCTACCTAAGAAAGAAAATTACTTAACAAGAAACAAGACCTCTTACAATTTGGTCCCAAGATCCTTTTTAGCCTCAATTCCTATCACTGCCACAAGCCTACCATTACTCCAAACACAACAGACTCCCTGCCATATATCAAACATTCCACATACATTCCCACCATCAAGCACTGCTAGTGCTACTTCTTCTTTCTGGAATCCTTTCACCTTTACTACCTGTCACATTCCTACATATATACAGTTCAAGACTCCACTGAAATCCCATTTCATCCATGAAGGTTTAAGTCAACTTCTTAGCCATATTCAGCCCATCAGAAGTAATTACTCCTTCCTCTGTAGTAGTAACACCAGCTTGGCTTACACCCCAATAAGAGCAGCTACCACAATCCTACTTATACTATCGTTGTACAGTATATGTGTGTGTCTTCCCAACCAGATTTTGTTTCTCTGGCAGCAGAGTTTGTGTACAATTCATATTTATATCTATGCATAATCCAAGCAAAGTACTTTGTATGCCAGGCATTCAATTAATGTGTTTCAAATTCTCGTCAATAGACTACAAGAAGCCCTCGCAAAAGGCGAGGGGGCAAAAGAGGTATTCCTGAATTGCAGATTACAGCAGCATTATACAGTGAACTGTCCAGCAATCAGCTATTCAAGTAAGTTCTAAATCATTGCAGGTATCACTGAATGAGGACAAAGACAACAAAAAGTAAACCATGAATGCTTATTGGGCAGCATAAAATTAAAGAGGAATGGGGAAATGCAAAGCCTAAAGCTACCTATATTAGGAAGTATTACCAAGGGATACTCAAACAATTCATTTAACAAATATTTACTAAGTGCCTACTTTAGGCCAGACACTATTAATTGCTGAGAATACAAAGGTGAAAAATAGTGAGAAAGGGCTGAACTTTTACAAGCAATATTTTTAAGTGCAAAGTGTTGGCCTATAAATTACTTCCTGAAGTATGACCAAAACAGCATCTTAAGGACCAAGAGACTGACTATGGATACCCAATTCCAAATCTAGAAAACTATATTGACTAAATTGTGATTATGTAGGCACTCTCTCCCAGGACTGCTTCTGAATGTTAAAAGGGCCTCCTCTATTTTCAGTGACTATAAACTGCTCAGATAGAAAATTTGAGTTCCAGATACTTGAATACATTCCCTGCTCTGAGATAAGTTCTATCCATGCACAGGTTGTTTTAGTAATTAAGGTGCCAACAACCCTGCCGTTGTGAATGAAAAGGGAGGAATTTATTAAAAGAGTGCTATATAGGGGATGTTGTATGGGAGATAGTGGATAGTTGTTTGCTTTGTCCCCTGAGGTCAAAATAAAAGAAACAGAATGAAAATACAACAAAAGGGATTTAGGTTAGACATAGGAGGAGTTGTGAAGCACTGATTCACACTACCAAGTTATACTCTGAGCCATTTGTTCTGCAGATTTTGAAAAAAGAGATGGCCTGCTTTCTTCTTAGTTTAGGGCAAAGCAAGCAGATGTAAAGATGACTTCTTAGGGTTTCTTTCAGACATGTTTTTCTATTGTATGTAACCATTTGCATGCACAATGGAAAAATATGAAGCTACCATTCTAAGAATTAAAAGAAAGAATATAGCCAAAATGCCATCTAGCATAAATTCTGATTTAGTGTGCTCTTAGCCATAAGGCTTCCAAGGATCTAATAACTCCTCCTTATAAGTCAACATCAATAATATAAATTATCGGGGGCTTCCCTGGTGGCGCAGTGGTTGAGAGTCCGCCTGCCAATGCAGGGGACATGGGTTTGTGCCCCGGTCCGGGAGGATTCCACATACCACGGAGCGGCTGGGCCTGTGAGCCATGGCCACTGAGCCTGCGCGTCCGGAGCCTGTGCTCCGCAACGGGAGAGGCCACAACAGTGAGAGGCCCGCGTACCGCAACAACAAAAATAATAATAATATAAATTATCAAATGACTTATTTACCTCATTAATAAACTCAAATTGCTTATTTCTTCAAAAACTGAAATCTTAATATATGAGAACTACAAAATATCCTTGTTTAAACAATAATCTATTCATGGAGTTAAAAAGAAATTATATTTTTTTATTTACCCATGAATAACTTGCTCCAACAAAAATATTGGTACTAAGTCATTTTGAGGATTTTTCTATAACCCTTATAACTGAATATCGTCTACTCAAAACGACTTTGACATCTTTACATTGATGTTCCCTTAGCAATAATGAACGATTTTATAAAATTTAGTCCACAACCCTCAGAAATTAAAAATATGACTATGCCCTTTACATGTATAAATGATTTATACCAATTATATTAACAAATATATTTCTTAGTACTTATTCATTCATTTAACAAGTGTTTTATTGAGGGTCTATCTAGGCACTGTGCTGAGTGTAGTAGGGACACCAAGATGACCTAATTAGAGTTTCTGTCCTCAGTCATAGAAACATAACCTCACAATACCAAAACACATGTACTGGATGTCAAAAGGGACATCCAGTACATGTGTTATTTATGGCTGAGTTGGGTTTCTGTTGCTGCGCATAGGCCCTCTCTAGTTGCGGCAAGCGGGGGCCGCTTTTCGCTGTGGTGCGTGGGCTTCTCATTGCGGTGGCTTCTCCCGCTACGGAGCATGGGCTCTAGGTGTACGGGCTTCAGTTACTGTGGCTCGCAGGCTCTAGGGCGCAGGCTCAGTAGTTGTGGCGCACGGGCTTAGCTGCTCCGCAGCATGTGGGATCTTCCCTGACCAGGGATCGAACCCGTGTCCCCTGCATTGGCAGGAGGATTCTTAACCACTGCGCCACCAGGGAAGCCCAGCAAGTTGCTTCTGATAAATGGAATACTTATAAATGGAATGGAATATTTCCTGCCATATCAATAAACAAAGGATGCCACAGTCGTCAACGATTGCAACCCTCCAGTGTGAGCTGGTGAGCCCTGCGGAGACGCAGGGCTGAAAAGAACACCTGCCATCTAGCAGCCATCAGACTGCGGCCACTCCCTACAGTGAGCCCTAAGGAAACTCAGAATGTGAAAATACAGGATACTGGCCCCAGATAGCTGAGGTGCATAATCAAAGGAATGATTTCAGTAAGCCCAGATTCTCAAATCTTCCCGTACATAGAAAAGCGCTAAAGTCCTTGAGATATCTGGTTTTCTTTAATTAACAGTAATCTTTTGACATTCCGACTACCTGCCCTTTTGTTGCAAAACTCCTATATATCCTGGCTCCTCCTCTCACCTCCTTGGAGCAGTTTCTCAGAGTTATCTGAAATGCTGTCTCCCGGGCTGCAGTCCTCATTTTGCCCCAGATAAAACTTAACTCGCAACTCTCACGTTGTGCTTTTTTTTTTTTTTGCGGTACGCGGGCCTCTCGCTGCTGTGCCCTCTCCCATTGCGGAGCACAGGCTCCGGACGCGCAGGCTCAGCGGCCATGGCTCACGGGCCCAGCCGCTCCACGGCATGTGGGATCTTCCCAGACTGGGGCACGAACCCCTGTCCCCTGCATTGGCAGGCGGACTCTCAACCACTGCGCCACCAGGGAAGCCCTGTGCAATTTTTTAAGTCAACACTTTCTACAAGTACCCGGGAAGTTCAAAGGTCCAAGCAACTAACTATACAAAGAGAACTAAGGAAGTATGGCAGATAACTTTAGGATGGATCAGTTGACACTCATTCCAATTCTCCTTCTCCCTGCCTTCCTCCAAAATAAAGGCTAGAAAGCTAAATACTTTTTATCTCATTCTAGAGGTAGTTAGGTGACACACTTTTGGCCCCTGAGATGCAGGCAGAAGTCCCCAGGAGCGGGCCTCTCTTTCTAAAGAAAAAGAGAAAGTTCTCCATGAAAACTAGGCTTCTGGGCTCCCTTTACTTTTCTTCCTGCTTCAAAGTAAACACAATTTCTATAGGTACAAAAGTCATCTGTGGAATGAGAAGCAAGCATTACGTGCTAAGGATGATGGAGAAGGATGATGTTACCTGGCCCCCTGATGAACTAACTGCCTCCCGACTTCTTACGCCAGGAGACAAATAAAACCCTTACTCATTTAAGTCACAGTCAGTAAGGTATTCTACCACTTGGAGCCAGAGGCATTTTTACCATTAAAAGAAAGCTACAACAAAGAGGAGATGTTTGAGTTGGACTATGGGTCCTTCTTCCTTAATTCAGCTGTTATCTAGTCCTTTCTAGCTAGAGGAATTAAAAACAATTTTGAATTTTCATGTCCGCAGTTTTACTATAGTATTCTGTAATCCAGATTACTTAAATAAACATGTTCTAACTCTTCCACGGAAATACATCTATTGCATAGTCATTACAAGATTTTTTATTTATTTCTTTTCCTAACTGAAACCTTCAATCCCCCCAAACCTATAAAATAACATTTCTTATAGCATGATATAAATCATTCATGTATGTAATATACACATACAAATAAACAGCTTAAGAAAGGGGTAAGAAATGAGAATGAAGAGAGAGAAGGAAAGAGGAACCTAGCTTATTTGAAAGTATAAACCATGTTTTTCAATTTTGTGAGCATCTTAAAAAGTATCTTCATAATAAGTTAAAGACCTCAAGATAATAGTATTTTTAAAATAGGAAAGACTCCCGGCAACTTGAAATCAGTGTCTCTGTTTCTGAAAAAATTTCAAACTTGAAAAATACATATCCAACAAGTATTCTTCATCCAATTTATCACTAGCATTATTATATCATTGCCATATCCCACCTATCTCTATTAGCCTCCCTAAGGTAGTAATCTGTCTCTTTAGGTAAGTTTCAGTTGGACATATTTTAAATGTGTACTGTTCTTGAGATAGTTTCAATTGTACACTGCTAAAAAGATTCATTAATTTCAACCACCATCAACTCCATATGCCACACATACTTTTTTTCTGCCTTTTTTGTTCAAATATATTTCACTGTGGCCATTCAGAGGAAAATTACACATTCCAATAACATTTGAGTTCCTCTCCGTTACCCTTTCAGTGGCTCAGGGTAATGATAGAGTAAAGAATCATGTTCTTCACAGGCTCTCCTTTTTTTTTTTTTTTTTTTTTCCATTTGGTAGAATTTCAGCTTCAAATCTCTTGTGCCAAAAAGCAATGGGTAATGTCTAATGCTCTTCTCTAACAGTAGTACTTTGGAGGGAAGGGGAGAGAAAGTCAGGAGAAATCACTCACATTCCCAGCTTTTAAAGAGTCTTAGCATATGGAAAAAGCAATCTCTTATCCTATTTTCCTAAAATAGAATTACAGAATCATAATAGGTAAAGGGGCCAGAGGAAAAGGAAAAAGAATTAGAAAATTTTACAAATATCTCTGAGTATGGGTAATGGCTAAAATGATGAAACTATTGATAGTTCTAGCCCTAAATTCCCAGCGAAATCAGTCAAAAAAAACAAAAAACAAAAAACCTATATGTTCATAAAACCTGGGGCTTATATACTCCTTGGCACTGTTTACAGGTAGAGACTTCCTCTGTAAAATAGATAAAAACTACATCTCATCTTCATGAGACTGCAAGAATGGGAGAAATAAAGATACTAAGCATAGTCAGATAACATAAATGCCTTCATTTTAAAACCAACATTCAAAGACAATCGACTACAGTCCATATGAACTCAAAAGAAAATTCATAGAATAAGTCCCCTTTGTTTACGTCATCTCAACTTCAATTTCATCTGCAGTTATCTCCTTTAAAGCAAATATTTCTAGGGCCCTTACATGATAGGAAGTCTTTTTTCTCAGGCCCATTTTTATTTGGTTATCTTTTTAGGTGCACTAAAGATTGAGTTTACAATAAGCTGAACAGACAGCGTACAAAAGGCTTTTAGAACTATACCATATGGTCCAGGGAAGGGAACAATCTGGACGATCCCCATTTCAATCTGCAAGCTTGTCCACCTCTATAACACATTATACTACGGTAATAAAATATTAAGATGGAAACGTAAAAGCAAAACTAATCTATCTTTAGCATTACCAGGCAACCACACTTCCAAAAATTAACTGATAAACTTAATAAACATTTAATTTATATTCTGAAATTTTGGTATGCAACACCAGGCATACAAACCTAGGCCACTATTCACTAGAAACAATATTTCGGCAGGGATATGTGTGGGTATTCAACTTATGCTTCAGAAATTTGGAAGAAGAAAAAAACACAAAACACTTTTACGGGGGCATATTGGCAGGGGCTGATGTAACAGATGACACATTCTTGGAAATCAAATAAAAGCAATAGGGAAATACCCATTGTTGCCTGCTGAAGGCCTAATCACATGGACACAGCTGGAACCAATGTAGATCATTCATTAATAAAATTGTATTGTAGTAGCCACTTTTTGATGCATTTCAATTACTGCTGTAGCCAAATCTCTGAATTTCTTTGTTCCATGTTAGTAAGATTGTTTGAATGCGAAATATGAGAAGATTTAGAACAGGGGGAAAAAAAAAACCTGCTCTCATGCTAAAAATGAGACTAGCTCAAAAAGCTAAATGTCACTTTACCTTGCAATCTACTTACCCTATCAGCAGCTTAAAATATGCAGTGTAAACCTGAAAGGGGGAATTCATATGGTACTATGGATAAAAAGTGAGCAGTGTGAGATGCCACAGAAAACATATGAAATACTTGTGAAAGTATTCTACAGAATTATAAGATGTCGGGCAGGAGGAATTAAAATGTACCAAAAACTAAGGGGAGAATCAAACAACTGAATTAAAACATACTCTTTCATGTAATACTCTCTAATGACTTTTAACACTGAAGTATGTACTATACGCCTCAGGGAAGGTCACTCATATTTTTGACCACATAAACTTAGAAATCACTATTTGTCATTATATGTTACCAATATTTGATATCAAACAGCACCTACCCAGGAGTTAGGTTTAAAATCTGTACTGATATTCAAATGAAATAAAATACTGGCTATAATTATAAACGTGGTATGTAATATAATAAAGTCCTGGTTAAAATAATAAATTTGGTATTTATCCAATTTTGCTGGTATCTGTTAATAAATTTATTTTTCCATGTTTCTACAAATATAATGATTAAGTTTCTATATCATAATTTCTGCAAACTGCATAATATCAAACTATAAAGATGTAGCAGCCTTGATATGTGTCCTGAATTAAACAAAACTGTAGTATTTAGTATTTACAAAAATGAAAAACTCAATAGCATTTATCAAAAACACTGCTCAAACATTATAGGTCTTAAATATATTTCTACTATGCCTCTGTGTACAGTTAGAATAAACAAATAAATAGGACAATTCATGTTTCAATTCCTAACTCATCGAAAGATATATTCCTACCACAAAAAAGATAAAGGGCTTAACTGCAAATAAAAATTATACCAATGGAGAAAATGTACTTAAAGTCAATAAACAGTATTCAATATACAATTAACATTCAACATATGTGAACATACAGAAGGAAAGAGTTTTTATCTGTACCATCTTTAACCTCCAATTCTAATATTAAAAAACCTTTGTAAAGCAATTATACTCTAATAAAGATGTTAAAAAAAAAACAAAAAACAAAAAACCTTGACACAAAGGACTCAAGACAGTCATGCACTTAACTGGACCAAGAGGAAAAAACAATTTCACTGGCATTCCTTCTCAAAAACATCATCATTCTTAAGCTTAAAATGTTGACCTAAAGATTTAATTAATATAACTTAACAAGCACCTCACTCAGATTCATTTTAGCTGCTCTACAGAAAAAGCCACTTAAATACAAGTTTAAAAAAAAAAAACAGCTTTGGAGGGACTCAAGAATCACAGCATTTAATACACATGCATTATACATACAAATCAATTTGAGTATTTGTTTGTTTTGTTAAAGTAATAAGCCAATATGTTGCTGAACCTGTCTTGAGAATGAGAGAAAATAACAGGTGAGTTTATTTAATGCATACTTCTGATATACCTGTTTTACAAATCCTTTTAATTATTTTAAAGCATTTTTTAAATTAAAAATCTCTGGAAAAAAAAGAACAACTGTTAGATTGCACAAGTTTGTCTTAATGTATCCATAATAGATATATTTTCCAGCATATATGGCATACAAAAATGTTTCACATTAATCATTCTAACACAAACCACTGTTCACTTTCTTTTTAGTCACATTTGTTACACATTTACAAAAATACAGGAGTTTTTCCTCCCAAAGTAATTTTCTCATTGCTAGAAATCATTGACAATTTTAAAAATAAAAATCAGTCAAAATAATATCAATCTCCTCCTAAGAAAACAAATTCTGCCTATTTAATTATTTGTATCTTGATTGTAAAACACTAATTTTTAAAGTAGATCACATGAAAGTAAATCATTTGTTTTGCTTAATACAACAGAGAACACATTTACATTTTGAGGAACATTCTACGAAATTTCATAGAATGTTTGCTCATAGTGAAAATCTAGTCTCCTCTTCAAATCATCACTTAAAAATCATAGTGCTACATTTCCACGTCCCTTGTAATAATAGGTCACTAATTACAATTTAGAAAACATTGGGAAACTTAAAAAATGCTTTTGTGTTTTACCTTGCATTTTGATTTCAAAGGAAAAAAATTTTAATGCACATCCTTGTATTTAATGGAAGCTCACTTGCTTATCTAGCTACACTTATCAGACATTCCAAAAATGAGTACTCAATCTATAAAAGATATGAACTGACTCTGAGTCTGACAAAAATAGAAAACAATAGCAAGCTTTTTGGTCTCAACAAAAGATAGCTTGGCAAAAATATCCATGTAATATAAGCAAATATTACTCAAGAGTTTCAATTCAAATAATAAGCTGTGAAGCAAGACAAGATTCCTACCAATCAAAAATACTATGTCAACATGACGAAAGTTAGCAATATTCAGAAGGGTTTTCTGAAAAGTATGGCAAAAATGCAACTGTGAAGGAAATCTCTAGGAGAGCTGGAAAAGGCAAATTTAGCACAAGCTTCTATAAGGAACAATGCCATTTAGTAAATGTGGAAGTTGTGAGGAGAATGATGTCTCTATTTAAGAACAAGTTTTTTTTTTTCATGATGGTGTTTTACGTGAAGAAAGAGGAAGACGAGGGAAAAGAAACGGTATAAGTAGGAAAAACTAAGGCTGCTTGCTTTCCTTCAGTGAGGCTGGGAGGGTCGACCCTCTGCCTTATGAAAACCACTGCCAGAACCAAGCGACACAAAACATTTTGGCTGCCAGCCTAGAACAGTGCCAGGCTGTTTTTTATTTTTGCGCTAGGCTCCCTCAATTGAGACAGTGTGGGATTGTCACTTTGATGCACATAGAGAACAAAGAATAATATAGTACAGAGGGGGGGAATTTATTTTGCCCCTTTAAAGTCAGGTTAGCATTTTGTTTTCTTTGACAGGTCTTGAAAAGACCCAAGAAACAAAAGTTATGCTGAAGAATGGATCAATTGCCTAAAGAAATTAGCGTGAGTACAATATTGTCGACAGTTTAAAAGCCATTTGAGATTAACATTTTTAAAAAATCAGACTTAAAAGGGGTCCAAGTCATATATTTACCTGTTTAAGAGGCCAGAGACCAAGAAGTACATGATACACCATCACTTAATCTTGTTTAAAATCTGAGAGTATGAAGGAAGGCCATAAAATCTCACAAAAAAAGAACTAATATAAGTATTATAATTTTTAGGTCACTATTCAGAGGCAACTTTCTCAGCTGCTATTGTGAACTTGAGTTCTCCAAAATTAAATAATCTGATTAAAAGATTATAACATTAGAATCTGAATATTTTATGCCTTTTCAGGGAAAGAGGTGATAAACGATCGAAAATGTTTGAAGGATTAAACCACGAATCATCTATGAAGTTGCCACAGACACAAACAGGAAAACCGTCTCTTCTATCCTATTCAATTCTGTACTAGAAGCAAAGCTAACACAAATGAGAAAACCAAGTGTGTGCTGCTGCAAGCTTCAACTAAATCTACTACCTGAATCTGGAGACCAAAAACACCAATAAGCCATTAGCTCCTAGAGGTATGACCTTTTTCTCTCTAATGCACAAGATAAGTAGAGGTAGAGGTTCATTTTCTACAATCCAAATGAAAAGAAAGAATGAACTGTGACAAGCCCAGATCCCATGCTGGCATATTTTACACTAAGCTCAGCATCATCTAGAAGCAGTATGCTTCTCCCTGCCAATCAGGGGGGGAAAAGAAGTTGTGAAAACTACTACAGCGTGGATGAATAGCACCAAAGGTCTACGAGTCCCTTCCTCCTGCACATCTCCACTGAATCAGCTGTTAAAAGAAGACCAACGGCTGTTACAGAAATAGCAAGAACTAAAGCACTTGCCTCAGATGTTACACATAGAGGCATGGAGCATTTACCACCTAAGCCTATCTAATTTCTGCCAAAATGATCCCCTGCCCAGTTTTGTTCATAGCCACAGATTCTGATAGCAAGTCACGATCAGTGATGGGAAAGGCAACAGGGGAGGGAGAACATGGGGAAGAAATCCAGAGAGAACAGTGGCCAAACTCCAAACAATATACACGCTTCTCTTACTTAAATTAGTGCCCATGCACAATACTTTGGGACAACAAAACCTGTGATAAAGGTTTCAGGTACGATGATTTGCTCTGGGCAGCAAGGGTAAGTCTGCCATATAATCAAAAAAAAAAAAACATTATTTTCCTCCTCACAGTTCTCCTTTTGCATTTCCTTTCTTTCCTCTAGGATATACTGCTGATGCTATTACCGCATGGGACACTGATAGTTGTAGGCAAGGCATTCATGTATTGCCAAAGTGGTCCAGAGAGTGATGTCTGGCTGGCTTTAATTCAGCAAGGAATATGAGGCAAAAGCAGGAAGCAAAAAGAATGAAAGGTATAGAAGAAGCCAGGGTATAGCCTGTGTTTTCTGTTTATTAATGATGCAGATGAAATGGGGGGAAATCTAGAAAAAGCAGCCAAGCCAAGTGAATTACAAAGAAAGATTAAAGGAGCTAAATGTGTATAACTTGGCTGACAACCAAAGAACAATATGAGAGCTGTCCACAACTCTCCAAAGTATATACAAAAAAGAAGAGCAGGGAATTTTTATCTACTATTGAAGTGTGAATATATGAAATAATAATGAGATAAAATAAAAATAAAGAAATCTGACTTCAAGTAGCCAAGGAAGTGATCTGGTAAAACTTAAGAAAGGATATGCTTCCTCCTCTTTAGAAATATTTATCATCTATTTAGAAATATTTATCATCTACTGACCCACACTGCAGTAAAGAGTAGATAATAGGAAATGACCACATAATGCCAGAGGACTTAATTCATGGAGAAATAAAAATGAAGTCCCATTTGCTTACCTGATGATCCAGATTTACTGATGTCTCTCTTTACATATGTCTGATCTGGCTAATGAAGAGATATCTGTGAAATCACAAAGGACATAGTTAGGTTGGTATCTTCAAATTAAGCCCAATCTGAATTCTGAATCCTGACCTGGACAAGAGTTTACTTAAATGATCTAGTAGTCTGATTCTTGGATATTCTAAGATGGGAAAAGAACCTCTAAGAACAGAAATACTTTGAGTCTTAACTAAGAGCTTTTTTCAGTCTTTCCAAGGATTTCCCAAATTAATTATGACTCAAAAAAATAATAATAATTCAGATTAGAAGTCCTTCACCTTGGTACATGGACAGCCCTCAGGAGTCTATGCACTCCTGAATGATATATGAAAAATGTGTGGGTTTATGTAAATGTATATGTCTCTGGGGAGAAGGTCAATAATTTACGAGATTTGCACAGAGGTCTATAATCCAAAAAACTGTGAAGAACCTCTGCTGAGTATAGTCTAAAATCTCAAAGGCAGGTTGGAATGCATATAGATAATCAATCCAGGTTTGGAAAACAATGGAGGTGCAGGTGCACAGACACTTGCAGATCTGGGGTAAACACCTTAAGAACACTACTTTCTGGGAGAATATAACATCAAGTTTAAACTGTTACTTAACTTACACAGCCCTATGTTCTCTGCCTGCCATACACAGTGAAGAGAATGATGGGTGGATATTCTGACTCTTCTGTTCTGTATATATTAAAGTCAGAATCCTTAGGTATATCAATACTGACAGGGTCAGAAATAACAGAGCAACTCATCCAAAAAGAATCCTATATGACAAGCAAAAAGAAGGAGCTATCAAAGCAGTAAGAAATGTGGCTCCCAAACAGTTTACATAGCACAAAATCACAGGATTAGCCAAACACATCTCCTAAAATAATTATTCAAAACAGTAATCAGAGTCAGAATAACCTACACCAGAATAAAAAACAGGTTGGAGAACCTTCCAGACACCAACTGTGAACAAGATGGGAAAGCATTCACAGCTAGAGAGAGGATCTGGAGCTGAGGTGTCACCAAAACAACAACAATAAACAAACACTGAGAAGACATAAATCAAGGAAAGAGAAAAAAAAACAAAACAAAATAACTCGAGATGGCTTATTTCACATAATGACTATAGAGTATATTCTCTCAAAGAAAATAGTGTATTTAGACATTCACCTCCTGAGCATCTCCCTGGCATTGCTCTGGTGCTGGGAATTCATCAGTGAACAAGACAAACAAAGCTTGCCCTGCTGGAGCTTAATTTTGGGGAGGAGAGGAAGGATAATGGGAGACAACTATATCAGCAACATCATTTCAATGTGTGATACATGAAAGAAAACAAATAAATAAGATGATGTGACCGAGACATGCAAGAACAGCCTACATCTATCTAGTACATCACAGAGATGCTCACTCCAATCCTCAAAGTTAGTCAGGGTCTTAGAGAATTGAGATGGGGGAGGGACTGTAGGGACAGCTAGTCAGACCTCTTCATTTCAGAGACAAAGAATCACAACCTCATTATTTCCGAACATCAAAATACACACACCTGGACTGAGTTAGGATTTTATGATACACGCTCTGTCTTTAGAAGAGAGGATTGAGAACAGGTACTGAACAGCATTCCTGAAAACCTGGCTAAGGATACTGAATACTTCATACCCTTAAAATTTAATAAAGAACCACATTCTATCCAAATTCTTGGCAAGTTCCATTCAATTAAAAGAATTTTGTTTTTTGCTTCTACAGACAAATCTGATCAATTTCTGCTGTCAAAAAAAGGTTACACAAGGTCATGTTCTTAGGCCTCAAACCTAGGCAATCTGGCTCCAGGATCCCAAACTCTCATCACTACTTTTCGCAGACTCTACAGAAGTAAAATTTAAAAGAACAAAACAGCCTTAGGTGGCTCCCAATATTCTTAAATTTATACACTCAACTAAGACCAGAAAAAGTCAAATTAAATAAAACCAAGTGTGATGAAAATTTAGAAGCAAAACTAGGTGAGCGGAGGAGAGGATAAGAATGAAATAATGAAAGAAGACACAAAAGAGTCATCTGCTCTGAGCCTAAAGCATCCAAATGAGAATTTCTCAGGAATAGAAAAACATTACCATGTGGACATGAAAACTATATGGGCCTCAGAAATGGGGTATGCCCACTGAGGCCACAGAGGAAAGTCAGGCTTTGATTCATAACCAGGGAAACTTCCAAAGACTTCCATGTAATTCTGCTTCACAAAGCTCTGTGTGTGTGTGTGTGTGTGTGTGTGTGTGTGTCTGTGTGTCTGTGTGTCTGTGTGTCTGTGTACATGCGCATATGTATGTGGTATGTTAGGGAGATGGATTGGTTCTTAAAAGAATTTCAATGTTTATAAAACACAGAAATAATTCCTATCTGAATAGGGCTATACAACCTATATATTTAAATGCAGTTTCACACTTTTTTAAAAAACTTCCAAAATATAAAGCTCACAAGGTAAATATATAAACAAAAACATGGGAAAAAATAAATCTGCGTATTGATTATATATGTATACATATGTCTAGAAGGAGGCACAAAAAAACAATAACACTGGTTCATGTGTATAAAGAACGTGAGTGTTAGGGACTGAGGTATAGGAGGAGAGATTTCGTATCCCTCAAAATTATACTTTTTCAATTTGAACCAAGTAAACAGTGATAATTCAAAAGTTTTAAAAACAGGGAACTCTACTCAATACTCCGTAATGATCTATATGGGAAAATAATCTAAAATAGAGTGGATATATGTATATGTATAAGTGATTCACTGTGCTGTATAGCAGAAAGTAACACAACATTGTAAATCAACTATAATCCAATAACAAATTTTTAAAACAGAAATAACAAAAGAAAATTTTAAGAATAGTCTTGAAGTTCAAAAATAAAATAATATTGAAGAGGAAAAGGGTATGGAAATCTATCTATTCATATATATATATATATATATATATATATATACACACACACATACATATATATATATATGCATAGAGGGGTCCTTGCTGGTAGAGGAGTTGGGACTTCAGCCTCAGTGAAAGACTCTAGCTTTCCACCTTCACACATCATCATCAACCCTGCCCTCCACACCTCACAGTCCACCACCAGAAATACACAACAAACATGCATACACAGAGGCCATTTCAATTGGTAGATAATGCTGTTCGAATATCCTATCTCTGAGAGCCTAATTGCTTAAAAACATCTAAAAAGACAGACGCACTTTTTAAAAAAGTAAAAAGAACTCTACAAGCTATCAACATAGAAATATATTTCATACCCTTTTTAAATTAAAATAAAAAGTTGTTTAAGAAAAAAAAAATCGGTCAGAGATTCCAAAAGATCAGTGATGCAAAGTTTCCCCAAAGCTAGAAATCTATGACATTATTTGCTTAGCCTATAGTCTCCAACCTAAGAAAGCAACCCTGAGTCCTTTTCTTTTGAATGTGAGCATATTCTATGACATCTGTCATCTCACCGACCAAAAGTGATGCTGCAGACTTCACTGGGCAGCAGTGACCCATTCCTTCCTCCTTGGCCAAGAGAAAGTCTTCCACCCAAAGCTGTAAAGCTGTCAGGGATGTAGTAAGCCCTTTTCTTTAAACTTCTAACAGGTCAGAACTTTTCACAAAATCTACCCCCAAAAAAGGCTTATTCACATTAATCTGCTTTGTGTTGCCATCATTTATTGTCTTCATTTTTAATTTAGTGGTATTTTTAGCCAAATGAAATGAAATAACGGTCAGTTTTTCTCAATCTGTCTCAGCTCTACTCTTCATCTTCTGGGACCCAATTCATGTGATCCTTTAACAACTATTTATTTCACACCAAACTAGATATCTCCCTAAAGCTTACCAATCTAGCCTCCAGGCATATTTCTTAAATAAAAGCTGTAGATCTTTGTAAACGTAAAATTTGCATACTAAAGGAACAAAGCAACTATCAAAAGACCTAGTACTATATAGCTGTTGCTCACCTCTAAGCAGAGTTTAAAATTCATTTCAATTTATTATTTTTTTAAAGAAACAGCTATTGACTTTTTCCCTTTGCAAAATACTGTGTTTAATGGCCTAGTTAAATTAGAGGTGATAGTGTGAAGCAAGTGTTTTAAATTGGTAAATTCTAAACCTTTTAATAAAAGCACATCAGTCAGAAGTTTTAATAAGACTCAGCAGGACAGAGAAGAATTAACAGTCTGTAGGTATCAAAAAGGGGTGATAGACAATGATAACCTTAATCATTTGCATAGGGATTTATAATTTCATTGCTTAAAGGTTAATGAAATTACGTGGTATTTTGCCTACTCTTTTTTTTTTTTGCTATTTTTTTAACATCTTTATTGGAGTATAATTGCTTTACAATGATGTGTTAGTTTCTGCTGTATAACAAAGTGAATCAGCTATACATAAACATATATCCCTATATCTCCTCCCTCTTGCATCTCCCTCCCACCCTTGCCTACTCTTATCCAGTAATGGATGCCTTGGTTCATATACATTTATTGACTGAATCATGTAACAGAAGAAATGACTGAAATATTACCAATTAATCTGCTGCATTTTTTAAATATAATCCTGGGTGCCCAGCTATCATAATCTGTTGTAACCAATAACTGGGTACCCTAAAATAAAAACATAAGGTTTCCAACAGCATCTCTTCTGAGATTAGAAGAACAAACTCATAATTAGAACTCTAAAAGTACAGTAGGTTGCTAAAGTGATTTTTTAATTAGATACATTCCTTTATTTACTTTGTACTTCAAGTCAACTATTGCTAAATAGTTGCTTCTGCCAAATAGTAACATAAAATACAGATTGATGAGTATATTCAAGACACTGGAGGGTGAAACTGGATGGAGAAATTCAAACAATAGACACAAATAATGAGAAGAGTTGAAGTAATAAAAGAATTCTAGGCTGGAGCAATTGTTTTCAATCATCACGGGACAAAAACAACACAGTACAGTGGCCTTGCCTCACTGAGCACCCAAGAGGTGTTCAAGGCCAGTGCTTTGCTTGGTACCCAGTTCTAATGGAAAATTGCCAAGAGTCTAGCTTTAGGCAGAGTGGCGTTACCTACTCTGGCTGCACAACAGAATCACCTGGAGGGCTTTTTTTAAAAAAAAAAAAAAAGCTGATACTTAAACCACAGGATCAAAGATTTTGGTTTCATCAACAATTTTTAGAAGCTCCCAGGTGATTTCTTACACGTGCAGCTATGGTTGAGAAATACTGCTAGAGGGCACTGGGTCTCAAAGTGTGGTCCCTGGACCACCAATGGGAGCAACAGCAGCAGCAGGTGGAAACTTACTGGAAATGCAAATACCCAGGCCCCATCCCAGACCTACTGAACTAGAAACTCCAGGGTGGGGTCAGGCAACCTGTATTCTGATGAGCCCTTCAGGAAATTCTGATGTACACTAATGTTTGAGAAACACTGCTTTAGAGTAAGAAAAATCTGGGCTTCAGTCATCTCTCCAGAATTTACTGACTGACCACTGGTCAGCTCTCTAAACCTCACTTTCCTCACCTGCAAAATAATAGAGTTAGCTATGATTTGTAAACATGTATTATGTGCAGAGAATGTGCTAATAAGCACTTTATATACATTAATTAATTTAACACAACAAGCTTACCACGTAGATATTAATATCATTTACACCCGTTGAACATTACAAAGCGAGGAGGCAGAACTGAAATTTGAACTCAAGTCTTTCAAATTCTAAAATCATTGCTCCTTCCCTATTCCACAAAATATGCTGGTCTGCCCTCGCTCCCTCTCTCCCTTCCTCCCCCCCTCCCTCCCTTCCTTCTTTCCTTCCTTCCTCCCCCTTCCCTCCCTCCGTCTTCTCTCCTTCTTTCCTTCACTCCTATCTGTCTCTGTCTATTTGTCTGTCTTTCTCACTTTTCTGGAAATTTATTTTCCTACTACAAAGCTAGAGATTAACTAGCATGTACCGAGTGACTACTGCCATAGGCCAGAAAGAAAAGGATTAAAATTTTTTAAATTTTAAAATCATAGTAATGACATTACTACATGTAGACACACATTTTGCAAAATATAGAAACACATATGATTTAATTCTAAAGTGGTAAGTCAAAAACAGAAGAAACTCAGGAGTTCATGAGACTGGAGCTCAGAGACCACGCACGGCATGACGCCAGGAAGAAGTGCAGCTTATTCTGAAACAGGGTGAAAAGTCTGTCCAGAACAGCAGGAGAAACAAATGGTTAGAGAGGAGTAGAAAACAAAGCTAAGTAAGCTCAATGGGTCCAGATTGAGACTTAGAGTTAAGAAATATTTCACTTTAGTAAATATATAAAATCTTTTTTCACACAATATTTTTGACGCACTGATGGTAAAAAGGTAAAGTCAAATCACAGATACTTATTCTAGAAAAAAATCAACCTAGGATTACACTGGAAAAAAATATACAGAAAAAAAGTCATTTCTATTACAGAAAGTGTTCCATATGATCCACCCTTTATTATAGTGTTTGCATGGGCTATTCATATGCATTGCACAGTATTTTCAATCATTCACTAATCCAACCAACACGGACTGCATTGAGTTAGGCATCAAGGATAAAACAATAAATAAGTTACTGACCCAGGGCACATGGAGCATTTATGTAAGAAACAGACTGCAAATGTTTTATGCAACATGTACATGAAGTTATTAGGAATTCCAAAGGCCACTAAAGACAGACCAATTCTTAGGAATGACTTCTGTGAAATTCCTGAAAGTCAATGAGGTATAAACTAGCCAAAACGTTCTACGTATAACATGCAAAAGTACTTTGTTTATGATAGCTAGCATCACGGTCATCAACTTACAAGTGGAGCATCCCAAGTCCCATCCACATTGAGGCTGACTACGGCTAAAAAAGGCAGGCACATGTAAAAGCTAGAGGTAAGCTTTTTAACACATCATTCATTTCACTTTTCCTGAGGAACTAATGAAGAAACTACACTCAGAAACCCACTGGAAGAGTCTACCTATGTATTAATGAAGGAAAACGTGAGGCACAATGGGCTGACCACATTCACTAGCATCTCTGCCAATGATAGTCCAGGGCTGTATAACCTTCTTTAGTTCTACTCTGACAACTCCACGACACACATTTGTCTCTAAGAACCAGTTTAGGAAGCATGTATATCCACCATACTATGCTTAAAGGATGAGGTGCTAGAGTTATTTTGTCTCAGAATAAATCTGAACCAAATTTGCTATGATATTAGAAATTATAGCATTTTTCACACTAAATATATTTAAGGATCATCAGCAATGGATCTTTAGTGAAACCATTTATTAACAACTTACACAAATATAATAATCAAAGAACTGAATCCCAAAGTTAAAAACTACCCAGTAAACCACTAGTTTTTATCCCGCATAGTATCGAGTATATATAGTGTTAAAATTAAAACAATGGTATAAAAAGACTTTCCAAGTACTCTGAGTAATAAATTTCTTTGGCCCCAAAATATCCAATTCATATTTACTACTGTACTTTACTAAAATTCAATCACCTATCATCTCATTCTTTAGTAATATAAACTGTATATGACAAAGTGGTAGGATTAAAAGGTTGGTATATGAGAACAGTTCAATTTTGATAAAAGTGGTTGATATAAAATCATCTTTTAAAATATTCAGACGATGCCATCCAGATATCCACCTGCACTTGGATCTATAAGCCTTAAAGAACTTGTTTAGATTTACTGAAGCTATACCTGCTGTCGAGAAACAAAAAATTGTGAAGGTTGATCAAACACAACTTTGCCTCTAGGATCATGTTAATGTTTTCCACTAACACCATGCTAAAAGTTAACAGTCAATGTAATCCAAAGGTTTCTCTTTACTTCTATATTTAACTCATCACAGGTTTGATCAAGCGTGCAAATCCCTCTGGGCTCAGGGTTCCCATCAAAATGTCTTATAGGAACATTAAAAATTGAATGGGCATAAACAACTCCAACAGTGCGGAGCTCATGACAGCATCCCTGTGATCTTTGTGTTTCATGTGCAACAACACTGGGGAAGTTTGCAAGGGAATCTGAGCAACTAATTACTAGCTTTTGCTTGAGGGCAGGTGTTTCAATCTCTACAGGTGTCTAGGCCGCAGCGCTCTGCCTACTTCATTGCCTCCTGAAGACGTTCACTATAACGACTTGCTGAAGCCCTGCAAAACATCTGATAGAATGCTAAACTGTTGGGTGTTCAGGAAGAAACATGTTGTGACTGCTTCTTAAAGATACTGTTAAGGAGAAATAGCAGTTGGAGAGGCTTTACATGGTTTTTGAAAGTATAAGACAGTTAAAAAGTAAATATAAAATTATATCTATCAATCACACACATTAAATGAGGATACCAATGTTGTCTCAATAAGTACAGAAAGTTTTTCAAAGAAAATACTCTTATTTTTTAAACAGGATATAAGAAAGAAAAATCTAGCTAAATAATAATCTTATGGTAGCCCTTTTATTTTTTCATTCATGCCAGTGCTGGGTATGCAATTTTGGAAGGATCAAAAAAGATGAGAAGTTATCCACTAAAAGAAATTAGTAAACAAAATAGTCATCTGCTGATGGAGAGGCATATATACCATTCACATGTGATGCCACTTACAGTATTAACATTCCTTAAGGTCTTTCCCATAACACTTCAAAAGAAATAACGCTTAATAATGAAAAGACACACAAACCAGAGAAAAACACCTCCTGCTCTGCTACTTGCTACATGTGTAATCCTGGGCAAGAAACGTAACCTTTCTGAGCTTCAATTTCCTCATGTAATAATAGATAAGACCCACCTCATCAGGGGGTGTTTTTAAATAACAGAATGTCCCTTAACTATTCGAGCCAGAGCTTGACATACAGTAAGTGCTTAATAAATTGTAATTAGCATCATGAAAATTTCTAAATACATTAGTCTGTTGTTCTTAGCAGAGCACTAGCCAATAAAAAGCATCTTCGAAAGTAAAGATTCATCAGTGGTATGCTATTCAAAAATTCGTTATACGGTGCATCTTTTTAAATAAAAATATTTGGCCTTGCTTTTAAGCAGTCAATCAATAAGCAAATACACAACATTTAACTAATTCTTTTTTTTTTAACTTTTTTTTTAAGTAATTTATTTTTGGCTGTGTTGGGTCTTCGTTACTGCGCACAGGCTTTCTCTAGTTGCAGAGAGCGGGGGCTACTCTTCGTTGCAGTGCGCGGGCTTCTCATTGCAGTGGGCTTCTCTTGTTGCAGAACACAGGCTCTAGGTGCTCGGTAGTAGGCTCTAGGTGCTCAGTAGTTGTGGTGCACAGGCTTAGTTGCGCCGCGGCATGTGGGATCTCCCCAGACTGGGCTCGAACCCGTGCCCCCTTCATGGGCAGGTGGATTCTTTACCCCTGCGCCACCAGGGAAGTCCCGTTTTTTAAAATATTTATTTTATTTATTTATTTGGTTGCGCCAGGTCTTAGTTGCAGCACACAGGCTTCTTAGTTGCAGCATGCGAACTCTTAGTTGCAGCATGCATGTGGGATCTACTTCCCTGACCTAAGATTGAACCCAGGCCCCCTGCATTGGGAGCTCGGAGTCTTAACCACTGTGCCACCAGGAAAATCCTTAACCAAATCTTCAGTATCTGAATAAACATTCATCTTGGTGAAAATTCATTATTTTTAATATTCAAATTTTGTGGAGAAATTAGTCATGTTTTATAAGAATAAAGGAATGTTCTAATAATATTTCAAATTTCATCTACTAAAGAATCTTTTTGATAATACTAAGGTTAACATTCTTAGACAATGAATCTGCTAGAATAAGGAAATGGCCATAAATGATAATATATTTTTACCAATTATTTTCATCCAAAATTCTATTCCAAAAACACTATTTAGTGTTTTTCTTTAACCAAATGTAATTAAGATGGTATTTCAGATCATAATTAATATTAATCAACTGTGTAACCAAAACATCACTGTTTTTTTAATTTTAATAAAATCAAGAGTTAAAATTGTTTCAGACTAGTCTCAAAGGAAACAAAAAGAGAAAAAAGGTTTAAAGCAAAATGTTAATTTCCAAAATTAAGAATGAGATCCCTGGGAATGATCAGAATATAATTGTTGGAAATAATATCCCTCCCACTCTCAGTAGCCTATTACATCAGAGACTTATTTCTTCAAATCTGGACAACGCAATAACCTTCTGTTCTCTCTTCCTTTAAATCCATCTTCCTCCTGTCCATCAGCCAGTTTTCAATGGCATCCCAACCACCAAGAATGTTAAGAACTGACCTGCTGTGCTTTCCTTAACTCAGACCGAATTAATTGTCACACGCTTACACAAAGATATATTCTAATGGGGAAGACAGGCACATAGATACTTAAAACGTGTGTGTGTGTGTGTGTGTGTGTGTGTGTGCGCGTGCATGCTAACATGTGAGTGTACATGCATGCATGAGTGTGCATGCACAAAGTATTACGAGAGGATAAACCAGAGGTCAATTCATTTTGCCGACCATAAGTCAAGGAAGAATTCATACAACTGATGGTAGCTGGGTGAAAGAGTACCTACAAAACAGATTCAAAGCTTCAGGCCTTGGGCATCCATTATCAAGTCTCAATCTATCCTATTCCAACTGCTTCCCACACTCTCCTCACGTGGACCTAGATGTCCTCATTCTCTAAACATAGTGGACACTTTGCTGTCACCTGGCCTCTGCCAGTCCCTCTGCCTTATACAGTAGTTAAATGACTATGCAGTTATTTAAAATGATGTTGCAGAAAAACACTTAATGACATGGAGAAATGTCCATATTAAAAGTGACAGGTGAAAATATAGCTAAAGGTAATCCATAGGTAATGGATTGCCTATGAAAACATTAATGGTAATTTAATTTTTTTTTCTTTTTTCTAAATGCTTCTCTGGTTTTCCAAATTTTCTAAAGTAAATAGTAACTTTGTAAATGGGGGTAAAAATACAAATTTTAATGCAACTCATCACTCTATTTATAAACAGTATCACTTCATGAAGCCTTCCCTGACATCCAAGCCAGAATTATTTTTTCCCTCCCCACTGTACCATTAGATGCCACTATTAGAACATTGGTGCAATCTGCTTTGTGACAGGTAATAGTTTATGTCTCTTCCCCCATTTGATTTAACCTGCTGAAGGGAGGACTATGTGTAAGCCATCACAGTATAGGCTAAATGGAATATGCCTGGGCTTCTGAAGACAATCCCCCAAAATGAAGAAATTTTAAAAGTAGCCTGTGCATTACTTTAAAAAAAAAAAAAAGAGTATTGACTGACTCGTTTTGAGAAGGATAATCACCATTAAGTTCTCAAGTTGGTTGCTCTTATCTATTGCCGTTTAGTCCCATCCCACATATACTGTCTCTCTCAAATTGACTACTGACACATTTTTTCTTTGGTCTGAAGGCTTCAGTGAAGCAGTGTTTAAACGGAGATCTTCAAGATTTCTTAACAGATACACATTTATCAATTCAAAATGCCAGTTACTTAAGGATTTGGTTAGTAGAACATCAGTTACCCAAAGTGTTACTGTATTAAATAAGTTTAGAATTATTTGTCTTTATGTGAGTACAAGATTTCCAAATTAACTAGAAATTTAAATACGTTTGGTGGAGCAAAGATGAAAAATCTTTTCATAATGTTTGGCTTTTATTTAGAACTAGTTTCAAAATGACTAATAAATGAAGCAGCATAAATTCTAGAAACAGAACGTTTCTGGGCAAAACCAGAAAACTCCAGCCATTCTAATATGCAAAGGATTCTTAACTCTTTCCTATAAAAAGAGGTAAACGTTTCAGTACATTTGATAAAAAGTCATAAAAGGATTCTAATATTTCACCTTGGTGGGGCTATTTTCTCCATGAGATCAACTGCTACTTTTCAGCATGCTTTAGAATAGACTACATATGAGTAATAGGTGTCACAAAGAACAGAATGTTATGAAGTAAAGAGCTATTTTATCCACCCTAACTCTCCTATTCCCAGAGGTCCGAGCAATAGGGCATAAGGACAAGGCAAATGGCCTTTTACACAGCAAGGTTAAACTGTCGATTGAATGACAACTGTATGGAATAAAGAAGGTATTAAATTCTAATAACAACAACAGGATCTGTAGATTTTTATTTCTTGTATTGTTTATCAACTTTTATAAATAAGCAAATGAGGAGATAACAGTATAACTACTAAAGGATAATTTGCTCTACAAAATAACATGTCATGAGTTGGTTTTATATATTAAGCTACATGAAATATAGATTTAAGTTATTACAGAGAGAATACAAGGTAGAAAAACTTGAAACCCAAAATAAGAGGAATAATACCAAGTGAACTTCATTTGAGCATCTCAAAAATTTTAATAAAACATATTGTTCATTTTATAAAAAATCAATTTGCCATCAATTTTTCAAGAACATATCTTCTGCATTTAGCAAAACACACTCCTAAGAATTCTAGAAAATGCAAACCAATCTACAATACAGAAAGCAGATCAGCAATTGACTGGACACTGAGATTGGAGGTGGGGGGGGTTGACTTCAAGGGGGCACAAGGGAACTTTCTGGGGTTATACAAACATTCCAAATCATAATTGTGGTCATAGTTACACAACTGTGTACTTTTGTCAAAACTCACCACATTGCCCACTTAAAATGGGTACCGTTTACTGTAAGTAAACTATACCTGAATAAAACTGATATAAAAAAATACATTCTTAGCAGTTGATCATGGCTGACAATCATCCCAATAACCTAATGACTTCTTTGTAAATTCATTGTGTTTCTGACACACAAGGCTAAAGATACCATGAGTAAAAATTAGCTGTGTGATATCACTAGTTTATAGTCACCAGTCACAATAACGTACTACTGAGCTTACTGCACTGCCACCCACACTGTGCTTACCACATATTACTTTATATTACTGGTTAGTTTTTTTTCTCCTGAATAGGTCTCCAGGCAAAAAAATGTGCCATGTATTTATCAGCATCCTGCAAGCTCTAGCTCAATTTGTTTCACAAACTAAAGGGTTTACACATTGATTTACACCATGAAATATTTCAGACAAGTAATGTCATTTCTTCCTAATGCTAAAAAAGCAACAGCTTTCAAAAAAATATAAGAACAGCTATATTGATTTCTCATGCTGGACAGTGTTATTTTAGAAGATTAATCCAGACTTTTTAATAATCACATTTAAACTATTATTTCATAGTTGAAAAAGTAAATTCTTTAATAGGTATTAAAGAGCCAACAGAACTTATAAAACAAGCTACTGAATAAGAGTATAGTTTCTTTAAAGTAAAAATATTACAATTTTATTTCTTTCCATTATGACAGTGTTTCTACTGTACATAAATTTTACTAAAATGATTACCAATAATGTATCTATTTTTAAAAATAACATATCTCACACTTAATATAAGAAATTGGTTTAAGATAACTTGTTTCACAAATCTTAACAAAAAACACTTAAATAGTTTACTAATTATTATTTTAAAAATTAATTACACAGTAATCAAGCCAGTGTGGTACCAGTGAAAGAACAAATAGACCAAAGGAACAGAAAAGAGAGCCCAGAAATAGACCAACACAAATATAATCAACTGATCTTTGACAAAGGACCAAAGGCAATTCAATGAAGGACAGTTTTTTCTACAGATGGTGATGGAACAACTGGACATCTACAGGTAAAAATTTGAATCTAGATATAGACATTATACCCTTCACAAAAAAATAACTCAAAATGGATCACAGGCCTAAATGTAAAATGCAAAACTATAATACACCTAGAAGATAATACATGAGAAAATGCAGATGACCCTGGTTTGGCCATGACTTTTTTTTTTTTAATCTTTTTTTTTTTTTTTTTTTTTTTTTTGTGGTACGCGGGCCTCTCACTGTTGTGGCTTCTCCCGTTGCACAGCACAGGCTCCGGACGCGCAGGCTCAGAGGCCATGGCTCACAGGCCCAGCCGCTCCGCGGCATGTGGGATCCTCCCGGACCGGGGCACGAACCCTTGTCCCCTGCATAGGCAGGCAGACTCCCAACCACTGCGCCACCAGGGAAGCCCTGGCCATGACTTTTTAGACACAACACCAAAGGCACAATTGGGGGCGGCTGGGGGGAAGGAAGCTGGTAAGTTGGATTTCATTAAAATTAAAAACTTCCTCTCTGCAAAAGACATGTCAAGAAAATAAGACATGGGGAAAAAAAAAGAAAATAAGACAACCCACAGACTGGGCAAAAATATTTGCAAAAGACATACCTAATAAAGGACTCATCCAAAATACACCAAAAATTTAAAAATAAATAAATAAATAAACTCTTAAAACTCAACAATAAACAACCCAATTTTTTAAAATTTATTTTTATTGAAGTATAGTTGAATTACAATCTTGTATTCATTACTACTGTACAGCAAAGTGGCTCAGTTATACAGGTATATACATTCTTTTTCATATCTTTTCCATTATGGTTTATCACAGGATATTGAAATATAGTTCCCTGTACTATACAGTAGGACCATGTTGTTTATCCATTCTATATAAAACAGTTTGCATCTGCTAATCCCAAACTCCCACTCCTACCCTCTCCCACACCCCTCCCTCTTGGCAACCACCAGTCTATTCTCTGTCCCTGATTTTGTTTCTGTTTCACAGATAGGTTCATTTGTGTCATATTTTAGATTCCACATATAAGTGATATCATATGGTATTGAAAAAACCCAATTTTAAAATGAGCAAAAGATCTGAACAGACACCTCATCAAAGATGATATACAGATGGCAAATAAGCATATGAAAATGCTCAACATCACATGTCATCAGGGAATAGTAAATTAATACACACCTATTAGAACAGCTAAAATCCAAAACATTAACAACACCTGAAATACTGAAGAGTAGGTGGAGCAACAGGAACTCTCCTTCATTTGTAGTGAGACCACAAAATGGTTCAGCCTCTTTTGGAAGACAGTTTGACAGTTTCTTACAAAATTAAAACTAAACATATTCTTACCATACAATCCAGCAATCATGCTCCTTGGTACCTACACCCACACAGAAACCTGCACACAAATGTTTACAGCAGCTTTATTCAGAATTGCCAAAACTTGGAAACAGCCAAGCTATCCTTCAAAAGGTGACTGGATAAACGGTACATCCAGACAGTGGAATATTATTCAGCACTAAAAAGAAATGAGCTATCAAGCCATGAAAACACATGGAATAATCTTAAATGCATATTGCTAAGTGAAAGAAGCCAATTTGAAGAGGCTACATACTGCCTGATTCCAACTATAAGATATTCTGGAAAAGGCAAAACTATTGAGACAGTAAAAACATCAGTGGTTTGCCAGGGGATTTACAGGAAAGAGGAAGGGAAGGATGATTAGGTGAATCACAGGGGATTTTTAGGGCAGTGAAGCTATTCTGTATGATATTACAAGGGTGAATACATGTTTCATTATACATTTGTCAAAACCTTTAGAATGTCTAACACAAAAAGAGTAAACTTTAATTTAAACTAAGGACTTTTGTTGATAATGATGGATCAATGTTTGTTCATGGGTTGTAACAAATGTACCACTCTGGTGGGGATTTGATGGTGGGGGAGGTTAGGGAGGGGAGACCCTCTGTACCTTCCACTCAATTTTTCTAAACCTAAAACTGCTCTAAAAATTAAAGACATTATTTTTAAATTAATTACATAAGAAATTATTTTAAAGTTAATCACCTGAGAAAGTTCTTTCCTTTTTAAAATCCAGATCTTGTGTGTGCAGTTTAACATGGAAATGCAATGCAATGGCTCTCCTGCTCATAAACCAAAAGGATCCACCTTTTCTTTAAAACATGTCAGGTCATTTAAAAAGTATCGTTCTCCAAGAGAAGTTCATGGTTTGTGGTTTTATGAGAAATTCAACAAGCTTCCCATATTGAGGAGCAGTTCTTATTGTCAAAATCTTAAGTTTTACAATGACAGCTTCACTTTTACAATGATGGTTTCAAAAGATTATGTTCCCAATGCCAATAAAGAAACGTATGCACCAAACAGCTAACATGTATCAGTATGTGTCAACACAAGGGTTTTACCATACTACATACAATTGATTTCTTCACTCAATCTCTTGACATTTATTGCTTTTCTCTCCCAATGTATGAAAAAATTAATGCTTAAGGGACTCCCAATCCAAAATATAATAATAATTAAGAATTAACAGTATAAAAGTACCACATTAAATATAAAGCAATTTTAATTAAGACATCTAATTTTACAAACAAAAATTAAAATGTAATATAAAGATCTTTTACCACTGGCTTCTTAATATTTTCACAAAGAAACCACCCAACAATGTTGACCATGATATTTTTAAGTCTAGTAAGAGCTGAATCATTTAGGAAACAATCAAAATTTGGGGGAGGGGGAGTTAAACAACAATAAAGTCAACAAAAAGGTTTTAAGTCTGAGGAATGGTATAGTCTTAAACTCTTCATAGATATGTGAACTGAAGAAAAAGAGAAGGCAGGAGTTATAAGTATACAAAAAGCTATCATCCAGACAAGGTGATTAGCAGTAAAATATGTGAAATTACCACAGGATGATTTTAGATTAAGACATTAAAACCATCTTGATATCAGATTTTTATTAAAGCTAAAATTAGCATTCAAAGGATTCGAATCAACATTTTTTTAGAAACTACATATTATATGTGAAGCACTATGACAGATGCCTGCCTCCAATGGACTTACAGTCTCAATGTAAAGACACAATGGACACAAGAGAAATCAATATTAGTCAGAAGGGATAAGTGATCAGTTGAGAGAAGCATGGGAAAGAAAAATTATGGTTGACTGAGACATCTTTAAGTCTTTTTTTTTTTTTTTTTTTTGTGGTACGCGGGCCTCTCTCCCATTGCGGAGCACAGGCTCCGGACGCACAGGCTCAGGGGCCATGGCTCACGGGCCCAGCCACTCCGCAGCATGTGGGATCTTCCCAGACCAGGGCACGAACCCATGTCCCCTGCATCGGCAGGCGGACTCTCAACCACTGCGCCACCAGGGAAGCCCTTTAAGTCTTAATAATTTGGGAGAATGAGTTTCCATTAAATGAGGTAGTAAACAGAACCACATTTTGCAAGGAAGATTAACAATTTCATTTTGAATGGAAATTTTGAGGTATTATTAGTATTTAGTAAGCATTTGGAGCTCAGGAGGAGTCAATGCCAAACTGCTAATCCAAAAATCATTAGACTATGAGATGATGGATGATAACTAAACTGATTGTGGTAAGCATTTCATAATATATGTAAGTAAAGTCATTATGCTGTACACCTTTAACTTCTACAGTGTTTTTTTCAGATCTCAATAAAGCTGAAAGAAAACCAAAAAAATAATAAAAATTAAACTAGAGGTGAAGATTAATGACACAGGAGTAGACAAAGTCACTCAGAAGAGAAAACTAACATAGAAAAAAAATGGACTGAAAATGGGTTCTTGGAAAACCTCCTGATTTAAGGGGTAAGTAGCTAAGGGCAGGGGGAGAGGAAGGGTAACAAAAGGGAGGATGAGAGGGAGTGACAGCGAGCACACCAGTGAGCCAGCAGAGACAGTTAAAAAAAAAAAAAGAGAGAGACAGTAGGAAGATACTGTTACCCTAGTCTCTACTCCAGAAACAAACCAAAAAAAAAAAAAACAAAAGAACAAAAAATAATGAATACCTCAACTTCAATGAAACAAAGACACAGCCACAACCACAAACCACAAACTATTTAAAAAAAGAAAGAAAGAAAGAAAGAAAAATGTGATACCTGGAATCAAATGAGGAGTCATGCTGACTACACCCCCTCAGATCTCAGGCAGGATAAAGACTTCCCTAAAGTTGGAACAGTTCTAAACCCCATTCAAGGAAACTCTGATTAGGGCAATGATGTTTAAGCATCAACCTAGGAGAAAATAAAAGAGGTTTCTCCAGAAAATCATGGTCTATACCACAGAAGGACAGAGGAAACATCAACATGTTTTTATTGTCAATGTCTAGCTTCCAAGCTCAGAGATAGTGCCAAATGGGAGGAAAGAAACAGGAAGGAGTTATCACCAAACCATTCCTTTGACTCACAGGAACTCAAAGTCACAGTGACCTTCACAGCACTGCAAACTGAGGTGAGACATGTCCCCAGATCAAGGAACCATCTTGGATGAAGAAGTGTTTAAGTTAAAAAAGTCCATATGGAAGTGCAAACTGATGTCATTTATCCCCTCTCCCTACTACTCAATACTTGCATCTGACCTCATACTTTTCTCAGGTAATACCTGTTTTTAAAGGAATTAAGCCCATTCAAAAATGAGTATGAACTAGAAAGGAATCAGCAAAAAATTTACACAGAACTACTGAGGATTGGAGTGGAAGGATATAAGCAAATGACAGATGAAAAAAAGATAATGTCTTAGGAAACAGAGGAATTACTCACAAATAATTTTCCACAGTTTAAATTACAGAGAATATGAGCTACCCAACGAAAAGTATGAAATATCTAAGAGAAGATAAGAAAATTAAAAGATGAAACAGCAAACTGTAAGGCTAAAGAAGCTGGAGATTGAGGGGAAAAAAAAAGAAAAAAAAACATAGATTAAAGCCACAAAATAAGCAACAAAAAAAACAACATGCAATACTGAAACAGTAAGAAAAAGAGAGGATGGGCATTAAAAAAGCACACAAAATGAAAAGTTTTGAAAGATATATGAGATGAGATGAGATAATCAATATAGAAGATGAAAGAGATCTAGCCAATACACACTTGACATTCTTGCAAAAGAAACCAGAACAAATGAAACAGAAAAAAAAGCAATATAATAAAAGAAAACCTTCTCTTGGGGGGTGTGTGGGTGGGGGTGGGATAAAATACTTAAAAAAGAAAACGTTCCAGAAAAACTGGATTCAAAACAATTAATACTAAGACATATCCTCATGAGGTTACAGAATTTAAGAAAGAGAGAAAATAAATATAAATTATGTCAGTAAAAAGGCAGAAAAACCAAGAGTGGCCTTAGACTTTTCTATAGCAGCATTCACTATTATCTGGAGATGATAGGGCAATGTCTTCAGAGTTCTAAGGCAAAGATATAACACCCAATTATGTGATGCCCAGCCAAATTGTCCATAAAGCACAAAAGCAACCTACAAACACTTTCAAGCATTCAATTACTCAAGAAATTCAGCAACCATGAGCTCTTCTTGAAAAAATATTTATACATATAGGTAGATATATAAACAGATATAGATAGGCTTAGATGAAACCAAAAAAAAAAAAACCTAAAAAACAAAACAAAACACCTGATAACCAAATTCAGCCAGCCAAGAAATTAGTCAAAATAAAGAATTAAAGAAGAAAGACATGGAGAAATGTGTGGATGTAAATAGACTATATTTATTTTTACAGAATAGAGATAAAACAGGTTCTTTGTCCTCCGAATGAATGGATCTTTACAGAGAAAAGCCATATTCACAGAGTATGATTAAAATACAATGCTACTTTAATGCTATCTCCCATTATCAAGTGCAAGAAAAGGAGAATAAGAAGGTACAACATATACTAATAGGAGAAAACGGGAAAATTTTTCCAATAGGTACCCCGAAGAAACGGGGCCCTTCCATTTCTGGTCTTCCAGAAATAGAACTTCAGTCAGCAATCTCAGCAAGTATAGCAGAAGTGACATGGGTGACAGCCTCAGAATGCCCTGGGAGATGCTCACTGGACCTCTGCTTCTATAGAACCAACTGGATTTAGTACTAACTCTTTTTGAGAGTGACCCAGGGTTTTACTTTTCTGGCACAAATAATCCATCAATCTTTTAAAAGTACACAACTAAAAGAAAATAACAAGGGGCAGTATAGGGGTAGGGGGGCAAAAAGGGTTATTATGGGATAATGTGAAATCATGTGTGTGAAGCTCTTGAAAACTGTAAAGCACTATGGAATTTAAAGAATCTTTCAATTAAAAATAAATAAAAATAAACATTAAAAATGCCATCATTTACTCCTCATTTCCTATAGAGTGAATTCTAAACCAGTTAGATTTTCAAAACCATTTGCATTCTGACCCCAGGATGCCTACAGAGTTGATTTCCTGTTAGGAGCTCTCTTCCTCAATAGCACTGAACCAATAGGTATTCTTTTAGTCCAATGTATGCTTTTTTGGCTCCATAGTTCTGTTTCTGTTTTCCTTCCTAATGGCATGCACCACCTTCACTAATTCTGTAACATTAAAGGCTATTTACTATGCTAGGGCTGTGTCATATGCAGTGGCCTATATGAACTTTTTAAAGTGACCCTAACATTCAATTTCTACTTCAATTTCATAGAGTCTATTTTTATATAGTTTTTGCTACTTGACCTACATATCAAATTTTTCAAAAAACAAAAAAGAAAATTAAGAAACAAAAGAAAAAGAAAATAACACTCATATTTCAAGGACTATACTTAAGCTAAATAAGCAAACTATTATTTTATAATCAAGTTGTATGAGCCAAAACTTGATTTTACCCTGCAGGATTCAGTTTCTCCATCTACTGACCAAAGAAATATATTCTCCTTAAAAAAAGAAAAAAAATGTGGTACTTGTTTAGGGGCATCAGTCCCCGAGAATGGAATTTTCTTAAGGACCACTTCGGAAGACCATCTGTTGTTTAAAAAAAAAGACCAGGAAGTAAGCACTGAATACTGTTACATACAAAACTAAGACTAAATAACTGAAAACTAGTTACAAAACAGAAGGCAAGTGTTACACAAGGTACAAATGCAAGGTACAAATTTAATATAAGTAATAAGAATTAGGAGGTAGGAAAAGGGAAATATGTTAATTTCTTACTTTTCATTGCAGGAAATAAACTGATACAATAATATATATAGTTAATTTTTAAAATATAATGATCCTGATCTGTTACCATTTTTCATAATTTTTTTCTACTTTAGTGAAATCAGATATTTCTTATTATAAGGGATCATCTCTTAATTACTGTAACTCCTTTTGTTTTTAATTTCTTTTACTTCTGTAAAAATCAAGTAATATTACTTTTATTTAAGTGAAAGTAGTATGTAGGATGATCCTATCCTTATAATTTATCTCTTATTTCTCCATCTACAAATCTATGTATGTATGTGGGCATGTGTGGGGGGGGTGGTTTTGTGTGCACAGAAGGAGAAAAAAAATGTCTGAAATGATGTTCCAAATTATAATAATTATTTATTTGTAGAATTAGTTATTTTTAAATTTATTCACCCTTATTTTTTAATATTGAATTTTTATATAGTGAGTACCTAAATCATTTAATGTAAATCTGTATTTTAAGAATTTGGTAAGGCAACATCATAGAAATCATGAATCTGACTCAGAAAAGAAAATAATACATGCCCCCACATATTTCTGTACTCATTCAGTTATTTCTTCCCTAATTTATTTAACCAGTAGCTGTCTAGTATTCACTATGTAGAAGAAGTAGGACATGAAATTGTCTTAAACATCTTACGTGCCATCAAATACTTAATAAGAGACAGTTTGTACTAGATAATTATAAAGCATATATAAAGCATGTAACGTTCTAGTAAAAGGCACTGAATATATGAAATTTAAAACCTGAAGGAATAAACACAACACAAATACCCCTAACAAAATTTTAATTCATTCTTAGTGGATTTTTTTTTTGCAATATAGAAGATAAGCGATTTTTAAAAAATAAATAAACAAAAAACAGGATCATCTTAATGCCAATCTTTAATTAAACAGAAAGGAAAATCTAAATAAATAAAAATGCCATCTCAACACAGTGGTTTAGGGTTTGAGCCCTTCTACTTAGAAAAGGGACTATACTTCCCATGCTAAGAAAAACTATTCTCTCTCACTCGGTGTTCTTATTATCCAATACCTTCCACCTCAGGATATTCCGTTGAATCACCTCCCTCTGTAGAGTCTACCAGTCTAATGCACTTTTTGGCATAAAGAAAAAATTCTAATGCCTTCTTAGCATATTTTCCCCCATGAACACATTTAATCAAATGCCACGGCTCCAATTCCTCATCTCACAATGGTGTTGTTCTTTTTAAGAAACAATCCATAAGAATTTAACTGGACAAGCGAAGTGATGGAAATCACCAGATTATAGTGAACTATTTACCAGAAACATTCTAAATTCCCAGTGGGGAGGTGGTAATATTTTAACAAAAATGATCACTGGCAAAACCTAAAAGGAGGTATATATTCAAAACTATGTACACTGGTTCACATCCTTGGTTTACATCTGGTTTTGCTCTGAAATGGGGGAAAGCCCAGATAACAACTCTTTGAAAAGGTTAAACAAAAGTTTCCCCATTTGCTTTTTGAAACCCACATATATAATGACATTTGTTGGCTGAGTCTTCACATGTGCCTTGCAAAAAAATGTGGTAAACAATCTCAAAGATGATGCAAACTGCAGGTATGCAAAAGGAAATGTTAAAAAGTGTACTATTTATACCGTGTTGAAAGCTCTTAGGGAGATGATTCAAAAGCATTTTTAAATAATTGTTTGAAACTTGAAGTAATTGCATCTAGCATCAAAACACAGATTTTATAAATATAAATGATGAACTTTATATAAGTTATGAATTGCATATATCTTGCTATTTTGAAAAGCTGTTTTGCTGGAAGACAAATAATGTGACTACACATCACCTTCTTTTTATATTTTTTGTCCCATTATTCTTCATACCACCACAGAAGAATTCGGGGGGAAAAAAATGAAGTTCATCCATTCAAGTATCTTTGAAACAAGCACATCTAATTTTCTCTCCACACCAAGAGTTAAGAGTGGAGAGAAAAAGGGAAGAAAGGAGGAGCATTAACAAGATGGAAAGTGAGGCTTAGGTAGAAGCAAGAATGAGACATGTGGGCTTATAACATGGTGCTGTTCTCCCACAGAATGGAAAAGGGAACAATGACATAAGATACATATAGAAAAGGTCACAAATATGAGCCACAAACCATGGTTAGAAAATGTGAGATTACTTAGTGAGTCAGACACTGCCACCCAGCTCAGGCACCAACAATCACCTCCTGCCACAGACAATGGGGAATGGCTGCTGGACTTCCCCTCAGTAGGAAGTCAGGTGTGGTACCTGCTAATACAGCTGCTATTCTTGGCTTTGGCTGAGGGCCGTAACAATGAAGCATAATTGTAAGAGCACAGTCATTGTAGTCATGTAGGCCTGGACTCACACCCCACATCTTCTAGTTCTACTTGAAGATTGTTTCACCTCTGTGAGTCTCAGTTTGCTCATGTGGATAACAGTTCACAGGACTGTCACAATAAATAGTTGAGGTGATGAGTGTAAAGCACCTGTACACTGCTTGGCAGGAACACAGGAAGAGTTCAACATGTGAGCTCCTTTCCCTATGTGCCTCTTAATGTGGTTTCCTACATAACACAGTTAGATCTAAAACATTCAAAACTATACTCTTCCAAGCACTGACAAGAAAAGCTGCTAAATTAAGTTTTTAAATAGTGGTTTTGGAGTCTGTATGTTGATACAGTGATCTTTGAGGGTCCCTTTCATCCTTATGGAATACATCTCTCAGCCAAATAGGGAACAAGTGTAGTATGGTGCAAAGGTGGCTGGAACAGACATGACGACATCTGGGTTCTGGCCATGGCTCTACGAGTCGTGCTCTGGCAAATTACAGCTGCCCTGGATCTCTGTTTCCTCATGTAGAAAATGGCAGTACTGAACTAGATTAAGATACCTTCTGGCTCTAAAATAGTATTCTGTTGTCTAAGGACTGCTTTAAATTCAACTAGGCTAGGTATTATAAGACGCAAAAGGAGTAAGTATGAGGTCCACCTAAATATAAGGAACTGGTAAGCTGCCTACTGAGAAAAGAGACAGATACATGATAATTAATTAATAAGAGAGCTATTCATGTACATAAGCACCATGATAAACACATTACATAATAAGATAAAAAAGAACAATTACGTGATAAGATAAAAAGTAATACCTGTCTTAAAAACTGGGGCATAAAAGAGGAAGTTGTGGAAATAGCTTGAATTAAGAAGCACAATGGGAGTCAGAAACAGAACTTAAGCTCTCAAGCACCTCATATTTAAACTGCAGATATCACCTAATATTTATCTGTCAAAACGTAAGGGGTCTAAGTAAGATCTCTTAAAAATCTTAAGATCTCTTAGAAAGAGCCGTTATCATATGCTCTATAGTAAGATATTAACTGTTTGATGAAGATAATAAAAAATTTTAAATTGAAAGACGACATTGGGAGAAAAAAAGAATTCACAGAGGAAAGAACTGAATTGAAAGGACTCTGAAATTCAAACTTTTTAGTATGGCATCCAAGACCCTTCACAATCTGGTCCCAACTTTCCTTTCGAGCCTCATCTCCAACATCCCACCACCATAAATCTCACACTCTTGGCTTCAGGGTGCTATTCACCATTCCCTGATTTTGGTCCCAAGTGACTGAAAATAAGAAAATGTGATTTAAAATAAAAACAAGATAAATCAAAACAGAGATATGAAAATCCCTCTGTTTCTCCAGCTCTTAAGACTTCTCTGTAACTTGACAGAATATCTCAACATATCTAAAGGGAGAAAGCATAAAAAAAAAAAGGGGGGGCTTCCCTGGTGGCGCAGTGGTTGGGAGTCCGCCTGCCGATGCGGGGGACACGGGTTCGTGCCCCGGTCCGGGAAGATCCCACATGCCACGGAGCGGCTGGGCCCGTGAGCCATGGCCGCTGAGCCTGCACGTCCAGAGCCTGTGCTCCGCAACGGGAGAGGCCACAGCAGTGAGGGGCCCACGTACGGCAAAAAAAAAAAGAGGAAAGGGGAGGACTGGTCAGCAAAGAAATCAGAAAAGCCATCTAGGCAAATGTTCACAAGATCAAACTAAGCCACAGGAGAGGAAGTCTTGGCTGAGTTGACTAGAATAATCTGGTTTCCTTGGCAATACTCTTCCTAGAGTTGGTAAGATAGCCTTAAGCTAACTCAGCTGAGAGATACTTCTTCAAACAAATATCCCTCCAGGTTCTCTTGCCATGCTCACCAGGTGGTCTGTGGCAACATGGTTCCCACGTATCTTGCCAGAAGAGAGAGAGCGTGCTCGTCAGAAATGCTGGGTCAACTTGACAGCTGTATTTCTCAATCATCAATTGACATCCATATTAACAACCAGGCTTCCCAAGAAGCCTGCCTACAGGGAGACAATGAACTGATCTGCCAAATCAAGCAATCCAATCTGCTTGACAGTTGTATCTCTCATTGGAAATTAATCAATTGACAAAGACACAAACATATAGATATAGATATCTGTATATCAGTTTCTAAGAGTATGGCTAACGTGGCCCTGCTCCTGAGAGAGGTCCACTCTCAGTGGGCCCAGCATACCAGGTGTCTGAAAGTATAAGGTCAAACACCAGACCAATGACTCCATGAAGGGAAGGCCAGTCACTTGAGGCCCATTGGTGACAACACACCACTTGCATAGCCCTGCAACTTTTAATATTCACACACCAACATATGGCATACACACTTGTGGTTTTATCCCTCTATTCATACAATATGTCCTCTTTCCACAAAGCCCACCTCCCTTCCCTTCTCCACCTGGAGAACTCCCCCTCCTCCTTTAAGGCTATAGCCCAAAGGTCAGTTCTTCAGTTCTGTCTTCCCCAACAACTCACGTAAAATTAATCACATCCTCTTGAGTGCTGCCATAGCAACCCATGCACACCTCTCTCTGCTAGGGCTCTCAAATCAGAGTGGGGAATCCAGTGTGGCTCCTCCCATTCCCTGCTCATCTCCCCAACAAGAGCCATTCATCTATATTAGCAACTGCTATCATAGCACCATGCATGCTTTAAGTGCTTACTAAATGTTAGAATGAGGAAAAGGTAAAGAGTTGGCTATGGATAAGTAAAGAGGTGGAGGTGAAATTATTCTACACAGGGAGTAAACAGCATGAGTTAAAGTGATAAAGTGAGCCTAGATAAGGTCTGTGTGAGATGAGAACAAGAGCAGAGGATTCGGGGCTTCCCTGGTGGCGCAGTGGTTGAGAGTCCGCCTGCCGATGCAGGGGACACGGGTTCGTGCCCCGGTCCACGAAGATCCCACATGCTGCGGAGTGGCTGGGCCCGTGAGCCATGGCCCCTGAGCCTGTGCGTCCGGAGCCTGTGCTCCACAACAGGAGAGGCCACAACAGTGAGAGGCCCGCAAATCAAAAAAAAAAAAAAAAAAAAAAGGGCAGAGGATTCACTGAGGAGGGTTACTGGTGAAAATAAATAGAAAAGAAACTTACCAACAAATTATTGAGGGTCTGGAAGGGTTGATAAAGGGGTACAAATGGGGTTAAGAAGGCAAAAGGAATACACAGTAAGTTCTTAGGAAGAAGAGTAACATCAAGAATTTGATAAAGGGCATAATGTGGTTGTAAATAGAACCAGAGCTTGGGAGTCAGTTTCAATCTCCACCCCACCCTGATCCCATCACACAAAATGACTAGCAGCTTCTTTAACTCCTGTAAGCCTCAATTTATTTATCTATAAAATATGGATAACAATATCTACCTTGCACAGCAGTTCTGAGGATTAAACAATATTATCTAGCACAGTGACTGAGACACTGTATCAATCTCTAATAGCTGCTACCTTGATTGGTTTTATAGACATTAATGTAGCATTGCAAGTAAAGTGAATTAAAGGAGAGAAGTGGAAGCTGAAAGATCATTAATAGGAAGTTACAATAGTCACTTGATTTGGGCACAGGTATAGACTTAAAATCACATTAGCTTGGCTTTAGTAATAGCTCTCACCTTAACCAGTGATGATATCTCAGACAAGTCACTTCTCTCACTATGAATGTCCTGACCTGCAAATTGGAATAATAAACTCTACCTTTCCTATTTCATAAATGTATTATGTTGGCTATTTTAAATTTTAAAAAAATACACTGGAAGTGTTACACACTCTATGAAGTACTTTGGGGAAGATGAGGGAATGAAGTGCACAGGATAAATTTACGAAATATTTTCAAGAAAGACTGAAGAACATAAGAGACATTGGGAGATAAGCGACACCAAATTTAAAATGGCAAGGTATTAAGAGACTGTGACTGTAAAAGAAACTCAGAAATTCAGAGAAGAGAGGCTGAAGGAGATGACTAGAGAAAGATCTGCTCTGAGGCAAAAGGACATCTACCTAAAAGCAGATGGGAGTGCAGGACTAGAGTTTGGGTGATGGGCAATGATGTGAAATGAAGCTCTGAGAATTGCCAGCAATAGCCATCACAGTGAGAGTTATGAGAAATGATGATTTATCTATGACACAATGCAAAGCAAGAAGCACTAAAGTGATAAGATTCAAAATGCAATAAGTAAATACCTAGCAAAGGACAAGGTCAAAACCCACCCCACAAAGAAAAGACAGGTATTACAGGAAGAAGCGTGGGCAGCAGAGAGTTCAAAGCAGAAATCCAAAATAGAGTGCTCATGTAACTGAAAAGCCGAGGTCATATGGCATTATAATGTCAAGGAGATTGAGAACTGAGGGAAAAATTCTACAGATGGCTAGAATGTGGTCACCAGTGACCTTCAAGAGTGCAGTTCCAGTACAGAGGTGGGACCAGCGCCAGATTGCAAGGAGTTAATCATAATTCAAAGATCCTAACACGAAAAAGCAGTTGCAGTAAACTGAAGGTGAAATTCACAGATAAGAGGAAAGCACATTTAATAACTGAAAGGGGACAAACTTTATCTGAAGAAAGTTTCTTAGGATTTTTAACACTTCCACAGGAGAAAGAAGACACTGGTTTTTCAAAATCTCCCAAAAGACATATAAAAGTAGCAAAACACATGGAAGTTAGATTTTGCTGCAACTGAAGGACAAAAAAAGAAAAAAAAGACTTAGCCCTAATAGTGATTTAAACTTTCGATTACAATTAATTCACATACCCTAAACAAGGCATTTTGATAACTAAGTTATATTAACTACTACAGGCAAGTCACAGTATCCTTTGTGTGAATAAATTACATATTACTAAAAAGGATAGTTAATAACATTACTATGTTTTATGTGACAAGTAAATATTCCTTTCTAATGCCCCAAATTTCCATTTCTTAATCCTATGTTTATCTAAGTAAGACATACAAATGTCTTTTTGTGGTTTCGTTCATAATATACACTAACAGATATTTGCTTTACATAAGTACTCACTTGCGTTTAATTCCATTTAAAAGTATAACACATTCAAAAACATCAGTTAAAAATAATAATCATTATAAAGAAACATAATGGGAGAAAATAAGTAAAATTCTTTCAGGAATCATGAGGCTCCCAACATCAAGCTTGAGGCAGGTCTTCAAAAGGGAAGAGAAGAATAAAACAAACAATCTTAAAATTTGCATGGAGCCACAAAAGACCATGAATAGCCAAAGCAATCTTAAGAAAAAAAGAACAAGGCTGGAGGCACCATGCTTCATGAGTTCAAACTATATTACAAAGCCATAGTAACCAAAATGGTATGATATTGGCATAAAAACAGACACAGAAATCAATGGAACCAAATAGACAGCCCAGAAATAAACCTACACATACATGGTCAATTGATTTACAACAAAGAAGCCAAGAATATACAATGGGGAAAGGACAGTCTCTTCAATAAATAGTGTTGGGAAAACTGGACAGCCACAAGCAAAGAATGAAACTGGACTTCTATCTTACACCAAACACAAAAATTAACTCAAAATGGATTAAAGACTTAAACATAGGACCTGAAACTGTAAAACTCCTAGAAGAAAACATAGGAAAAAAGCTTGTTGACATTGGTCTTGATAATGATTTGTTGTATTTGACACTGAAAGCAAAGGCAACAAAAGCAAAAATAAATAGATGGGACTATATCAAACTAAACAGTTTCTGCACAGCAAAGGAAGCCATCAAAATAATGAAAAGACAACCTACAGAAAATATTTGCAAATCATATATCTGATAAGGGGTTAATATCCAAAAATATATAACTCATACAACTCAATAACAACAAATCTAATTAAAAAACTTAAAAATGGGCAGAAGATCCAAATAGACATTTTCCAAAGAAGACATACAGATGGCCAACAGGCACATGAAAAGTGCTCAACATCAGTAATCATCAAAACATTAAAAACAGAACTACCACATGATCCAGCAATTCCACTTTTAAATATTTATCCAAAGAAACAAAAACACTAACTCAAAAAGGTATCTAAACCCCCATGTACATCACAGCATTATTTACAATAGCCAAGACATGGAAACCACCTAAGTGTCCATCAATGGATGAATAAATAAAGGAAATGTGGTATATATATATATATATATACACACACAATGGAATATTATTCCACCATTAAAAAAGAAGGAAATCTTGCCACTTGTGACAATATAAAAGAAACTTGAGGACATTATGCTAAGTGAAATAACTCAGACAAAGACAAATACCACATGATCTCACTTATATGTGGAATTTCAAAACAAAACAAACAAAACAAAACAAAAAATTCATGGATACAGAGAACAGATTGGTCGTTATGGGGTGGGGGAGTAGAGCATAGGAGAAATGGGTGAAAGGTGAAGGTGGTCAAGAGGTATGAACTTCCAGTTATTAAACCAATGTAATGGGAAAGTAATGAACATCATGGCAACTACAGTTAATAATACTGTATTGAATATCTGAAAGTTGCTAAGAGAGTATATCTTAAAAGTTCACATCACAAGAAAAAAGAATGTGTAACTGTGTGGTGATGGATGCTAACTAAACATATTGTGCTGATAATTTTGCAATATACACATATATCAAATCATTATGTTGTAACCTGAAACTAATATATGTCAATTATATCTTAATTTTTTAAATTTAAACTTTTTTTAAAAAAAAAGAAGGGAAGGAGGAAGACAGGTCTGCTTGCATCTCAATCACCAAGACTTCGCTGTAATATCAAAAGTACAGATGATATCAAGTTAATTCTTAATTTCTTTTTAAATAATAAAATGTTGCACCAGATTAATAGAGATACAATCAAAAAATGTCATTTGGGTCAAGTTTTATCTTTCTCACTCCCAAATCTACAGTCAAAAGTACTAATTACAAAAAACTGATTTTGTAGAATTGGCTTTTTTGCTTGGATGGAAAAATTCTAATGAAACATACCAAAACAAAATGACCAAAGCAAAGAATCAGTGGGCCAGAAAAATCCAAATTTCCCTGATTCTGACTAACGTCCAGTGGGAAAGAGCACTAAACCAGAAGTCAGGCGCCCTAATTTTAGTGCAGCCCTACCTATGAAAAAACAATTTAATTACTAAACTACTCAGTTTTCCTCATTTAGTAAAGAGAAATCTCACCTACTCCACCTACTTCCAAAACCGTTGTGATGATAAAATGAAACAGCATATGTAAGAAATATAAATAATTACATTTGTGGAGAATTATAACTATACACATATACACACAGAGCTTCACAAATATAAGGCAACAATCCATTAATCATTATTTTATAGTACAGATGGATTATTTTAATTAATCCATATATTATCTTTATGCTTAACAAATTTTAATATTATAATACTTCGTTATTTCAATTATTCTTTGAACTTTAATAAACATATTTAGTAGTAAATGTCAATAAAGTGAAATCTTGATTATTCAGCCAGTTAGGTCTTCTACATTGTTCATAAGGCAGTTTACCCAGGAAAAAATAATAGCAATTAAATTCAAATCAGATAAAATATATTTCTCAGCTACTCTTTTAAAGATCTGGTAGGAAAGAGAGGCTTAAATAAATGATAAATTTAAGATTATTACGATTAATTTATATTTCATTTAGCAGAGTTCACATTCTCTAAAAGAAAAATATCGCAAGTACTCAATATTTTTTCTTCTTATATGTCTGAAATCACCCCCAGTAAATGTACAACTCTAATTCCTATTAAGTATTGTTCTCCAGGTAGAACAAAACTATTCAACTGTACTTATTTTTCTTCATAGGATAGACAAACCTTTCAACCTGATTTTCAAAGGGAGAATGAGTGTAAAGATTTTCCTTACATTTTCAAGCAGAGGTCTTCCATTCTGCAAATAAACTCCATGAAAATAGCTCTTAGATAAAATCATCCTGTCATAAAACAGGACAGTCAGTAGTCACGAGCATTTGAAAAGCACTTGAAGTGTGACCCTATTTGCTCACACTCTAGAAATAAACATATAATCCATGCTACTTTCTTAATCACTGCAATCTAAATATTGAACAGCTTGGCTTTCGATATTATTTTTCCAGCATACAGGAGGAAACGGATTAGCCATTTTGAGAGTAATCAGTTTAAGAATTAATCCATTTCAGAGGCGGAGGCTCTCTGAAACCAGTTTTAGGACCAAATGTAATCCTAGAGTAAAGAAATTTTGCCTGAGTAACTTTCCAACATAAAGACTGAGAAATCACCTGTAAAAAATACAAGTATTTCAGAGTAGACAATAATATAAATGCCTACATTTAACCTAAGTCTGGAGGAAGTGAGCAGAACTGGGATGAAGTTTGAAAAACATTTCAATACCTTTTTCTGCAGGGCTTTTTCCAGAATCTACAACCCTCTAACCCCCTTACCCCTAGCTTTTCCCTTAATCTCTTCCAATTTACCTGCCTACCTTTAAGAAACTGTACAGAACAAGCCAGGAAATAACTGGAAGAAAGGAAGACAAAACCAATTATTCCACTACCTTTGCCCCAACTTGAATCTCTGATTTCAAAATCTCTGACAACCTATAAATCTTGGCTAAAAAAAAAAAAAAAATTGAAACTTCTCTGTTCCCCTCCCTGATCCCACTTCCCTCCCTCTTTCCCAGAGGTAACCACTTTGCTGACATGTGTGTCTATCATTCCTATCATTGACTATTTAAACATCATCTATATATGATTGCTTTTATAGAATTAAACTCCACAAGCCCACAGGCTGTGTCTGATATTGCCTTCTGTATAGCATCTAGTAATCAGCATACTCTTAATCATTTAAAAGCTACAAATATCTCTAAAGAAAATTAATAAATATTTAGTGAAACTAAACAAAACCATACATTGTCAGAATAGGGAAAAAGAAACAAATTTCTTCCCCATTTATGAAATTCAGCTAGGTGTCTATTATGTAAAGATGATCCAAAAATTCAAATTATTGAAAAATTGGGTTTTGGACTTCCCTGGTGGCACAGTGGTTAAGAATCTGCCTGCCAGGCTTCCCTGGTGGCGCAGTGGTTAAGAATCCACCTGTCAATGCAGGAGACATGAGTTCGAGCCCCAGTCCAGGAAGATTCCACGTGCCATGGAGCAACTAAGCCCATGCGCCGCAACTACTGAGCATGCGCTCTAGAGCCTGCAAACCACAACTTCTGAGCCCGTGCACCACAACTACTGAAGCCCGTGCAGCTAGAGCCCGTGCTCCGCAACGAGAAGCCACCACAATGAGGAGTCCGCGTACTACAAAGAAGAGTAGCCCCCGCTCACCACAACTAGAGAAAGCCCATGCCCAGCAACGAAGACCCAACACACCAAAAGTAAAAATAAAATAAATTTTTAAAAAGAATCCACCTGCCAATGCAGGGGACACGGGTTCGAGCCCTGGTCTGGGAAGATACCACATGCGATGGAGCAACTGAGCCTGTGCGCCACAACTACTGAGCCTGAACTCTAGAGCCCATGCTCCACAACAAGAGAAGCCACCGCAATGAGAAGCCCGCGCACCACAACGAAGAGTAGCCCCTGCTCACCGCAACTAGAGAAAGCCCATGTGCAGCAAGGAAGACCCAATGCAGCCAATAAATTAATTAATTAACAAATAAAAAATAACAAAAAAAGATATATTCATCCCCATATTCACTGAAGCATTAAAAAAAATAAGTTGGGTTTTAATTTAAAAGACTGATTAAATAAAATGTAAAAGACCAAACAAAATTTAGGTTGGAAAAAATGTATCTTTCACCCAAATAATTCCCTATAAACTCAATAATTATAATTTATTCTGATTTTTTTTGTTGTTGTTTTACCACATTAGAAGTTATTTTTCTGTATTCCCTAGGCAGCAACAAATAACACCATGCATGAGGACTGATATAATTACATGCCAAAAAAGACAGACCAGCACCCTCACACTCCAAACTCCCCTCTGTGGCTCCTTCATGCCCCATATGTTGCTAATAAAACTGTTTCAATCATACCTATGAGACAGTTTTACTGACATAATAGCAGGCCTCTTGGTTCTTCACAAGGCAAACCATACCACCAAAACTGTTGCAAATTTTAAGACTGAGGCAAGTAGAAATCTATATTACATCTGTGTGTGTGTGTGTGTGTGTGTGTGTGTGTGTGTGTGTGTGTGTGTGTGTGTGTACATAGATACATATATATTTTGGAGTACAGAAACCTGCATTAAAACTACAATTCCACTACTTGATTCTGTAAACTTTAAAATGCCCATGCTAGCTATACAGACATATAGAAGGTTCCGAGATCTGAAAACAGTATGCCGTCGAGAAACTGTAACCATAGCATTATCCTTTTATATTGTTAAAATGATCAAATCAAATATCTAACTGGTAGAAAATAATGACTGTCAGAATTACTAGTAATAATCATATATATATATTTTTTTATGTTAGTTTCAGGTTTACAACATAGTGATTCGATATTTTTATAGACTATAGTAGGGTATGTTCCATGTGCACCTGAAAAGAATGCAAATTCTGCTGGTTTGGGATGGAGTTGTATGCATATCTATTAAATCCATTTGGCCTAATGTGTCATTTAAGGGTACTGTCTCCTTATTGATTTTCTGTTTGGATGATCTATCCATTGATGTAAGTGGGGTATTAAAGTCCCTTACTATTATTGTATTACTGTCAATTTCTCTGTTAATATTTACTTTATAAATTTAGGTGCTCCTATATTAGGTGCATATATGTTTATGACTGTTATATCCTCTTTTGGATTGACCCCTTTATCATTATATGTCTTTCTCTGCTTTATTTTTTTAATAGACTTTGTTTTAAACTCTAAGTAGTCTGATATAAGTATTGCTACCCCAGCTTTCTTCTGATTTCCATCTGCCTGTAATATATTAGTAATTTTATAATTTTATAATTATTAGTAATAATTATAAAAAGATCCAAAAAGGAAGGGAAAACAATGGAACACTGAAGCAACAATTAGAAATTTTACAAACCTACTAAACTGATAAATGATCTGGTGTTCATGTGCCTCTCTATTTCAGGAAACTAAAATACTTTCATCACATGTATGGTTAATTTCACCATATGTAAAGTTTTCTCATAAAACATGAATGCTGAAATTATTTAACAAAAAGGTTTTTTTTTTTTAATCCTGCTATTATAGGAAATGCTCAGTTAGATCAAGATAAATGCATTTCTCAATTTTTTCCAGAAAACTTCTCTAGGGCACCCTCCCTAAGATGTTTCAACATGACCTCAATTAGTAAATCCTCTGGGGACAAGACTCCTTTTAATAAGTCAGCCTAAGAACAAAAGGGTATATGATCAATTCTAGTCTCCTTTGAGCTGTGATGACAACAAATAGGAAACAGGAAGCAGGGGTGGTAGTTCAAGTACAAATCTTTCATAGGACCGTATGACCATTATCTCAGGGCTCAAAAGCCCCAATCAACACCACCACGCAGAGGAGGGAAAAGGGCCTAAGCTGAGAAGGCCTGGAGAAGTGGTCAAAAGGACTGATCTTCTAGGGAGTGATCAAGCCTAGAAAACATACCAACTCTAGAACACAATAGCTTAGCCTACAGGGATGAACTTCTAGCATTGACATAAGCAACTGGAGGGCACCCTATTTGTTGAAAGATGAATTACTGCATTTGAAATCATAGAATTCTAGAGTGGGCAGGAATCTGTGGATCATCCATGCTTCCTTCCACTAAATGCAAGAAGGCTTCATGTAGCATTCTAATCAGGTAGACGATGACCCAGTCTCTTCGGGAAAACTCACAATCATGGGGAGCTTAAAAGCAACTGTTGACCCATTCCTTTAGGCTTTGCTTGCATACGAGTGTGTCATTTCAGCCTAAGCCTTCTTGCTCATCAATGATGTTGGCCTGCCTACTTAGACTTCAGATCTGACCTGCTCCATCAGACCCAAACCCAGACTTTGACTTTGTCCAGTTTCTGGACTCCCAGTATCCACATACAGGTCAGACTCAGACATTCTAAATGGAATTATGACCCTAGTCTACCACTACCTCAGGCCAGTTCCCATGTACACAGCTCCCGTGGTCTGCCCTCCTCTATGAAAGAGCACTGCTACCACCACCCCTAAGTCTGCCCACTGCTCAGTCCTAACAGCCCTATGATCACAGATAAGCTTAATACTAGAGGAATCCATCTTGGCCCCTCCAATCCAACAATCTTCTCTGACCCATTGCCTTTGGCTAGTTATTAACATTCTACCAGGGCCCAAGAGCATCTGGAGTTCTAATAAAAACTACAGATCTTCTCCGAAAAAGGCCCAATTGCATACATAATATTGTACATAATTTCAGAGGGTTCCCATGAACCGCAAGTTAAGAATCCCTGCTATCTATAGCAGGGGTTCTTATATTTTAAAAATTAAATACAGATTCCACATACACTGACACACTAAAGGGTACTTTTGCTAGACTCCCTTGCAACTTGAGATCTGCATGTGCCCTAGGTTTCCCAAGGAGGAACACTCCTAGGAGAACAAAAGGAGAAAGAAACAAGGAAAGTTAGCTACCAAGGACAGTCAGATCAGCCCATCCAGCAATGATGGCAGGCAAGGCAATGATTCTTCTGGGGCCAGCAGCAAAAGCCAAGCCTCCTCATTCACCAGCTTCCAAACCTGAACAGGGGAGCATGGCTCTGAGACCAGAGATGGCTGTGGCTCCCTTAGCAAGCCAGATGAGAAGTGTGGTTCCAGGAGCTGTTCCCATAAGCTCAGCCTACAGTCCATTCTCTCTGCTCCTCTACTCCTCAAAGATCCTATAAACTATTACAACTTAATAAACCCCCTTCTGCTTAAACCAGCTATAATGATTCTGTTATCTGCCACTAAGAGAGTCCTTTCCAATATATGGACCAACCAAACGGAATGCATGAAATAAATATTCAAATACAGTACCAAAACTAGGCTTTAAAATATAGGCCTATGGTTGCATAACAATGCGAATGTACTTAGTGCCACTGATCTATACACTTAAAATGGTGGAAATGGTAAATTTTATGTTATATATATTTTATCTCAATTTTTAAAAATATGATTTTTATAAACACCCCCCAAAAATCTATATTTCAGCCCAGGAATCAAGAACTCTTAGATAACCTTGATTTAGTTAACTTATTCCTGTTCCAATAGTATCAAGCAAGCAAGTCACTTAGGCTCTTGGTCTTAGCCTCTTGGTCTCCTAAGTGTAAAGAGTGGAAGAAATCTCAACATATATTAGGGATAAGTCAGACACTAAAATTCTGCAATGGGTCAAGTGGAGGGTGGGAAAGGAACAAGGCAATATCTGTTGCAAACTTACTATGTGAACACTTACTATATGCTTTCCATATATCCTCATTTAATCCACACAATAATAACACCCACCCAACCCCATTCATAATAATGCTTCAGGGTAGTTGTTACAATCCTTTTCTTACTTATGAGAAAGTGGAGGAAGAAAAGCTAAGCAACTCACCCAAGGTGCACAGCTACTACTGACTGCTGGAGTAATGACAGATCAAGATCTGTCTGACGCCAAGGCCCCGGCTCTTTCTATACCACATTTCTCTTACTGACTGCCACAGCCACAGTGCTCAGCAGGCAAGGGCTAATTAAATTATCCACAGTGACGGAACCATCGCCCAGCCAGGAAAGCAATTCCTGAAAAGCGTCACCTAGACCATTAATATAGTATGCCCTGTAGAGTCAAGTGTGATGTTCAAATACAGAAATGACTAGATGATGATGATTATAATGATAATAGCATCCAGCTACCATTTACTGAGTGCCTATTATGCTTTAACTGCTTCATATACACTACTTCATTTAATCCCCTGAACATCCTAGTAAGAAATGCACAGTAGGTGTTACCTTCATTTCACAACAGAAGAAAATGAGATGCAGAGAGTTAAATTAAGAACTCTGCCAAAGATTACACCGCAAGTCAAGTTTAGAGCCAGAATCTGAACCCAAGTCTTATAAAGCCCAAATACATGTGTGGGGACCACAACGTGTATTTCCTTTTCTCTTCTAAAGAGCCAGACATGGGCCTTATGCCCATAAACATTCAATAAACCAGTGGTTTTACTTTGAAATTAGGGACACCAAATGCAGACCAAGAGGTTACACAAACTTAGCAGTTTAGTGCTGACATGAAGGGAAAAGACATGAAGGAAGAAATGATAATGAAGAGTCCGTCCCTGAAGGTCAATATATGTTTGCCAGTGAAACGATCAGAATCCCCTTACTTCACACTCTTTCAGCCTAGCCCATCTCTCACTTCTCCCTACCACAAGGAAAAAAAAGCTATAGACAAGCAATAAGACTTGCTCCATCAACCCTAGCACACTGTTAGAAATTATACAGACTACACTGTCCTAAGAGAACTGTATGAAAGGAAGGAAATCACCGGGAAGGCATCTGATTCAGCAGGTCTGAGGTGGGGCCTGAGAATTTGCAGATCTAACAAGCTCCCACGTGATAATGCCCCAGACCACACAAGTTTCATCTGGTATCATCCTAAAGCTTCTTTTTGTCCACCAAGTTCAGCCACCAAAGAGTAACTAATGACAGTTAGGAAGACGATGTTTATCTCTCTTTGATACAGCAAGGCTTTAAATGGAGATATAATTAACAAGCTGGAAAAGAGCCAAAGGGTTGGCAGGGTAGAAGCTAGGGAGGCGACCACACGGTCTAAATCCAGATATCAATGGGCCCTCAATGAATCCAGTAAATTTCTAAAACTATCAATGACACATGTAATATGTATTTGTTAGAAGTTATAGGGTTGGGTGTGGGGGAAGAGGAAAGGGAATAAAATTTTAATAAATGAAATAAAATTTAAATAAAGGGAATAAGATTATAAATTATATAACATGCGGAAGCTCAGCACCAAGAGAAAATGTTGCCCTAGCCCGGTACAAAACTTTATTATTTTGATTAAAAATAGGCCTAACTTTTAGTAAAATAACTTTGTTTCCCAAATAAACTGTAGCAGCATAAAAAGTTGACAGCAATAGGAATTCAGTGTTTTCCCAGATGATAATAATGAGCTGCAAAGGTCAAGAAAACTAAAGACAGAACATACACAATGATGGAGTCACTGTTCTCTTTTATTTACAAACGGAGAAAGGAACTTATTTATTTAGTATCATTATGACAGACCCACCCATATATGGAAATAGTAGCTTGTGTAGTTAACTCAAAATATGGTCCAAAACCACATGTTCTGGACTACAAGGAAAATCCAGTCTCAAAAAGCAAAAACACCACTATTTAAAATTACATGCTAGCAAAATTAACAGCTTATAGAGTCCAGCCTTCTATTAAACAAAAGCCAGGACATGATTTTGGTTTTGTTTGTTTCAATTCAACTGACATCAGGACACTTAAAGTCTACCAAGATACCATATCAAAAATAAATAAAAACTGAAAAAGCAATTATAAAGAAAAAGAAACTGATATAGTGGAACTGACATAGTGGGGAAAAAATGGAAAATAATCTAAATGTCCATCAACAGCAAAAAAGATAAATGGTGTTATAATTATAAAACTGAATATAATACAGCTCTAAAATTCACTGAACTATAGCAGGGTATTATGGGCTGAATTGTACCTCCCCAAAATTCATATCTTGAAGCCCTAACCTCCAGGGCCTCAGAATGTGACTATATTTGGAGATAGGGCCTTTAAAGAGGTGATTAAATTAAAATGAGTCTAATAAGGTGGGCCCTAATCCAATATGACCAGTGTCCTTATAAGAAGAGGGAATTTGTACACAAAGAACACCAGAGATATACACCCACCCACCATGTGAGGACAGAGCATATAAGGTGGCCAGCAAGAAGGTGGTCACCTGCAAGCCAAGGAGACCTCAAAAGAAAGCAAATCTGCCAACACCTTGATCTTGAATTCCCAGCCTCCAGAACTGTGAGAAAATGAATTTCAGTTGTTTCTACCACCCAGTCTATGGTATTTTGTTATGTCGGCCCAGGAGAATACAAATGATCTCAAACTCAAATATTCATAAGAATCACCTGGAAGCCTTATTAGAACACAGACTGCCAGGCCCTACTCTCAGAATTTCTGTTCAGTAGGTCTGGAATGAGGCCTGAAACAGAGCTAGCCTCATGGATGCACAAACATGCTTACAAGGGCCCCACTCTTGGTGTAATGCTTTGACATTACCATCTCCAAATTATTAATAGTTTGAACAAGGGTTCTAACATTTTCATTTTGCACTGGACTGCACAAATGTATCCAGTCCTGGCCTGAGAATTTTTATTTCCAACAAATTCCCAAGTGATGCTGAAGCTGCTGATCAGGTACCACATTCTGAGAGTCACTGAACCACAGCAACATCTATCAACCCAGTTAAGTCTAAAAACATAATATTGGACAAAAAAGATCAAGCTACAGAAGAACAAGGATAGACGGCATTTATATAAGGTTTTTGTTATGGGTACACATATATTAAAGTATGAAAACAAGCATGGCAATGCAAACACCAAACTGAGAATCCTTGCTAACTCTGAGGCCAGGGAAAAGAGAACGGAACTAGTGATCGGCACCACAGAAAGCCTCAGCTCTGTCTACAAAGTTCTACTTCTCAAACAAATTAAAAATTGAAGTAAACATGGCAAAAAGGTTCAGTTTTGACACAGCTGAGAAAGAGTTACATTGTGTTACTCTCTTTATACCTTTTTGTACTTTTCTATAAATTTAAAACACTTAAAAATTTTTCAAAGAAAAAAGAACCTTAACTTTTATAGAATCTGAGTAATTTGGTATCACCCACAATCTAGTAAAATATTCCATTCAAAATTTTTAAATTTGCCAGTTGGAAGAATAATTCTACTTATGAAAAAAAAACTCTTCACAAGAACCAAGATATAAAGTTATTTGAAGTCTGAGAATCATAATTTAAAAGAATAAATAGATATAAATCCACTTTAAATAAACAACACATCTAAAAAATAACTAACATACTATGTAAATTAAGAACACTAAAAGCGAGAACTACTATCCCTTAGAAATAATAATAGCTGCAACATTCAGGTTAGTTTGACTCTAGTATGTCTTTTGCATGCAAGGACAAATTTTAAGCTGTTTAGTGAAACACAAATAAAACATAATAGGTGGTGACATTTTACCAACCCTAGAGAAAATATGAAAAGGTTATATCTCTAACAAATAGAAAATCCATGCAAATTAAAATGAAAGGAATAAAAATAAATATTAGAAAGAAATTTTCAATCTAAAAAATATAGAATAAATACAAATTTCATAAATAATAACTTTTAACTATCAAATTAACCAATTTGTATAAAAAAATGAATAATCAGTGCTATTTTGATTTTACTGGGAATATGAAATGGAAAAACTTTCCAGAAAGCAATTTAAAAACATAAATCAAGGGCCTTAAAAATATTCACTCCCTTTGATGCAATAATTTTCTTTCTAGGAATATATCCTATGGAAAAAATCAAAATTATGAAAACATTCATACACAGATATATTCATCATAATATTATGTACTATAGAAAAAATTACAAAAAACTAAATAAATCATGATACATGCATATGATAGATGAAATTTTAATGATTTGTGGGAATTGATTATGATATAAAATTAAATTAAAAGGAAGATTATAAAGTTACACATACAATGATCCTAACTATGGAAAACTATAAAATTTCAAGAAAAAAAAATGAAAGGAAATACACAATATGAAAGGAAATACACAATATTAACAGTCTGCCTCTGGATAACAGGATCATGGGTGATTTGTTTCCTTAGCTTCTTTTCTATAACATATATGTATTATTTTCACATTTAAAAAAATATAAACTAAAAAATATTAGCACTTTTCACTAAATATAAAACATTTCAATCTAAGGTATTAGAGCATTTAATAAAGTACCTTAACTAAGCGTTAGTTTAATAAATCTTTGAGGGCTTCCCTGGTGGCGCAGTGGTTGAGAGTCCGCCTGCCGATGCAGGGGACACGGGTTCGTGCCCCGGTCCGGGAAGATCCCACATGCCGCAGAGCAGCTGGACCTGCACGTCCGGAGCCTGTGCTCCGCAACAGAGAGGCCACAATAGTGAGAGGCCCGTGTACCGCAAAAAAAAAAAAAAAAGAATAAATCTTTGAAACATTCATTCCAGTAAAAAGCTGATTACATCTGAGAAGATATAATATACTTTTCAAACTACAGACATTCTTTAAGAAGTTCTTCATAGTTTTTCTTCTATTCTAATTCCTTTCAGTCAAAGGCACCTACGGTTCTTCTAGCATCTAAGTATCTATTACATATCTTAAATTGGTTTCCTAATCTATCATTCTAGAACACAATCAATGTAACATTCTAAATCACACATTTTCATCAACCTGCCTAAGGATAATGGCTGAGACCCCAATACCTCTCTGAGCTGTCCCTGTACCTATAATATCTCTATTTTACAAACCAGCTCTATAAGGAAAGTATCATTACCTTGACTTTGTAGATATATGAACTCAGAGAGGCTAAGCAATTGTCCCAACATCACACAGCTAGAAAGTAGCAGAACTGGGACTTAAACCCTGGTCATTCAACTGCAGTACATCACAGCACCTTTCAATAAAGCTGTCATAACATAAAATCCTGGTTTGTTTGGTTTTTGTTGTTGTTGTTGCAATTTTAACCCTGCCTCCTATGGACAAACAAGGACAGCGTTCCAGAAAAAGATACAATTACAAAAAAATGTAATTAAAGGAGATAGCTATTAATCATAGAAAAGGATTTCAATCTGTACCCTTATCACCTACTTTGTACACTTACCTGCTGAACACTGACCTCACACACCTGAATCACTCAACCAGAGATAAGAGAATACAGGTAACCAGGTAGAGCTGTGACAGGCTATATTTTCCAAAAACAGCCACAGCAATATTTCCAGTCCCACATGCCCTTTCAGGCACTTGCCACTCCCTCACCCAAAGGCAGGAACAATTTCCCCTTCAGCTTATGTTGAGCTTTGTATCAAGGAACAAAATGCCTGAGAAGTAATACTGTGTGATTTCTAAAGGTAACCTATAAAAGGCAATACAGTTGTCCCTCCGTATCCGCAGCTTCCACATTCTCAGATTCTACCAACCACAGATCAAAAACGTTCGGGGAAAAAAAAAAGAAATTCCAGAAAATTGTGAAAAGCAAAACTTGAATTTGCCACACACGGGGCAACTATTAACATGGTATTTACATTGTAGTTACAACCATTTATATAGCATTTACCTTGTATTTATTATAATTGTATAATTATAATTGATAATTATAAGTAATCTAGAGATGATTTAAAGTATATAGGAGGATGAAAATACTACACCATTTTAAATACAGGATTGATCATCCCCCGATTGTGGTATCCTGGGGAGATACCAAGGACAACTGTATAGGTTCTTTCTCTCTCTCTCTCACTCTGGCTCTAACTCGCTCTCTTCTCCCTCCCTCCCATTTTCCTCTCCCGCTCTATTTTCTCTCCCTCGTCCCCCTCTTCCCTCCCTCTCACCCTTCCAACCTAGTCACCATACTGTAAGGAAGCCCAGGTGACATGCAAAGGCTACAAATAGGTGCTCTAACCCAGATTCCCAGTTGTAATCTCAGCTGACAGCCAGCATCGCCCAGCAGACATGTTCCTGAACAAACCTTCACATGATTCTGGCCCTCCCCTTTGAGCCACACAGCTGACACAAAGTGTAGCAAAGACAAACTATGCCAAATGGACCATTCCAAATCACAGACTCCTGAGCAAAATAAATGTTTTTAAGCCACTAAGTTTTACAGTGGTTTGTCAAGTAGTAAGGGTCACCAAAACAGATATTTGGGGCTGTATTCACAGCAAGTTAAAGAGTTTTGTGATCATTCCATTCAAACTTGTATGATAACTTTCTGCAATTATCCTCTTTAAAGTAGCTAAACCATAGCCAGCCCATATAGCTCCTTTGACTTCGATCGGTCTTTGGAAACCTGAACCTTCAGGGCTGCTTGATTCTCCTTTTAGAGTCAAACTATATACCTTGTTGAAATGAAGTTTCACTTTAAAGGTTGGTGTGAGGTGTCACATCCTTTCAGGGTGCAGTTCTAAGCAAGGATGCCAAGAAACTCCCCTCTAGAAGACAGTCGTGGCACCCGTGTTTTAGCTGATACCACAAAAGACACTTGTAGAAAGTTATCATTAATTACCAATGATCTCTAGAGTACAGTAGTTCCACAAAATATTTTTAAGCATAGAGAATGCAGAGTAAAACAGTGCAGAGTGAAACAGACAGATTTGAGTAGAAAGGGAAAAAAAGAATGATAAGACATTGCACTTCTTATGCAGACACTCTGTACTCTGCAGATTTGTCTATCAATTTAGGCCAGTGTACTGTTTATTGACTGCCTTGACTTTTCATTTTTTTATATAGCTTCAAATGCAATTTCTAATCAAATGAGCTGAAATAAGTTAAAAACTTCTCCTTTTTCATATAAATATAATTTTACCAGCTACAAAACATTTCAGTGATGAGGTGTGCATGAAGCCAACTAAATGTAAATAGAACAGAAACCTTGAAATCAGTTTACTTCATAGCTTTTAGGAAGGAATTTTAGAATGGTAGTGGCAAGTATCACATTAAAAATTTAACCAAAGTTAGTTATTTGTAGAGATAAATGATCAAATGATATGATCATAACATGTTCCTTGATGATAAAATACATCAGGTTGGTAATCAAATACAACTCCATGAAGATGAGCCCCCCCCAAAAAAGCTTTTGTTTTAGGCATAGTTTTCACTAGCACAAGACCTTTTTTTTTTAAGACCCTTTTGATAGTATAATGAAGACCAAACCTTTTTCTCCTGTTAAACCTAGGTCTCTCACAGCTCTAACCTCCCAATAAAATCTTATTGCAGCTCACACAGTATAGGAAATACTAACACCACTGGAAAAGTAAAATTCTTCTGTTCTTCTTCAATAACTTTTGAGGGTGTGGTTTATGTTCATCAGATTGTCAAGGAACCATTGACTGAAACCGTCCCCCGTGGCCAGGCACGATGATCACCACCTGCATGAGTTGTCTTGCAACAGGAGGTCCCAACACGGAACATGGTGCTGCAGCCGAAATGTAACCAGGAGGATTCAGGAGGGGCCAAGAGGAGGGAGGAGATGCCAGTCCTTATGTCCTGCCAACCTCCCAGAAAACTTTGCACTGGAATCCATCTTGGCTGAGAAGTGCACACACCACCAAGAAGGACCCTGAGTCAGACCAAATATGGGCCCAGCAAGATGACTGGCCAGAGACAACCCAGAAACTAACCCCATCACCATAAAACCTGAGACTGCGAGCCATGTGGCAGAGCAGTTCTCCTGCTGCTCCTCACTCAGGCACCCCTTCCCCATAAAGTCTTTTGCTTTGTCAGCCCATGTGCCTCCTTGGACAATTCATTTCTGAGTATTAGACAAGAGCCACTCTTGGGCTCTGGAAGGGCTCCTCCTTCCTGCAAAAACATGAGTTGCTAAAATATATGTCATATATAATGGATACAGGGTTCACTGCCAAAACAATTTATATCCAATCCTTTGATGGAAATAATATTCTTCAAATACCTAAACTTCAGATTGAAAAGAAAGAAAATGAATCCAAAAGTTTATCTGTTATCCCTCCTTCTTTTGAGGGGGGAAAAAAACTGTACAAAAGAAATTACAATCTATAAACCTACAAAACTATAGAGAACAGTGAAAAACAAGGTGAAGGTTTACAAATATTTATGCTTTTTGAAATCAAATGTTAAGATGAATTTATCCTTTGTAGTCCATATCTGTTGTGTAAAACACTAAGGAATCTAATAAGTTTTAAGGGTTGGTTTGATATAATGTGAACTAAACAGTTGAAAATACTCAAAACTTTAAAGCACACTGGTTACTGGAGCAGGTTTTCAAGACTGATTGGGTAAACTAAGCTATACAAACCTAAAAATAGGAAGCGACAAGTGAAAGTTTGTTAAGAATTTGCAACAATTCCTACTACAGAGAAGGTTTTCATTAAAAAAGAAATGATCCATGGCCTGCAGACCTCTTTTGTTTTAATCTCAATGAGAATACCCTTGGAATTGGCTATAGATCCTACCATGCCCTATGGTGTATTCCTGGATATTCCAATGCTCCTTTAAGAATCTGAGTTAGGGCTTCCCTGGTGGCGCAGTGGTTAAGAATCCGCCTGCCAATGCAGGAGACACGGGTTCGATCCCTGGTCTGGGAAGATCCCACATGCCGCAGAGCAACTAAGCCCGTGCGCCACAACTACTGAACCTGCGCTCTACAACCCACGAGCCACAACTACTGAAGCCCTTGCGCCTCGAGCCCATGCTCCGCAACAAGAGAAGCCACTGCAATGAGAAGCCCGCACACCACAACGAAGAGCAGCCCCCGACTCACCGCAACTAGAGAAAGCCCGCGCTCAGCAACAAAGACCCAACTCAGCCAAAAATACATAAATAAATAGATTAAAAAAAAAAAATCTGAGTTAGTGAAATCTACTTTAGACCCTAAGACTTGGGAAGAGACCATCTGATTTATACATAACAATATCTCAAGCCCCTGGTAGAGCACATACATTCAAAATATATTTGTTGAATGAATTAGAAGGAGGGATACAGGTAAGGAAAGAACAAAAGAGGAAGGAAGAGAGGGAACAGATGCCCTGCTACAAACATGAATAACAAAAGGTTCAAAGTGTACAAGAAAATGTAATTGTGTCCCAAGAAAAAAATTCCCAATAAAAATGTACGCTTAGATTCTTGCTAAAAATCCTTGCTTTGGAAATTCTTGCTGTTTTACCCTTTGACCATAGCAATTGTTCCAAAATCTTTTCCTCTTTTTGAAAGTTCTCAACACCACTTCTGCCTATTCACTCTTAGTAGATGACCACTCTTTTCCTTCAATAAACTTTCTAAGTCATTTAACATGAGTAACTAAACTCTTCCTATAAATTATAAGTAGACACTCAGCCTGGAACAGGAGGGAAGGGGGCAGGGCACAACCTTTACAAGAATGACACAGCCATAGGACATGACAAAAACTGATTAGAACCAACTAGATCCAAGCGAGGGAAAGATTCGACTTCCAGTGGACCTTGAGCCTCATATGCGCTCACTGTAATACACTACCATGCTAAGTTGACAACCCCCCCACACCCGACCAGCACCATGACAGTTCTGAGGCCAACCATAAAAGGTCAAAGAGTGGGCAGTGGCCCAATTCCTAGAAATCCCTGCCCCTTCCCCAGAAATAGTTGGAATAGTCCTCCCACTCATTAGCCCTATGAAATGACCCAGCCCATAAAAACTAACCACCACATTCTGGGGGACCTCTTGCCTTCTGAGATGACCCACACTCTCTGTGGAGTGTGCTTCTCTCTAAATAAATCCACTTCTTACCTATCACTTTGTCTCTCACTAAATTCTTTCTGCGATGAGACATCAAGAACCTGAGCTTCATTAAGTCCTGAGACCAGGTGTGTGATTTCAATTAGAAGACCGTGGGCTCAAGTCCCAATCTGGGTTTAGGCTGGGTTCCAGTCCTGGCACGTGGGTTCAAGTCCTATCTGAGTTGCACAGTGTCAATCCCACATATTTTATTTCCCTGCCAACTCATAAAGAAAAAAAATCATTTTTCTCTCAAAGTTTAGCCCACATACCTGTGTTAAACATGCCCACTATCCTTTAATTAAGACCATGAACCACCAATCACTCCCTCTCTAAAAGCTTCAATCCCTTTCTTACCACCTATGCCTTTGTAGCTTTTGACAAATTAATCCATTTGCCTCAATCATTAAAATCCTTTGCCTTAATCCTTTACCATTTCAACTCTGTCCACTAAATTTTTCACCAGAGTCTATTTCACTGTCTCCACATCAGTGAAGACATATAGTTGTGTATCTTCAAACTCACTCTTCAATCCTTTATTTGGTTTCTAATCATACTACTCTGCCAAAGTTGCCCTCAAGAGCCTCCAGTGGTCACCAAACACCAAATGAGCTTCACTTGGTCCTCATGTAATTGAACAAAGTTTGTGTGCCAAGGCACAGTGAGGCCAAATAAACTTGAAGTCGGAGTTTGGAGCAGAGAAAGGTTTACTGCAGGACCAAGCAAGGAGAATGGGTGGCTCATGCTCAAAAACCCCAAACTCCCTGATGGTTCTGGGGGAAAAGGTTTTATAGGCAAAATTTAGGGTGAGCACTGCAGACTGATTGGTTGGTGGTGAGGTAGCAGGGCGGTGCTCCAGGAACCTTGTGCTCAGCCTGAAGTTGCCATCCTCCACCTGGGTGGGGCTTTAGTTCTGCAGAAGAACTTCAGATAAGATATTATGTATATTCCTTGGAGGAGGAATCAGGCAGCCCCAAGTCTGCACTACTGTTTCTTAAATGCTCCTCCCTTGCCTCTGCATCCCCTCCCTTCCCTCTGCATCCCCTCCCTTCCCTGATTAGCAACTGTTTGAACCTGCTCTTTGGAACTCAGGGAAGGTCATGGAGGCTAAATGAAGCCAATTTTCTACAAACAAGAAACAGGGGACAGGGAAAGGGAAAGGACTTGTACCTGGGAGCCCCACAAGGTCCTGGTCTACTTCACTCATGTACCTTCAAGTCTACATAGTATTTAACGTAGTTCATTACCCCATCTTTGAAACTTTCTTGTTTTGACTTCCATAATAGTATACTCTTCTGGCTCTCTGTTTTCTTTCCATTTCTCACAGGCTTCCCTGTACCTCCTAAATGTGAAACTGGAGGGAAGGGGGCAGGGCACAACCTTTGAAGAATGACAAAGCCCCAGGACATGACATAAACTGATTAGAACCAAATGGGTCCAAAATATTGGACAAGTCGACTTCCACTAGACCTTGAGCCTCAGTACAGTTCATTGTAACACATCAGCAAGCTAAATGACACACCCACGGGCGCCATGAGAGTTCCAAGGCCAGCCATAAGAATCAAAAAGTGGACGGTGGCCCAATTCCTGGAAATCCTCACCCCTTCCCCCCCCCACCCTGAAATAGTTGGAATAATCCTCCTACTCATTAGCCTATGAAATTACTCACCCCTATAAAAACTGACAACCCCAGACTTCCCTGGTGGCACAGTGGCTAAGAATCCGCCTGCCAATGCAGGGGACACAGGTTCAAGCCCTGGTCCGGGAAGATCCCACATGCCGCGGAGCAACTAAGCCCATGCGCCACAACTACTGAGCCTGCGCTCTAGAGCTCGCAAGCCACAACTACTGAAGCCTGCATGCCACAACTACTGAAGCCCGCATGCCACAACTACTGAAGCCCACATGCCACAACTACTGAAGCCCACGCGCCTAGAGCCTGTGCTCCACAACAAGAGAGGCCACCAGAATGAGAATCCCGTGTGCCGCAACGAAGAATAGCCCCTGCTCGCCGCAACTAGAGAAATCCCGCGTGCAGCATGAAGACCCAACACGGCTAAAGATAAATAAATTAAATAAATAATTTTTTTTTAAAAACTGACAACCCCATACCTGGGGCCACTCTTGCCTTCTGAGATGGCCCACACTCTGTCTGTGGAGTGTTTTTCTCTCTAAATAAATCCACTTCTTACCTATCATTTTGTCCCTCACTTGAATTCTTGAGACATCAAGAACCTGAGCTTCATTAAGTTCTGAAACCAAGTGTGTGATCTCATTTGGGTTTTGGCGGGGTTCCAGTCCCAGCACGTGGATTCAAGTCCCAATCTGAGGTGCACGGTTGCAAATGCATGCATTCTTAATTAGCCAGACTTGACAATTCTGCCTCCTTAATCTCATATACAAACTCTCTTTTTCATTCCTATTGTATTACCACTTGTCTGAAACACTAAAATAGACTCCCAGTTGGGCACCATGCCTCTCCAGTATTACTCCCTCATCCAAGAAACCAACTGCTTTGGTAACATTCCTGAAGTTTAGCCTGCCTCATTCTTCCACTTAAAAGACAGAAAACACACAGATTCAAAAAAACATTTGGTTTGAATCCTAGCTCTGACAATTATTTGTCATGAGACCTTGGGTAAGTCACTGAACTCTTCTGGTCCTCAGTTTTTCTTTTCTTTAAAATAAACATTGTAATATCTATTAAACAAGGGTTGTTATAAATAAATCAGAAGACGTGTTCAGATCTGACACATAAGAGATGTTCTATAACCTTCAAGGGCTGTCCAATGCCTAACAAGTAAGATCTATATATGTTTACACAGTTAAACCCAATTATTCTAGTCCAATAGCCAATTGCTCCCTGTCTGCTCCCTATGTAGGACCATAAGACACCCTTCAATGATACACTCTGTACCTTTTGCCTGTTATGTGATCAGCCTGAAATATCCTTTCCCCAAATCTCCCCCTGCCAATTTTCTACCAGTTAAAGTCCAGCTCAAGTATCACACCTTTTAAGAAATGCCTAACATGAAATCTTTTTTTCTCTGAATTTTATTTGTACCTCTCTTACACTATGTATTCCATTGAAGTTATTTATACACTAGCCTTTCTTTCTTATTAGAATATAAACTCTCTGAGGGCCAGAATTATATATTTTAACCACTGCATTGTTCAGTACCCTATTCTACAAACAGAAGCATTAAAAGAAGTGACACTTAGAATTGTGAAATTTATTTTCAGTACTATTTATAAAATTTATCCCAAATAATTTACATAGCCACCTATCTTGTCTATATGCTCACTATGAAAATCAAAGTAAAATGTTCAATAAACTGGGGCATGTCTAAAGGGAGATATGATTTATTTGATTATGTAATTGAACACAAAGAAGAAATAAGACTTTTGTAAGTCTGTTTTATGGAGAATAATATAATTTTAATAAGTTACATCCAATCAATTCAAAAGGATAAACCTTGTCATTTTATTTTATTTTTAAAGATAATTTACACAAATTATCAAATAATTTCATTTTAGAAACACTCAAACATAACAAATGACCATATGCATGAACAAAATGCAGCATAAAGCCGTGTCAATGAAACTGCCAAGGTATTTTACAAAAAGTAATCTGAGTTGACCATTTTTGCTAGAATATATATGTAATTCCTGAATACTAAGCAAAGAAATAAACAAGCAAATCATACATAAAAAGAGTGATCAAATAGTCAACTACAATATTCAAGCACCAAGTGACATTAAGAATGAATAAAAAACACTACATTACAGCTTTTTTTTTTTTTTTTTTTTTTTTTGCGGTACGCAGGCCTCTCACTGTTGTGGCCTCTCCCGTTGCGGAGCACAGGCTCCAGACGCGCAGGCTCAGCGGCCAAGGCTCATGGGCCCAGCCGCTCCGCGGCATGTGGGATCTTCCCGGACCGGGGCACGAACCGTGTCCCCTGCATCGGCAAGCGGACTTTCAACCACTGCGCCACGAGGGAAGCCCTACATTACAGCTTTTTTGTCACACATCTATTCCAGAACCTATAGAACCTAAACCATAGAGATGCCTATAGTATACAGAGTGTGCAAGCAAGTACAACGTGAAAAAACAGATGCAAAGATTAGAGAGAATGGGAAGCACATGCTTCCAGTTGTCTAGTATATACAGTAAATAGTACCTGCTTCCTTGGATAGAAAAGCTCTAAGAGGAAATTACACCACTGCACTAGTGTGTGTGCAAGTATATGCTTATGCTCTCACATAGTTGTACCAAAAGACATTACTTGGGTTGCAAAATTCAAGCAAGAGCAAATCTGAGTAAGTTTCAAGATAAACATTAATGATGCACCCTTGGTAAGGTTCAACAAAGAAGAATAGATCTGAGCACAACTCTTAACACTCTTCAGTCTTCCTGTGTTCACACAACTTGCTTTTCAAACTGGACTAAGCGAGGACCCTAACTAACACTGTCTGGGGAAAGAAGCAGTATTTTTACTTTGGATATGATATCATCTCTCCAGTTGTTGAATCCCTGGCCTCTGGGTAAAACGACTAAACCAATTATTTCATATTTTAAGATACATAATCTATAACTATCTACATAACTGATTTCTCGGCTGTAAGAAGAGTACAAATACTTATTTTCCTATCTATTTGCAATAATAAACATTACTTGCAGTTGACTAAACATCTGTCTCTGAGTCTCTTGGTTTTTCAACCAAGAAACCCTCATGAGGGTTTAAGTTGACCATTAAGAAATCCTTAACTATTGCCAAATCCAATTCCTTTATAAGGGACTATGTAATGGCCCTATTTTGTATCACAGACCTCTGAGGTCTGATGAAAACTAAGGGCCCTCTCCACAGAAATACCTACTTAAGTACATATAGACAAGATTTTACATGCCACTGGGGGCGGTATTTTAGACTTTCCTAATGTCTGGTGAACTTTGACTTAACTTGTTCACTTTCTCCAAGACTCCCTTGGAAGTGTTTCCAGAGCCTAAATTTGTATACTAATCTCCATCCCAACACCCCTCCAGTTCTACTACCTATCATCAAGATAAAGCTCCTTTCCTGTACTTTTTCTTCATAATCCCATAATTCTCTTGCAAATTAGATGACTGTATGCATCATGCTGTACTATTTTAATTGATTTTATTTTCTTCTCCATTGGAATGTGAGCTTCTTAAGGCCAGAAACCGTGTCAGGTCCTATTCTATAGCTCCAACAACTAGTACCACACCATGTACAAAGAAAATACTCATTCCAATGTCTTTCAAATAAAGCCATGAGTTGATAATTGCTGAAGACGGGCAATGGGTACATGCAGAATAAGGCAGGAAGGGTGCTTCATTCTACTAGTCTGTCTCCTTTTGTATATATTCCAAGTTTTTCAAATATTAAGGGGAAAAGTCTAGAAAAAAAGAGGCTTGTAGCTATACATCAGTAGCCTCCACATACATGAATGCATCTAAAAACAAACTGAGACTTGTTCATTTTGCCTCAGAGAACTAGAATCAATGAGTAGAAAACAAAATTCTGGCTTCACAAAAGTAAGAACTCTAATAATTAAAGGTGTCTAAAAATGAAGCTGCCACTGGGCTAGGTATAGGCATACCTCGGAGACACTGCAGTTTCAGTTCCAGACCATCACAATAAAGCGAACATGGCAATAAACTGAGTCAAACAAATTTTTTGGTTTCCCAGAGCATATAAAAGTTATGTTTACACTGTAGTCTACTGTATGCAATAGCATTATGTCTAAAAAGACAATGTACATACCTTAATTTAAAAATACTTTGCTAAAAAGTACTAAACATCATCTGACACCAGAGGGTTGCCACAAACCTTCAATTTGTAAGAAAAGCACAGTGTCTACGAAGCACAATAAAGAGAAGTGCAACAAAACAAGGTATACCTGTATATTCAAGCAGGAGTTGGCCATTCAGAATGGATTACTATTTAGGGGGAAAATGGGAAAAATGAATTCTAAGGGAACTTCAAACCTGTGAGTATCTGAAAACACAGTTTATTATTTTAAAACAGATACACAGAAGTCAATATAAAGGTAACTGCTGATTTCATAAAACATCTACAAAGAATGAAGTCCTTTCTCAAAACCAATTTCCTCGCAAGCCTCATTTTGCAGGCGTGCACTCTCTGGACATCAGCTTCCCCAGCCTTCTGTCAGGTCCGTAATGTGCCCTGCAGCCTCCACTGCACATGCTGCTCCTACTGGAACACTCTTTAGATAGCAGCTAACACACACTTCCTCAGGGAAGCCCTTCCTACCTGACCAGATCATGCTCTCTGACAACTACCATTCTTTTCTAGAAAGCAGAGACACCGTGTTTTTGCTCACCATTGTATCCCCAGGGCCTGTCACAGAGCCTGGCATGTTGTAAGTGCTCAATAAATATTTGTTGAATGGATGAATGAATACAACATTCTCTATGACCCTAGCATTTTCATAAATTATGACCTAAACTGAATACAAGTCAACTTGCCAAAATATAACCAAGCTATTTCTTTATCACAAGTGATTAAACTACCTCCCTAGAGGCTAAGGACAATAAGAAAATAGTTAGCTAGCTCCCAAGGCAATCTTTTTATACTTGTTTTATTATGAAAATGTAACACATTTTCAATAACTTTTAGCTTCACAATAAACACAAAAAATTTATTTCCCAGAACTCTAAGCTTTTGACAAGCCAAATGATTCTCAAGTCAAACTGTGGGTTATTAAGCTGAAAGAATATACTGTATGAATGTGAAGTTTAGTGAGGACATTTAGGTAATGAAGAAGCAGTGAGAGCTTCAGGACAGAGGAACAACCATCAGGGCATATATTTTCAAATGTGTGTTTATAAGAAATATATGAAAATGCCCAGCACAGGAATACTTTCTGTTGCTAAAAAACACTGAACACTGATGACTAAATTGTCTCTTACAAAGGTCAACAACAATCGTCTCATTTATCAGTGCAATTCCTTTAATTATTCATTCTTAAAACCTTTACATAATATACTAAGCAAAAAGGAAGACATAAATTGTGTTTAACACTCAGAAATCACTAATAGGGCTTCCCTGGTGTCACAGTGGTTGAGAGTCTGCCTGCCGATGCAGGGGGAAGATCCCACATGTCGCGGAGTGGCTGGGCCCGTGAGCCATGGCCGCTGAGCCTGTGGTGCGGAGCCTGTGCTCCACAACGGGAGAGGCCACAACAGTGAGAGGCCCGTGTACCGCAAAAAAAAAAAAGAAAGAAATCACTAATATATCTAATGTATACAGAGACAGAGTGGTATTTTATTGACTTCCATCAAAACTGTTTTTTAGGATAAAGTTACAAGATCCTACCTTTAGTATTAAGATTGTGAGAATAAAATTTATTAAATTATTAAAAGTATAAAAAAATTCTATCCACACCAAAACTATCACTATGGCTAATACACAAAATATTTGAAACTCTAAATAAATTCTAACAAAGCTAAACACTAGGTTTTAGGACTATTTTATTTTTAGTTGGGAGAAACTACCCACTGCCATCTTATTCAGAATTGTGTATTACCTGATAAATTTGAGTTAGAGCCAGCACTGCAATATGTTGAAATCCCTTAGACTCAACCCTGCTACTTATAACCTTTAGCTTCAATTTTGAACCCAACATGAACCTTCACCCAGGTCATCCACTCCATTATTAGCACCAATCCTAGGCTCAGTCCCTCCTCCACTTCAGAGAGAAATGACAAACTAAGGAAAAGACAAGGTAAACCTTCAAACTGAGTAATGAACTCCAAAGAATGATTGTTTTTCAATGAAATAAATAAAATTTACCTTGGAGATGCTGGAATGTGAATGTGGAACATGTAAAAGATTTAGCCTAATGCCTGACATTTATTAAATACTCAAAAATTGGAACTAAATATTATTACCACTGTGTTTTAACTTTATAAATTGATTTCCTCTGATATTAATAGTGTAACATAATACATGATTTTCTAACATTCCAAATCTACAAATTAGAAAACACAAGACTCTAAAACTCCTTTAACTTTTTATTATGAAAACTTTCAAACATACACAGCAGCAGAGATAAGAGTTTAATGAACCATATCACCTGGCTCAACAATTATTGTCACTCTGACAATTTTGTTTCATCTATAGGAAATCTATTCTTGAACGATGCAAAAGTACAGTGAATTGAGATACCCTTTCAAAAGTGTACCCAACATGTTGACCACACAGAAATGATGGGTTTCATGCAAAAACTTTATTTTTGTCTCTTACTGGTCTATTAAACCTGTTCAGCAGTAAACTAACCTCTGCCTTAGAGAAAAAAACTCAAGTAATCCTCATGACTTTCTGGTCCCTAATAAGTAACAGAAAATCATATGATCACTTGAAATGGTAAGTCTCAGTTCAGTAATTTAAAATAACTAGTCTCAGACAGACAACTGGGGAAATTTGAATATGGACTATACATTATATAACTTTATTGTACCAATGGTAAATCTTGGGTGTGATAATGGCATTGTGTAGGAGAATATCTTAATTTTTCAGAGAGAAAAGCTAAAGTATTTAAGAGTAAAGTGTCATTTTCAAATGATTCATCCCCATTCCACTGGCCAAAAAGTATACCGTATATATAATCTATACTCGTACCTAACGTTGTTACCTGGTAAAAGGTATGAGGTGTTTATTAGATTACTATTTCACCATTTCTGTAGGCTTAAAATTTTTCAAAATTTAAAGACTACATCCAAATAACAGTCAAAACTCCAAAGTACAGTTAACATTACATCTCATGTTCTCTTTTCAGCTAAGGCCTGCCAAGAGCCGGCCACTGTCAGTGAGGGAGATCCTCACTTCTCAAGATCCTTCTCTTCTCACCAAGAAGCTTCTCTTCTGCCAGCTTCCAAGTTTTCTGAGCCCACCAGGATCAAGGTCAGGGAGTCGAGAAGAGCTCAGGCATCACAGAACAGTTCTTATTTGTCTGCTACTGTACCAAAATGACCTAGCGTTATATGAACATGGCAGGTGTTTAAAGCTGATTTTCCTTCTCTTGGCAAGTGCATATGCATTCTTCCATGGGTATGAGCCTCCAAGTGCAAAATTCCTGCCAGGAGAAGTGCTCTCCTTTAGCTAACAGTTCCCTCCCAGTGTCCCCGCAGTTTCTGACCTTTGGCCATATACCCCACAACTCTTTACTGCAGGGGTCTTCTTTCCCTGGCAAAAAACTTCCTTGGGCAGGATTCCTTTTCAAATAACACCAGGTTGATATTCATATTCTGGGATATATACATACCCTTCTGACCTGCTGGAAGAAAGCAGTGCAATTACTTCTCAAGCCCAGGCCTACTGCCACAGAACACTTAGGCTTTCTCAGGCATGAGTCAAGCATCAGTCCCTTGTGACCTCAGCTGCAGACCATGTACTACAGTTGACACTACTCTCACTATGTTTCAGGAAAGATTCAGATGCCTAACTTCTGAAAGGCAGGACTAAAACACACAGCACTCCAATGACATTCCAGAGAAATTAGCCTAATGAAGTCTTTCCCTCTTTTGATATCCTCTATGTGAGTGAAGGGATTCAAAGGTCACAAAACTAGCTTTCCACAAATCTGTATATGTTACAGTACTTCCTTGGGATGTAGAAGCATTTGTTGAATACTGATGCCTCAAATGAAAGTTCCACTCCTCCAGGAGGCAGGTCTTTTTTATTTTAGTGCCAGCACTAGCATCCAGCGCACCATGGCTCCTCACGAAAATGTTTTCTGAAGGGATGATCTCAGCAAACGACAGTAGGTATAAATAAATGGAAGAGTGTATAAAACTAAGCAATGACGGATGACTTTCAGTATCTGAAGAACTATCTGAAAATAGACTGCTCAGTCAGTGAACGTTGGGCTAAGCAAAGCACATTTGGTCCTCCCCAATTTATACACCTAGATATAGGCCTATGAGAACCTAAAAGGGCAACCAAACACCCAAGTATTCCTCTTCTGTTCTACCATAATACCCATCTCCGCACTTACTCATGGCATACAGAAAATATCCATGTGTCTACCATTTGTATACAGGTCACTGAGGGCTTAGTTGGTTCACCCTTGCACCATAAATAGTGCCTGTCCTCAGTAAAAAATCATGTTGACCAACACAGGTTAAATTAAAGGACTGTCATAAAAGAAGAGAGAAAGATACGGATTACATCAGAGGATGGGTAATTGCCCACAGCAGTCCTCCAACCTTACTGGGTGAACACTATTTAGATGAAATAATGGTCCCTTTATTTCTTTCTGTTCCCTACTCTAAAACTATAGCCGTGCGAAAAGATCTATTTGGGGGGCAGCATGATACCTGCAGCAGGTAGTATACTCTTACATATCTGCTTATTCACTCAACAAGCCACACTGGAGATCTAATACTTTAAGGTACCCTAAAGGCTTTCTATTTTAAAGATTTTTTATGTAAATGTTCAATAAATATTTACAGAACATTAACTATGTGCCATGCTCTGGGCTAGTGAGACACTATGGGAGGATCAACGATGAGTAAAGCAGTCAATGAGCTTGCAATTTAATAAGAAGGATGTGACAAATATTTAAAGGACTGTAATATCCTAGTAAGAAAAGCACCACCATAAAGAAATGAGAGACTTTGAAAAATGATTAGGATTTTAAAAGGGAGATGTGAAGAAGGGCTTTCAGCAAAGGAAAGAGTATTATCAAAGAAAAGGAGGTAAATATAGAAATACTGACCAGGACCCTGGAGTACTTGTTAGGTATAAAAAAAGGAGAAAATAAAGGTAGAAAAAGTAGACTAAAGCCTAACTGGAGAGGGCCTTAGGTGCCAAGGTTAAATATTAAAATGCCCTTTCATGAGTAACAAGAACAACAAAAAATAAATTAAAAATAAAACATAGTTTCAAGGACATGGTAATGGAAAGGATTTCGAGGGCGTAAACAATTTCAAAAAAGAACAAAGTTAGACAACTTACACTACTTATTTCAAGACTTAGTATTAAACAGTGTGGTGTTGGCATGATAGACATATAGATCAATACATAATAGAGTCTAGGAAAAGATTCACAAATATATGATTAGTTGATTTTTAACAAAAGTTTCAAGATAACTCAAAGGAGAAAAGACAGTTTTTTCCACAAGTGATCCTTGGAAAACTCGATACGGAAAAGAATGGACCTTGATCCTTACCTCACACTCTACACAAAAATTAATTCAAAATGGACAAGAGACTGAATGTAAAAGGTAAAACTATAAAACTTCTAGAAGAAAACACAGGAGAAAATCTTTACAACCTAGAATTAATCAATGATTTCTTGGAAAGAACCAAAAAGGAAGGGAGGGAGGGAGGGAGGAGAAGACACTGATAAAATGGATTTATTAAAAAATTGAAACTTCTGCTCTTCAAAAGACACCATTAATCAAAGGACAATCTACAGACCAAGAGAAAATGTTTGACTGTATCCAGATACATAAAGAACTCTTAAAGCTGAATGACAAGAAAACAAACAATCCAATTTTTAAAAATGGCCAAAAGATTTGAACAGATACTTCACAGGAAAAGATAAAATGGTCAATAAATACATGAAAAGATCAATGTCACTGGTAAACAAAGAAATGCAAATTAAAACCACAATGAGATACCACCACACACCCACTAGAATGTCAGAATTTAAAAGAATGATAACATCAAGTGCTGGCCAGAATGTGAAGCAACTAGAACTTTCATACATTTGGGGAGAATATGGTACAATCACTTTGAAAACAGTTTGGCAGTTTCTTATGAAGTTAAACATACACTTATCAAATGTCACTACAATTCTACCTCTGGGTATCTAACCTAGAAAAATTAAAGCATAAGACACAAAGACTTGAACATGAGCATTCATGGTAGCTTATTCCTTACATGCAAAACAGAAACACCCCAAATGTCCACAATCAGGTAAGTGGATAAGCAAGTTGTGGCACAGTTATACAATGAACACTACTCTGCAGTGAAAAGGACCTAATTACTAAGACATACAATAACATAGGAAGAAGCTTCAAACACATCATGCTGAAAAGTGATTCTATTTATATGAAAATTTAGAGCAGGGAAAACTAGTGACAAAAATCAGATTACTAGTTGCCTGGAAATGAGCATGAGGGAGGGAGGGAGAAGTGACTGCAAAAGGACACAAGGGAACTTTTTGAGGTGATGGAAATATTCTATACCTTGACCATAATAGTAGTTACATAGGTGTATATATCTATCAAAATTCACTGAACACTACATTTAAAGTGCCTTTTATTTTATGTCAATTACACCCCCAATACATTTGATTTAAATATGTAAAAGGAAAAGTTATATTCAGACATTTGGAAATAGCATCATTATCCAAAGACGCCAATAAGTGTACATCAGGTTTTACTACAGGTTTAACCCCCATATAATAAATTTTTATTGTCTTTTATTTATTCAATAATTACGGATTCAAGTACGAACTATGTGCCAAGAATGATTCTGAATGGGGTGGTACAGTAGTAAACAAAACAAAATCCCCTGCCCTCATCAAGCTTTCATCCTAAAAAGACTGACCATAAAAAAAGTAAAATATACAATTAGTTTAGGAAAGTGCTAACCAGAAAAATAACGCAACTGGAAGGAGGGGGATGTTTTAAATAAAATGGTTAAGGAAGGTCTCACTAGGAATGTACCATTTCAAAAAAGACCCAAGAAAAGCTAGGGAATAAGCTAAGCAGTTATCTAGGGGAAAGAGCATTCCAGGCAAAGGGAAGAACAAGTGCAAAGGCCCTGAGGCCAGCTATTCCAGGAACAATAGTCAGGTTGTGAATGGGGGGTAGTCAACACAGTCAAAGGATGAGATTGCAGATGGGGCAAGATCATGTAGAGCCTTATAGGCTACTACAAAGACTTTAGTTTTTACAGTGAATGAGAAAGGAAACAATTGAAGTTTTGAATTGAACAAAGACAAGATTTGACATGTTTTAATTGTGATTATTTTGGCTACTGCACTGAGACTAGACTGAAGTGCTGGGTTACACATTGAGCTGAGGATTGTAAGAGGAAGCTAGGAGACCAGTTAGGAGACTATTAAAATAATCCAAGTAGGGACTTCCCTGGTGGTCCAGTGGTTTAAGACTCTGCGCTTCCACTGCAGGGGGTACAGGTTTGATCCCTAGTCCAGGAACTAAGATCCTGCATGCCACTCAGCGCAGCTAAAAAAAAAAAAAAAAATGCAAGTAAGAGATGATAATAAGTTGATGAAGGCAGTAGTGGAGGTGGTGAAAGGTGGTCAGATTCAAATTCTAGATGTATTCTGATGAAGAGTCAACATGAACTACTGACAGATGAAGTGTAGATATAAGACAGAAGAGTCAGAGATGACTCCAAGGTTTCTGGTCAGAGTAACATGGGTGGAACTGTCACTAATTTAGATGAGGAAGACTAAAGACGAAACAAGTTTGGGTAAAAAGATCAATTCAGTTTTGAGTATTTTAAATACCTTTAACTAACCATATGCAGGTACCACAAGACAATTGGGTATGTGTCTGGAGTTCAGAGAAAAAAAGCTCTTACAATTTTTTTTTTTTTTGCAAAGTTAATCACTGGGTATCACGCTGTGTGCGTGTGTGTGTGCATGTGTGTGTGTATAAAACTTTTAGGAAATAATCCATACTTGAATTTAATACATTAGGGCCTCAGCAGTAATGGACTGTGTGTTTTCTGATTTACATAAATCCATACAAGTCTGTTAGGCACTTCACACCTTTATTTTTACTTTCACATCTGAAGTACAGCAATATGGATAGATAAGGTGTGTATTTAAGATAACAACGTGAACAGACACATTCCTGGAACTATAGCTATTTAAAAGTGACACTAGCATCAAGATACTCATTCATATTCTGGGAAGGCTTTAAAAAACGATCACTTGTTATGAAACTAATTGCACTGCCAAATGCTCAAGATCATATGTAAAAATCATCATCTTCTCTACATTTTACTGTTTTAAATCAAGGAAAGTAATAGACTTTATGATCAGACTTAGAAGTTTGGTTTTGATGCTTATAACCATCTAGGTTCTAACGTGAATAACGTTTCCACACTGTATCTCATAAAGGAATATACTTTGTGCATTACTAGCAAAATGGCATGTAAAAAAAAATCAAACTTCAACTGGAATTGTAACATGGACAAACACGTTTAACTGGTGATGGAAACCATTTCTTAAAAGGTAAAATGTTCAGTGTGGATAAGCATTATTTCCTCCCAGCCACCTGTTCATTCCCAATCCCGTGCCTTCGACTCTTCCCTCACGCCAGAATGCCCTTCTTCCCAGCTGTTACCATTCTCTTCCTTCAAGGCACAGCCCAAACTCTGCCTCCTCCACAAAACCTGCCCTGAACCCCAGGGGTATTCACTTCTTTCCACATCCCCACAGCATTGCCACTTATAGGTCTAGAGCACCTATGTTGCTCTGTCATGGATTAAGTTTACCTATTTACGCTAAAGCGGAAACCCCCTGAGGACAGAAAATCTTCCTCATCTTTGCCTGCCCTAAAATGCTTAACTGAGTACCTTACAGATCAGATTGTAGGTACTTACTAAAGGTTTGTTCAATGAAATTAAAATCTTATTAAACTAAGAAAATGATCTAATACAATGAACTCAATGGGATATATGCTCTAATTTCCTTTCATCACTTCAAATATACTTCTCTGGATCTCACTTACCCATCTCTCCATATCACCCCAGATAAAAATCCTGCTGCTTCTCAGTCATTTTCAAGTACTGCAAAATATAACCTAGTCCAATTTATACCTTCAGTTTCATATCTTATTCAAACAGTACCCATGTACCCTGCCTCAGCCCAGGACAGCCAAGAGAAAGAACAGAATCAGTTTCTTTCAAAATCCTTGCTGGCTCTTTCACTTCCTCATTCCTCCAGATCAGGATAGGCAGAGGAAGAGGGACAAGTATCCCATGTGCCTACTTCCACGGGGGTTTACTCGACAGCCATGAAACAGGATGATCTGTTATACTTGTGTAATTATTGATAGCTACCTCCTCTCATTCTCAAAGCCCAGCTTGGACAGTATATTTCAGGTCTTCCCAGCAGGGGCGCCTTAAGTTACAGCAAGCAAAGAGGCTGGATCTTCCATGCTGAATTGTTCCCTGTGTGCGGGATGCACTCTCAGGCTGACCTCTTACTATCCCACCCAAAATTCCCTCATAGGGCAAGCAGCCTTCCTTGGCAGGATCCATTAAGATTACTCAAGCCTGGTTACTTCCCACGGCATCCACTTGGTCCACAAAAAAAACTTATGCCTTCTTACTACGCTAGATGCAAATGTCAACTCTTTCCACTACTGCCCTCTCACTCAACATGCCATCTCACTGGCTTCCGTCACTCTCCTTCCCTCCAGAAACGAGTCAGTTCAGGAACGCCCCCAAACTCTAGGAAACGTATGCCATGCTCTCTCAAAAACCCTTTGCAAGTTGCCATTGTGGTATCAAGAAACATGATTCTGGGGCTTCCCTGGCGGTGCAGTGGTTGAGAATCTGCCTGCTAACGCAGGGGACACGGGTTCGGGCCCTAGTCTGGGAAGATCCCACATGCCGCAGAGCAACTGTGCCTGTGAGCCACAACTACTGAGCCTGTGCGTCTGAAGCCTGTGCTCCACAACAAGAGAGGCCGCAATAGTGAGAGGCCCGCGCACCGCGATGAAGAGTGGCCCCCGCTTGTCACAACTAGAGAAAGCCCTCACACAGAAACGAAGACCCAACACAGCCAAAAACATAAATAAATAAAAAAATGTGGGGTTTAAAAAAAAAGAATTTAAAATTAATGAATACAATCATAAAATAGCATGTAGGTCAAATAATAAAGCATAATTTAAAAAAAAAAGAAACACGATTCTGTAGCTGATTAAACAACCAAACATGAAATTAAATACCAATCTACCCTCCTGGAAGACATAGCCAAATCCTGGACTGGAAATAAAAGGTCCTTTTGGAAAGAACAAGGGAAATATCACAGAACTAACTCTCCACTAGATTAACAATTCTTCACTTGAATGACAGTTTTAAAACTCCTCTTCTAATTTCACTTATGTATGGGAAGTGGATGCTGCAATCCTGTTCTTCTTAACTAAGCCCCACGTTCCTCTTTAGAATATAAGGATGCTTACTACCCTTTATTTTCAGTGTTGGAGCTTCAGCTGAAATCCTGAAACAAAGAAGTCTTAGTCATCATCCTATCATCTTATGACAGGTGTGATTCCCCTGCATTACATGTACTGCTTACCTATAATAAGGGACCCTTCATTTTAAGCAACTCAATATGAAATAAAAATTTACCAAAGGGCTTCCCTGGTGGCGCAGTGGTTGAGAGTCCGCCTGCCGACGCAGGGGACACGGGTTCATGCCCTGGTCCGGGAAGATCCCACATGCCGCGGAGCGCCTGGACCCGTGAGCCATGGCCGCTGAACCTGCGCATCCGGAGCCTTTGCTCCGCAATGGGAGAGGCCACAACAGTGAGAGGCCGGCATACCGCAAAAAAAAAAAAAAAAAAAATTTACCAGAAAAGGGGAGTGGAGGGTACTGACTAAACATCAAGGGAAAGAAAAAAGGGAGATTCCTCATTTGGTCAAACAAATTTTATCTTAGTAAATTAGTATGTTATTTATACTCAAACACTTCATTTAATTATAAATACATTTAGTGAAGAGTCACTGCACAAAATGGAGAATTCCCACTTTAAAATTCAGATTAAAATATATGGTATCTACAACTAAACATTCTGTACAACAATATACAACATTATAAATCAACTACACTCCAATATAAAAACATGTTTTTAATTCTCTACAGTAAATAGCACAAGGTAATAACAAATCAACTCTATTCTACTGATAGATATCCTTACTCTAGCACCCTTGTCAATCCAAAAAAGGAGTGCTTATCTATGATCTTATCACCTAACACATTTACCATCTCATTCTCTCTTTTGCAATCCACTCATTTCCTGATGTCTACAATAGCCTCAATATCTCCATTCACAAAGTTACCTCCCATTCGCCTCAAGGAAAAGCAGCTTTAACCAGTGACTACGACCTTGGGGGAAAAGGAAATGGGAAAAGAATCCACCTAAATAGTCACTGCTCTACTAAAATAATCACAGGAATGTATGCCTACTACATTTTACCTTACAGTAATCTTTCTTCAGAAGTCTTTTTTGGAGTCTATGAAAGTCAGGTTCACTGTCTTTCTTATCTCCTATAAATATGACTAAAGAAGTCCTATATAAAACATAGTTCGGGGACAAAAAGATGTAATTGATGAATTCTCAAGACCCTATAAATCCCAATGTTTTGTCATCTCAAAAATCAATTCATAAGACCTCACCACATGGCAGGATGAGAGAAGATAAAACAAAATATTCTTCTGACCATTGACAGAAAACTAGTTTTAAATACCTGGATTTTGGACTTCGCTGGTGGTGCAATGATTAAGAATCTGCCTGCCGAGCTTCCCTGGTGGCGCAGTGGTTGAGAGTCCGCCTGCCAATGCAGGGGACATGGGTTCGTGTAAGCCTGTGCACCACAACTACTGAGCCTGCGCTCTAGCGCCCTCTAGGCACAACTACAGAGCCCATGAGCCACAACTACTGAAGCCCACGTGCCTACAGCCCGTGCTCCACAACAGAGAAGCTACTGCAATAAGAAGCCCACACACCACAACGAAAAGCAGCCCCAGCTTGCTGCAACTAAAGAAAGCCTGCAAGCAGCAACGAAGTCCCAACACAGCCAAAAATAAATTTTTAAAACTGGATTTTCTTCTTCTCCTGATTACATTCAAGTCAATTATTGGCCCAAGAACCATCTAAAAGGCTAACACAGGGCTTCCCTGGTGGCGCAGTGGTTGAGAGGCCGACTGCCGATGCAGGGGACACGGGTTCGTGCCCCGGCCTGGGAAGATCCCACATGCCGCGGAGCAGCTAGGCCCGTGAGCCATGGCCGCTGAGCCTGCGCGTCCGGAGCCTGTGCTCCACAACGGGAGAGGCCACAACAGTGAGAGGCCCGCATACCGGAAAAAAAAAAAAGACTAACACAGATGCTTGTCTGAAATAATGTTCTCAAATCCCAATAAATAGTACTTCCTTTCTGCAATTCACTACTTTTTTTCATACTCACTTCTATGAGAGGTCTTCTCAATTTCAGTAAGTACAGGTGAAATAAGAATAACTGTAACCTATCAAGCTATAACTCTGCATCCTTCTGTATATTTTGAAAAAAGTTTAGGAAAAAATAATAATTGCAATCTACAAAGGGATCTATTTATTGTCTCCTCCCCTTTATGGAAGGTTTCCAGAAGATGACAGTGGAATTCCTGATTTGAGTGGTCTACCAATGTTAAATCCATGTATTTCTTATTAAATATATCTATAAAGTGTTTTGCTGCTCTATTTAAACAAACACACAAACACAATCATAGTCTTTCCTAAAATGTCTTATATTTGAAAATGGGAAAGTTTTCCAAATATTAATCACAATGATCCAAAATAAAATCTGCAGGGCAGTTCAATTATGGCACAATAAATGACAGCATTTTATTTCAAAATCCTTGAGTTTTAGGATCTGAACATCTGTACGACAACTCTTTCATTCCAGATTCAAGAGTTTAAGGCATTCAAATGTTACAACACACCTGTCCCTCAGCTATAGGCATTGCTTCAATGAAAAACTAGTTAAAAACCATAAAATCAACTTCATATGACTCTGATCACTAATCTGACTTGTAAATTAGATGTGTGTAACTTCCACTATTCAGCAATCTTCAAATCTTTTCCTAGCAGGATGGCTTTTAATTGCACTGCACTCTGACCAAAAATGTGCAATAGTAGCAGTGGCACACTGACAAACTGATTAGTATAGGCCTTAAATAAAGATTTCAAGGTAAGTCATGAGGAAATCTTTTTCTGTTTGTAGATGAGCTGTATGAACTATATAAAATGTAATCTATGTTTTACATCCTCGGCTGCCAGAGTTTTTGTTGAATGCTAGATGAAAAAACTGTTGAAGACTCACTGAGGAAAAAAATGGGATTCAACTTTGAGAGAATCCACCCACCTCATTTCCCAGCACTGCTTTCAAATCCTCTATAACTGGTATAAATAGATGTATGCCAAAAGCAGGGACTCTAACCAAATAAAACAGTGACTTGGTTCAGAGAGTACTTTGATGTTCCAGTTTTCTTGTGATTCAATAGTTCTAGAAAATACATATGTTTATTTCCAGTTCACATCTGCTTGTTAAATTTTTCTTTTTTTTTTTTTGCTGTACGCGGGCCTCTCACTGTTGTGGCCTCTCCCGTCGTGGAGCACAGGCCCCGGATGCGCAGACTCAGCGGCCATGGCTCACGGGCCCGGCCACTCCGTGGCACGTGGGATCTTCCCGGACCGGGACAAACCCGTGTCCCCTTCATCGGCAGGCAGACTCTCAACCGCTGCGCCACCAGGGAAGCCCTTGTTAAATCATTTTAAGTGAATTTATTTAATAGGTCTGAAGACATTAATTAATAGTAATAGTTAGTATTAATTTATAATACTATGTTCTATGCACATTAGCACTGTAGAATACGATTTTCTACTTACTACTGATTTCAGTAGCCTACACAAAAGGATATTCTCCTAGAAAATTCTGGGAGCAGTAGCTTTTTACAAATAGAAGCATATTTTAAACACGCTAGGGGAGAGCAAAATTTCAAAAATCTCCCAAGCAAAAACTTCCATGTGAAATCATAGTCTTTAAATTAACGTTTTTAGGTTAATTTTTTTAGGTTAAGCAGATGTTTCTCTTTACAATATTACCCTTAGTGTAAAAAAGCCCAATACTAAAAGGTGATAACTGTAATACATTAAAATCCATCAACAGACAGGATCTTTAAAGTCTGATTACCAAAGCAATCACCATGTGTCACTATGGAATGATAATGCATTACACATTCCCCAAGTAAAGATCAAAGTTACTTGAACCACCCCTGCCAAAAAAATCATTTTTATTTAGTCATGCAGTCCTTGGAATCACAGTAGGGCTCGATGCCATATTGGTGTCACATTCTGCCAGTCATCCAAAGAATATGCCAGCCTTCTTTTTCAACTTCTCTGTCTACTAGTGCATCACTGGACCCAGCAGGCAGTTCACCCAGACAATCTCAGTAACGGATTTTGGCTCTCTGCGCATAATAGATGACAATCTTTATGAAGTATCCAGTTTGTCTTATAGCTGAGAGATCTGAACCTGCTGCAGATGTCACATCTAAATTCTTGAACGGATTTGTATCAGTGTCACCTATAAAACAAGACAGTGTCACCAACAGCATTGTCCTAGAGAACATCTGTTTCAGTAATGCTAATATGATGCTTTCTGCATCATAACTGATAGTCATTTATTTGCCTAAAACAAAGATCAGAGCCTGTGGCCCAAAATTCAGTCCATTGCCTTTTCTTACACAGCTATGATGTAAGAATGGATTTTGTATTTTTTAATGGATGAAAAGTTTTTTTAAAAGACCAATATTTTGCGACATATGAAAATTACATGAAATTCAAATTCCAGTCTCCATAAACAAAGTTTCATTGGAACATAGCTACTCATTCATTTATGGATTTTTCTACGGCTGCTTTCACACTACAATGGCAAACTTAACAGAGACCATAATCACCCATAAAGCCTAAAATATTTACTATCTGGTGCTTTAAAAAAGAAGTTTACTGAACCCTAGCCTAGAGAATATTTAGTGGGTAGGTAATATGGTGCCTAGTGTCTGTTGCATGAAGAACATGAGTGTAATGACCCAGTTGTTCCCCTGCCTTACTTCCATCCATTGGTTTAACAAATATTTCTTGGGCAGGTCTGTCACTCCACTATACACAGCTAGCTACGGTCACTCTGCTTCCCACTTTGGCTCAGCCTTGCCTCAATCCAAGGGGTCAAACAATACCCTTGAGCAGAAATAAGACAAGCTCAACTTCAGGTCAAATTCTAGTTCTCCCAAGTTGGCCTCATCTGTGTGCACAGGTTCTCCTGGTTCTTGCTTTCTGCTTTATATCCACCATTCCCCATAACAGGTTTCCTGTATGGATACCACTCTTAAAAGTCTGTATTTTCTACCAGAGACCCTAAGGCAGCAGGCTGAGTCACAGTATTCTTTGACTGAACTGTGCCAGCTGATCACCAGTTCTACCCCTGCCCTAACAGCCACCCTGTAACGCGAATTTGTTTGGGGCCCTTGTGAACAGCTTGCATATTCCAACACCCTCCTGGCTTCCACTGCTCTTTCTGATTATGAATGCCCCTGGAGTTCATCATTTCCTTTGACATTCAAACCTCTGGCCTATAAATCTATGAGTTCAACCTTCCCAACTGGCTTGTTGTTCTATTTCTTGAGTTCAGTTCATATGATAACCAAACGTAAGAGCACAACACAACAAAACTCTATACATATGGATTTCCCAACCTAGGACTACCCATCCCTTACTTTTTTAGCAACTGCCGCAAAAGGGTATCTATCACCTGCAAGCAGTATCTAGAATATCCCTTCTTCTTCCCTCCACCATTGCTGGTTGACCCAAAGTTTCTACACCTGCTTCACCTGAGAGGGTTACTCACCACCCTTTCTACCCACCTGGGGTGCCTAGGATAACCTGCGTCTCTTGAGCGTTGCTTCAGAATGCCTCTCTTGCTTCTATTAAAGCTTTAGCACTCCTGTTTCTATTGTAAGCGGGAAAAGGGGGTTTCTTGCCACTGTTGGACTGCAATGGAGTAATTTATTTGGCTAGACTTCTAGGAGTCAGAATATAATTCCCCAAAGAAAGATGTTAATAATCCACAATGAGGCTCTGCCCATAGTATCAATGGCACTATGGAACCCATCTGTAATTCATATTATATTGTTGGCAAATAACTAATTCACAAACACATTCACAAGTTGTGGACTGACCATCTAGAAAATAGCTATGAAATGTCAGGAAGACTTCACAGCAGACAGATTAGCCTAGTGTAAAGACTTCAGAGAAAATGGCAGTTTATTTTCAGCAAAGTGAATTTCACTACAACCCTTAAGTAGCCTGCCATGGTGAACAGCGCTTAAAACTGCATGAATAGCTCGCAACCAAAAGAGTGGTATCAAGAATGAATTCGCTGATAAAGTGACCATTAACCATTATCTCAACTCTGGGTAGCAACAATATAGGTAGCAGCGATCTTAAATAAAAATGAAAATCTTCTTTAAAAACACACACAGGAACCTTCTGCCTACTTGGAGAATGACACAGAACTCCATCCAGTGACATATCATTACAACCAGGAAAAGAAACTAGAGGTATGTAGTCCATATTTCAAAGAAATACGCAAAATATTAAAACTTTAGAACTTTGTTCATTTGATGACTCTAGCCACCATTCCTTAAAGAAACAGTTCTCAAACGTCTTAGTATCAGGCCTCCTTTGTGTTCTTGAAAATTGAGGACTCCCAAGAGCTGTTGTTAATGAGTTATAATTATCAATATTTACCATATTAGGAATTAAAGGCGAAAATGTTAACTATTTTTTAAATTTTTTTAAAGCGTGATTTATAATTTAATTTAAAAATTGATATGAGATGCAACACAATTGAGCTGATTCTCCCATCCATGGGACATTTAGGTTGTTTCCAATTTTTCACTATTATAAAATGATGTCATAGATCTATAAACATTAACATGAAAAAAGATTTGCTCTATAGTGTTAACAGGGGGGAAAAAATCAGGTTATAAAATGGCATTTAGTTTGCTATCTTTTTTTGGTGAAAAAAATATGCAACTTTGAACAGATGTTTATTAAAGCACTTGTTTCAGTGAATTGTTAGTATCTGAAAATGAAGACATCTATCTCCCTACCTACACTGAGTTCCTGCACGTGGAAACTGCTTATTCACATACACTCTGCAAGTATTTGTTGAATGAAATAGAATATTTTCCATTTCTAGAATGTGCAAGACAATGATTAAGTTCCAGTTTTGTGACAAAATATGTTCTGCTTTCCTGATTCATTTAAAATTTTTAATGACATTTAGTATGAGAATATATTTTATGAAAAATTACTTTATTATACAAAAAAAGCTTAGTGATAAAAATAATACTGTTTTACAACTTTTGCAAATTTCTTTCATGTCTAACTTAATAGATGACAGCTGGATTCTCATATCTGCTTCTACATTCAATTTGTTGTGATACATTGTTTTGATTGAACTACATGAAAAAAAAATAGCCCCACACATATATGCAGTGAGAAGAAAGAAAGTATATGTTAATATTAATATCATTTTCAGATAACTGTGGATGTTCTTCTTTGATACTACACCAAAACTTGACAAGTAGGAGTTTTCAGTTAGCTGTAATATGAAATCTAATATCACATAAGCTTTTTGTATTCTGTTACTTGCTTTCTATAAGGGCCTTTTACCATAATTTTGTAACACTGATCACTTTGAAAATATTCGTTCATTGAGTTATATAAATATTGAAAATCTTGACATAATTAATACCATAGCAAAAACTCACGTTCATAATATCACCACCCATCCCATCAGAAAACTCTTTAAGTACTGGGAAGCTGACAAGAGCACAGCAGTTGACTTAGGTTTTCCAAAATTTTAATTTTCACTAGCAAGCTCAAATTTTATCATCAGCAACAAATATTGTCTATTGTTTTGCCATGAAGTGACAAGTCTCACTGTGTTTGTTTTCAAGAAAATCACTGCCAAATACCTAAGTCTAAATAATCCTAGTTTGTCTGGTAGTCATTCTTTCAAGTAAAAATCATGTTTCATGCAAAATACGGCTAGCTCAGCTCACAACTCAAAAGAACACGTAAGGGTTTTCCTTGAGACAAACAATGTACTCTGGATATGTAGCAGAAGTGCCTTCTGCATATTTCCTACCTCATCACATAGAATATTAAAACAATGCATTCAAGGATCAAGATTTAATAAAACTAATAATTTTTACTGCTTCATTAAGGACACTCAAGTAAAACTGGCTTTTTGAGTTTTTGTTTGTTTTTTTTTACAGTGAATGCGTGGTAGTGAAGAATACAATGATTACTAGTACACCCTGATGCCACTGCCATTTAATATCTACTAAGATACCCACAGTTTTACCCACTATTCCTTTAGTATCAGCAAGGCAAATGTAAAAACAGTGGAAAAGGCAAACAGTATTACTATAAAAATAGTTTTAACCTAATGGACCCCCTGAAAGGGTCTCAGTGACCCCAAAAGGCCTGTATATCACAACTTCAGAACTACTGCTGTCTTAAGGAAACATTGAAAGCTAATGAATGATAACTTGCCATCCCCAAATCCATAGTAAATATCCCCCAACATAAAAAATATATTAAGTATCTGTATGAATTCTTTCATTTTGACTCAAAATTGGTCCAATTTGTTCTGAAACTGAATTAATAATAATATAAATAACAGTAGCAATTAACTTTTTTTTTTTTTTTTTTTTGCGGTATGCAGGCCTCTTACTGTTGTGGCCTCTCCCGTTGCAAAGCACAGGCTCCGGACGCGCAGGCTCAGCGGCCATGGCTCACAGGCCTAGCCGCTCCACGGCATATGGGATCTTCCCGGACCGCGGCACGAACCCGCGTCCCCTGCATCGGCAGGCGGACTCGCAACCACTGCGCCACCAGGGAAGCCCAGCAATTAACATTTAATGAGTTCTTACATGTATTATCTCATTTAATACTCATAATAACTCTATTAATTTTCCCACATATTCATGTTACAGATGAGGAAGCTTCTTTACTTCAGAGAAGTAAAGCCACTTTTCCAGTCATAATAAAAATTATCAGTATTTATGGATTCCAGCTTTACTCATTATTTTGCATACCTGATCTCTTAAGTCTTAACAATCTTTTTATTATCCTTTTTTCCCTTTTTAACTCTTTAAACTTTAATACCCATTTTACAGATGAAAACTTTTAATCAAAAAAGTAAAGAACCCTGCCCAAGGTTACTCAAATGTTAGATCATCTATATTCAAATCCAAGTCTGTCTTACTCCAGCAAGTACACTCCACATTCTGCTTCCCTATCCCACATATCGGTATATCCTTTGTATATAAATAGATTGTTGCAAAAGTCTTATGTACTTTCAAAAGAGAAAGAGAAAAACAAATATCGTATATTAGCGCATACATGTGGAATCTAGAAAAATGGTATAGATAAACCAGTTTGCAAGGCAGAAGTAGAGACACAGATGTACAGAACAAACAAGAGGGGGAAGGCCGGGGAGGGGGGCGGTTATGAATTGGGAGATTGGGATTGATGTATATACACTAATATATATAAAATAGATAACTAATAAGAACCTGCTGTATAGCACAGGGAACTCTACTTCACTTTTTGGTACAGTAGAAACTAACACAACATTGTAAAACAACTCTACCCCAATAAAAAAAAATAAAGACATAAAAATAAATAAATAAAACATATAACAGCAAAGCAGTTATAGGAATAAAAGAAAAACAAAGTCAACTGTGCAAGACCTCTATTTGGAATAATTCTTGCCTACTTGACTATCTCTGTTATCAAATGGAACAAAATCTACTTCTTTTTAAAATCGTGTATGATCCAGATAGTTCATTAATTCACATTATTGAACACTTATCTGCACATGACAACAAATCAATACAGCTAAGATTACTCTTTAAAAAAAAACTCAATACACTAAGCTGATATTATTCCTATATTACATATGAGGAAACTGAAACCCAGAGAAGTAACTAACTTCCCCCAAAGACATGCTGTTCATAAATGGTACAGAGTCAAAATCAGTTTGGACTGACCCTGAAGCCTAAACTCTTCAATCATATTGCCTGCATGTATTTAAGAAGGTCTCAGGCAATGAACTAGAAATTGCTCACAAGGTCTGTATACAGAGCTTGCTGATATCATATCCACTCTACCCAAGGCAATCATGATATGAACCATCTTGTATCTCAAAGACCAAGAGGTGAAAAGGAAGCTGGTGATGCTGAAAATAAAGAGCCATGTTCTGAGGTGGTTTAAGTAAAGCATCTATAGGTAATGCTGAAGAAAGAAGTAAAATTCACTTACAGAGGTGTCAGCACACAACTCTGCTGCTAAGATGAGCTTACCTCTGTTTAAACAAAACATACCAAAAAAACCAAAGCCTAGAGGAAAATGTCACCACAGCTACACAGACTATCTACAGATTGCACAATAACTTTCAGATGCCAGGAGCCCAGGAATGCTGCAAACCTTAGTAAATGGCAGCAGAAATCATTTTCCTAAAACACTCTAATCAATCACAAAAATTTTCATTTCAAGTTAGGATTTGCAAAGGTCAGGGGTTATGCCCCAATGCTTGTTTCTATTTCAAGGGCTTACAGTGCAAACTGCTGCTTAAATATTAAAGCCCAAGGGGGACAGGAAAAGAATCAAGGTTTTATCCAGCTCAATTCACCCTCCACAACTTGTTGCAACAACTTGCAGGAAAACATCTTGAGACTGGACAGAGGAGTGTGGCTTTAATTTCAGATCAAGTGTATTCTCAAGGAGTCCCCAAACACATTTGACGTTTGACAGGAAGGTGACAAAATGGGAGGCTGTGGTGTACCTCCTAAAAGGGCAGGCAGTACAGGCGAGAGATGAGCAATTATACTTGTCACAGAATACGATATTCTGGATTCCCTCTGTGGCAAAAGAAAAAAAAAATTATAGAGCAAACTTTACCTCCTCCATCAATGATTCCCAGCATGATCAAAAAGAATCAGAATCTAGTAATGTAAAACCAGCTGACAGATATATAGAAAAAATAAAAATCAAGATTGAGGTCATGGCCCTTGACATGCACCATTTACACTAAGGATTCCCCCACTTATCTGAATTAATTTCACATACCTCATCTCACTCAGATAATTGAAGTTTTCCTCTTAGAGTTGTAAAGTGTTTACCTCAACATAATTAGTAAACTATCCACTTAAAAATTCCACTACAAAAATTACCACCCCCTCCTCTCTACACATAAATGTATACTCCACTATCCTTTAAAGTATGAGATTTTGGCCTTCATGGGGAATGCAGTTCAACAGTCCTCTTTAAAAAATTAGCACAAGAAATTCTACACGAAAAGTTATGGTCATTACTTTTTTAATAAGTGTCTGCATTACTTGTTAAAGACATGGTAATTTGGGTATTCAATACATGACTACTGTTCTGAAACCAAATTAAAGGTTTAGACTACTAAAGAGTTTGATGACTTGCTTCAATACAATAACTGGGATTGTATGGAGAACAAAATCAAAGAGGTCTCTCTTTTTTTATGAGCAGGCATTTAAGGGCCTCTTAATGAGAATTTACTCTTTAGTATATAATTACTAATGCACAAAAATAGGGCCATTAGGGCTTCCCTGGTGGCGCAGTGATTGAGAGTCCGCCTGTCCATACAGGGGACACGGGTTTGTGCCCCGGTCCGGGAAGATCTCACATGCCGCGGAGCGGCTGGGCCCGTGAGCCATGGCCGCTGAGCCTGCGCGTCCAAAGCCTGTGCTCCGCAACGGGAGAGGCCGCAACAGTGAGGGGCCCGCGTACCGCAAAAAAAAAAAAAAATAGGGCCATTAAATTCACTTCTTTATAGTGCCATAAAACTTCTATTTGTAAGAAATATAAAATAATATACATTTAATCAAACTCCAGAGAAACAGAAATGTGCAACACCTAACAATACATGGTGAAAATTATATACATTTTCTTCTTAAATAAACTCCCTGCAAGATGACTAATGATGCTATTTTGTATGTGGATATGCTTGTAATTTAAAATATACAGACTCCCTAGTACTTATGATGGCAATGAAATGTCTGAACTTCTTGTATGAATTCTCAATTTCTATATGAAAATTGGTTTCCCATACTGATAACATACTATTGATTATATCCAATCAATATTTATTTATCACCTGTTATGTGCCAGGTACTGTACTAAGTGCTGAGGACACCAACAGGAACAGCACAAATTCGGTCCCAACACTCTGGGTACACACAGTCTAGAAAGAAAGACAGATAACGAACAAATGTGCTATGGGAAAGTATAACAGATACTTGGTCAAATGAAAGCTCAAAACTGAGAGAAAACCTGGTTAGAAAATCAAACACCTGAAAATAATTAGTTACCACTGAAACTGGATAGAAATCACCCAGTAAGTAACTCAGCTACAAAGGCAGAGAACCAAGAGCAGGGTAGTCAGGAAGGGGATCTACATAATGACTGGATGACCAGGGTGTCCTAGCGTCAGATGCAAATGAAAGTTGACCCTCAAAAAAAGCTGAAATTATAACAGCCAAAGAGCCCAGCTCTCAGCTGTCCTGTCCTCAGTACCTAAGAAGTCAATCCAGTGAGTGTGAGTCTGAGAAGCAGTATCAAGGTATCTTGACTCTGCTAGTTCTGCCCCAGTTGAAGTAGGACCCCAACCGTCCACCATGGACAAGACCAGGTCCAAGTTCCCTGAAGGAAGAGAGGATGGCGAGGAGAGGAAGAGCTCTGGAGCAGGCTCAAGACAAGGTTCCAGGTCCACAAGGGATTTGGAATACAAAAAGGAATAATAAAAGAAATATATCAACTCTATGGATTATTTTATGCTAAGGAAATACTGCAGAACTGCTTCACTTTTAAAAATAAGTACTCAAAAAAATTGTAATCTTGAGTTTAAATGACTTAAGTGTGACCTTCAAGTGTGGGAGAAAACGACTAGACAGTCTCACTAATTCTTATCAATTGTCTGATTCTATAAACTAATTCCATCTAAATCTATATTAATATATTCTAGATGCTTCACACATACTTCCCTAAAATGTTTATGCCATATATTTCAAAACTCCTGATGAGTGAAAGCATTTTTCAAAATGAGAATCTCATTTTGAAACTCAGTCAAAGTGAGTACATGCCAAGGATATAGTAAGACACCAAACCTCTGTGAGCAATGGATGCCGAGGGCACCAGAATAATTCCAGATCCCACCTCCTGAAGAGGCTGGGGATCTTAAGGTATTTTCAGTCTTAAAAATCAATTCAAGAAGTGGGTGGAAAAGACAGAACAGGGAGTGGGTGGGCCAGGTAGCCTGGGACTGACACAGGAACCAGCAATGATAGATATGAAATTATTTGCCCCCTACAAATTAAGCACTATCATACTCTACTGTACAATTGTTTTCAGTAATAGTGTCATGAGGGGAAAATAAAATGCATGTAGTCCAAAGATGATGTCCCTATGAAAACTATTATTCATATAACTCAACATACTCAAATAGGAATCACACTATGGAAATGGCCCTGCATTTGCCCAAACATTACTTGCCAAGGCTATTCAAAGGGTGGAGTGGTGGTACTTTCCAAAAGAAATGCTTGAAAAATTTCCTCAGTAATTTTTTTTTAATAAACAAAGCACACTATAATAATCTATTAAAGAAAGAATATAAGCCTGAGGGAAAAAGAAAATACAGTAAGGTTTGTTTGGTTTGGGGTTTGTTTGTTTGTTTTCATTATCACCACCATGAAGCACAAGGCATCAGCCAGAAACTGTGTAAAATATCATTTCAGGACAGCTTTTTACCACAGGAGTCTGAACTCCATAAGTCATGCTGCTTCCAGAAGTCTATGTACTGAAAAATATATCTTTATAAAGTGAAACCAAGGCCTTAGAACGTGGCGTACAGTAACAATTAGGGTCATTCAATTCACAATTCTCAAACTTTGCTCCAGTGGAAAATTTGTATTATTTTAGCTCAACTGAGGTGTCCTATCAAAAAATTTAAATAATGGTGTCCTTTTCCAATTTCACAGTGGGTAATGTACATTAAAGAACAAAATTCTCAATGTTAACCTCTTGCCTCAATTTATCTAAAATATTAGATACCTGCTACCTCTTTCAATATTGGAATTCAGCCTAACAGAGTATCTATTCAACACAAAAATGGAAATGAGGTATTTCAAGTTTATAATATCATGATTCATGACTTCCAAGCACTCTGCTACCTTCTTAAATTTGATTAAGCCCAACAAAACCACAAGCATTACAAAGTACACTTCGCTTGACATGAAGCATACAAAGATGAATAAAACACAGCCCACCTTACATGAAGCCACACCAGGGAAAATGCACACAAGCCAAAAAGTATCTACTAAACACCTGCAGTAAACACTGGAGTGGGAGATGCAAAGAATTCACCCTACCCCAGCAAGGACCTGGGGACTTCTGCATTGAGGACCACCACCAAAAGGGAGCTGAGGATGCTGGAATTCGATGACTCCATGTGTTACAGGACCTTTCTTCCTAATTAATATCAAGGTTACATACACCATAACCCTAGGACTCTTGCAATGCCAACCTGCTGGAATTGACACAGACTATCTGAAACAAGAATATGAATAAACATTCTCGAAGTGAAAATAGTTACTAAATTCAAACAAACTGGAAAGTACTGTTTCAATTGATGAAAAATGTAAAGATTGCCTAAATATAATCTGTATCATTTGATCTAATGACTCCAAATCACAAACTAAGGCATATACTCAAAACACCGGGAAAAAATTCAACGTTAGTAATAACTTGGCTTTTTTGTTTTTAAGACATCAAAATCAAAACAAATTTTGGTACAAAAATATCCATTGGGGAGGTATGAATGATCTACCTAGGTGTTCGGTTAAGTCAACTAGTTCTATTCAGTTCATGTTAAATCTCTTCAGGAAACTTGGATTACTTTTACTCTGCAAAATTATAGGGTTGCGATAAATTAATTATTAATAATTAATAGTTAACTGCTGAATTTCCTCACAAACAGAAAATTCTGTACTTCTGCAGTCTGTCAGATTAAGATGTCAACACGGTTTCAAAACAGGAGTAAAAAAGCCTTCTTAACTTCTCAAATTGGTAATGCTATAAAATTCAGTTTCCTACCTTATCTCAGTATCACGGTTCACATTTTACCTACCCAGTTTTCAAGTTCGTCAAAGAAACTTTCATGATTCAAAGGGTACTCCTCCCACCCCCAATACTAAAACTGTTTCTTAAATACAAGATCCTAAGGAAAATATATAATGAAAAGCAGTGAGAAATGTGAATCTATTCCACATCAAACCTGGAATGCACTAATTAAAATTCAATATTGCACTTGGTACGTGGGCTCCTACATGAAACTCCTGCCATGTTCTAGCTTAAGGTTAAACAGGTTAATAGAATCCAATAAAATGGCTCTACTGAATTATACTGGATTTCTTTTCAACAGCTCCTTTACCTGACCATTCTGTTGAACTTTAAAATCAACTTCAGGGGTAGCACCCAATAACCAAGGAGAGCCACAGCTCACGGGGGCTGCATTCTGCAACCCACCTGGTGTGGAAAATCACCGTCAACGCACGTTTTCCATTTCAAACTGTGATACAGGTGGAGGAAAAAGTGTAAAGCCTTCTCTTTGAACCTCCCATCACACTGCCTCCAAGCGCTAACTTAAGAATTATCTCAAAGACAATGTAATGCAGTACAGTTCTCAGAAAACTCTAAAAGTTGCCTTTGCCAGAGAAGAGAGACCAAAAAAAAAACTCCCTCTAGACTAAAGGTTAAATTAACGTAGTACTGCAACCTCGCTGTTGGGTACACGGCTGGATTTACAGGACAAATTCAGAGAACCTTTCCCCCGCCCGAACAGACTGCCTGGGTCCCGATTAAAATAAGTATATGCGGGATCGTCAGAGGAGGGAAGGGGGCGGGGAGAGCGCAGAGTGAGCGAGGTCTTTAGCCTCTGCTAAGGGGCTGCTGAGGTCAGGAGAGTTAGCGCGATAATGGGGCCAGGCGCAAAGGGTCCTTCAGGAAGACCTGGCGGCGCGCGGCGCGAGGGACCACTGGCCCGGCAGTCTCGCGATCGGCAAGGAGGCCCCTCCGCTCCTCGGGCCAAGGCCGGGAGCCCGGCCCCTCCTCCTCCCCGCGAGAAGGCAACGCGCCTCCAGCCACCCTCACCGGCCGCGCGACGAGGCGGCTGCGGCGCGCTGGCTGCGGGAAGCCGGCCCGCAAGGCGCGCAGAACCCAAGAAAAGAAGGTCAGAAAATGGCCAGCGCGTATCAGGAATGAGACACAGCAGCCAGGGTGCCCAGCTCAGGGCGCGGGGCGGACGGCGGCGCCGCGAACGCAGCGCGTGCGTCCGGGAAGCGCGCCGCCCGCGCGGCCCTCAGCTCCGCCCCCCGGCTCCCCGCGCCGCCGCCGCCGCCGCCGCCGCCGCCGCAGCCCCTCTGGGAACTCCAAGCCGCGCGGCCCCGCGAGGCGGGCGCCAAGGAGGGGAGGGGCCGCGCTCCCCGCCTCCCCGCCGGCCCGCGCGGCTCCCCAGCCCGGAGCCTACTCACCTCCTCCTCCTCCTCCTCCTCCTAGTCTCTCCCTCCTGGCCACCAGCGCGGCCCAGCCGGCGACGCGCTGACGCCGTGCCCCTCCCCCGCGGCCGCCGCCGCCGCCGCCGCCCCGCCCGACCCGCGGCCGCAGCGGCCTCGGGACGCGTCAGGCGTAGGCCCCGCCTCCCGGCCCGCCCACGCGCTCACCACTCCGCCCCCTGCGCGGCCAGGTTGTTGCGGGTCTCTGACTCAGCAGACGCTCCCGCCTTCGCGAGCCGCGCCACCTCCGCTCAGAACCCCCGAGCCTCTCCTCACCTGCCCACTGCCCAAGGCCCTCACTTCGCCTCCCACCTCCCCGCGCGCCCTTTCCCATCTCTAGTCAGCCCCCGCGTCTTACCCTTAAGCTTGTTTATACTCTTTCCCTAATCCCTAGTCTGGTTGTAAGCTTGCACTGGTGCCTTCGCCTTCCTTCTAGAAGGTCTTCGCTGCTCACTAGGTCAGCCTCGGTTTCCTCCTGCAGTTTTCCCGCCGGTTCCTTCTCTCCCCGGTCTCCGTTCCCCTCCCTGGCCTGCTGGAGCCACGTACCCGGCTTCATCCCTGCCACTGCTACCTGAGGCGCAGCTCGCACCTCCTAGGCACCTGCCTGGCCAACGCGTCCTAATTTCCCTCCCCCTGGTCCCCTCAGAACCCTCTGGACAGGCTCGTTCCTTCCTTTACCTACATTTTGAGCGTCCTTTCTGTTCTCACTACTCCAAATAGTTCATATGCAGTTTGGGAGTTAATGGTATGTGCGCAGCCCCACTCGCCTCAAGAGTCACCCAAGTAGTTAAAAATCACAAAGCAGAGCGATAGCAGTGGTGACAATCTTTGACTTTCATCGTTCCCATCCATACTTTCTCTGCGATAAAATGTCAATTAACACAATTTCTATTGGGTCTTACAGTCCACAAATTTTGCCTGTTTTTCCCTGCAACCTAATCTCAATTCAGTTCTTTTATTTATAAAATTCATAGTCTGTAGAAAGAGCACCAGGATCTTTTAGGTCTCTCGTTTAATTACCTGTAAAAGGAGGAATTTGTTTCTTCCGCATTTAAATTTCTGTGATTCCGAATCAAAGGATTTTGTATTTGGAAGGAGCTTGTGGGTTAAATGAGTCAGAAGAAGGCAAAAGATGCAAATGTAACTAGAAGCCTGGTAAACTTCATTTTTAAAACTGCAACTTGGAAGAGTTAGGTTGTGATGTGGAAATGAGTTGAGAGACATACCAAAATAAGGGAAACTGATTAGGCCTTTAAAGTTACATCCACAAGTTGCTTTAAATTATGTGAGTAAACATATTATCCTTAAATTGAAGAATTAAAACTATCTTCCATTCTAAACAAAATCCGGGCTCTATGAAGACCCTCAAAGTTTAAAACCATTGTTGAACTGAACAACAGCATTATAAGCATGTGAAAACCTTATCAACCATCTGTCCATCCACTTTAACACAAATTGGGAAACAGAAAAGTATAAATGCCAAAAGCTGAAAGTGAGTGTTCCTAACAGCACACAAGACTAGTAAATCCTATCCCATGGAATAAGTATAAAAACTCCAAAGGCTATGGCTGCCATTTCACTGCTATGGAAATAGTCATACAATTTTTTTTTTAATATTTATTTACTTTCCTTATTTTTTTGGCTTCGTCCTTTCTTTGTTGCGGCACACGGGATCTTCGTTGAGGCATGAGTCATACAATTTTTAATTAACTTATCTAGTCCTTATAATATCATCTGGAGTCTAATCTTTTCATTTTACTGTTGAAGAACTGACACCCAGAGAAAGTAAATCGCTTACTCAGGATTGCCCAGATTAATTGGAAACAAAGCCAGAATTCGAATTCAGATCTTCTGTCTCACATAGCTGCCAGCATCTGGCTTATAGTTACCAGTTATATAAAGCTATTCAACATCAGAGGTCTTTAACTCTGCCGTTTCGCCTACATGGTCTGAGTGATGTATGAAATCATACTTGGCATTAATTAGGAAGGTATCCACTGGTTTTAAGAATTCCTTTTGCCCAAGCTCCTTCTCACCTGGTCAGGGTTCACCTTTATTCCAGGCAATTCTGACCAGGCCTCTGGAGTCATGTCCCAACCAAACACATTCATCCTTGGAGGTGCCAAGAGCTGTGCATGATTGTAAGAATTATGAAGTCCCTATTGCCAAGAAAATTACAACATTACTTGGGGGGGTGGGGGGTGTAAAATATGAAACATAAAATGATCAACAATTCACCATTAGTAAAAAAGGATTCAATTATAAAATTCATATTTTAAATTGGAAATTAACCATGTAGATTAAGGGAAGCTTTTTTAAAAAATTTATTTTATTTATTTATTTTTGGCTGTGTTGGGTCTTTGTTACTGCGCAGGCTTTCTCTAGCTGCAGTGGGCCGAGGCTACTCTTTGTTGCGGTGCGCAGGCTTCTCATTGTGGTGGCTTCTCTTGTTGTGGAGCATGGGCTCTAGGTGCACGGGCTTCAGTATTCGTGGAGCACGGGCTTAGTTGCTCCACGGCATGTGGGATCTTCGCAGACCAGGGCTCGAACCCATGTCTCCTGAATTGGCAGGCGGATTCTTAACCACTGCACCACCAGGGAAGTCCCAAGGGAAGCTTTCTTAAAGGACAACAAAGGAAATGTAGAATTTGGATTTGTTTATAGGGAAAAGGTAAAGGAAATTGCTTGAACAAAGGCATTGGGGAAAAAATGAGCAAGCTAACAATGGGGAAAAGGTACGAGATCAGATGAATTAAAACAGAAGGTTCACTTAGAAACAATAGAAAACAAAGCTGAAACGATAGCGTAGAAGACCTGAATTTGAGCCTGACAAATTTAGGTTTAATCTAATGGAAGATCATTTTGAATTTGGCAGGGGGAGGGGGTGAAGATGAGACAGGAGACTATAACCTTGTCAGGTTCTGAAGTAGCAAGTGGGATTTTAAAAGAAATGGTAGACATAAATGCCACTAAGGAAATGACTTGGGTTTAGTGGTTATATGTAAGGGATCAAAGATCAGTAAGCAGTCCAAGATGACTTTAAGTTTGTGGCAAGTCAACAACGGTATACATAGACCTTAGCACCTTAGAGTTGGAAGATGGTTGGCCCTCAGTGGTACAGGCTCTCAATTGCTAGAGAAGGAAGCACAAAACTTCCCAAGGTATACCTTCCTGTTCATCACATCCTCATTCCAGAAAACTTTAGTTTGCTGCTCAAATCAAATTAGAAGTTAAGAAAAAAATCTCTTACTCTGTCATGGGCTCTTTGCTGGTGTTTTATGGTCGACCTATTTTTACTTCCGTTTCAGCCCCACTGATGTAAAAGTGCTCGGTAGTGCAGTATATAATGTTACAGCTGGAAATAAATCAATAAGTGTTAAATACATACCAAATGCTGTTCGGCACTCTGCTAGGCCTGGAGGGCTGGAAAAGTATAAAAGGGCCTCTACCTTTCCTAAGCTTATAATCTGGTTGGAGAAAAAATGTCAACACACTTGACACAACAGGGAATACATTCCATGGATAGTGAGAACAACCTGGGTGGACTGTAAAGTGTGCATATATAGAAATAGTGGGAAACAGAGTTGAATGAATTGGAAATGATATGATGGATACTGTTCATCATTTAACAAATTTTCATTAACCTTTAAGCATGTTCTAAGTTCTGGAGGTAAAGCAGTAAAATAAAAAGTTCCTGCTCTCATGGAGCTTCCATTCCATTTAGGAGAGACAGAGAGGAACAAATAAATATACAATTATCAAACAGTAATAATTGTTCCAAAGAAAATAAAATGTGAGATGTCAATATAAGCGTATGGAAAATAGGTAAGATGTTTCTGAGGAACATTTAAACAATGGCTTGAATGAAAGAAACAACCAGTCTTGGCATGGTCTGGGGAAGGGCAGTTCAGACAGAGTCAGCTATTGCAGAGCCCTAAGGAGGGGTCAAGCTTAGTGTCCTTGAGACTAAAAAAGACCAAGTGTTTCTGGAGTATAAAGAGCCAGGAGGAAAGTGAGGGAGATGAAACTGGAAAGGTAAGCAAGTTCTTGTAGGTAAGAAGGGATTTTGAGGTCAGGTTAAAGAACAGATATTTGGAAGATTAGTCGCTGTGGCATTCTGGATTAGAGGAGGGGAGATTAGAACCTGTAAGACCAGATGGAAGCCTGGGTGGTAATCTGGGCAGGAGGTGATGTGAGGTAGACAAGGCTGTTGGCAAGGTCAGCAGGGAAGACAAAAATGTCAAGGAGATCAAGTAATGGGTATTTATGAGGGGTGGTAGGCGGTGTTGGGTGGGGAGAGTCCACAGTGTCAAATGCAGCAAAAAGGTCAAGGAGAACAGGCATTAAGTCAGAGCTAGTATAATTAACAATTAAAAATGTCACATGTAACCTCCAAGGGAAGAGTTCCCATAGGATGGGGTGGTGAGAAGTGAGGAAATTGAGACAGTAAACTTTGACTGTAAGAATCAGTATAACTCAAAATGTACAGAGCATTTGCTCATTTTATTTACCTTTTAAGACCATTTATATTTGGGAATTATTAAAATTTTAAACCCATTTAAACATTCCAAGTCAGGTCTAATTTTTTGTCTCTATACTGAAGGGAGAACCAACTTATACAATAGAGACATATATGTCTTTCTGGGCTCAAAATCAGTCACACCAATGACTCCCTGCTCTAAATGTAATTAGAGTACACTTGAAACACCAATGGCATTTTTCACAGAAATAAAACAAACAGTGCTAAAATTTGTATGGAATATAAAAGACCTTGGATAGGCAAAGTAACCTTGAGAAATAAGAACAAAGCTGGAGGCATCATTAGTCCCTGATTTCAAACTGTATTACAAAGGTATAGTAATTGAAACTGTGTGGTATTGGCATAAAAACAAACACATAGATCAGTGGAAGAGAAGAGGGAACCCAGAAATAAACCCATGCATGTATGGTCAGTTAATTTATGACAAAGGAGCCAAGAATATACAATGGGGAAAGGATAGTCTCTTCAATAAATGGTGTTAGGAAAACTGGACCATTATCTTGTACCATATATAAAAATTAACTCAAATGGATTAAAGACTTGAATGTAAGACCTGAAGCCATGAAACTCCTCAGAAAAAACATAAGCAGTAATCTTCTTGACATAGGTCTTGGCAATGATTTTATGAATTTGACACCAAAAGCAAATGCAACAGAAGCAAAATTAAACAAGTGGAACTACATCAAGAGCTTCTAAAGAGCTTCTGCACAGCAAAGGAAATCATCAACAGAACAAAAAGGCAACCTACTGAATGGAAGAAAATTTTGTGAATATTTTCTCATACAACTCAGTAGCAAAAAATAATTTGATTAAAAAATGGGCAGAAGGTTTGAACAGAGTTTTCCAAAGAAGCACACAGATGGCCAACAGGTACATGAAAAGATGCTATACATCATTAACCATCAGAGAAATGCAAATCAAAACTACAATGAGCTATCACTTCACACCTGTCAGAATGGCTATTATCAAAAAGACTAGAAATAACAAGTGTTGGTGAGGATGTAGAGAAAAGGGAATGCTTGTGCACTGTTGGTGGGAATGTAAACTGGTGCAGCCACCATGGAAAACAGTATGGAGGTTCCTCAAAAAACTAAAAATAGAAGTATTATATGATCCAGCAATACCACTTTTGGGCATTTATCCAAAGAAATATATGTATTTAAACAAGCTAATAGATACAGAGAACAGATTGGTGGTTGCCGAAAGTGGGGATTGAGGGTGGGAGAAGAGGGAGAATTGTTTTTGTTTTTAGTTTAATAAATTGAATTTTTTTTTTAGTTCACTCTTACTCCTGAGATATGGCAAGAGTCTAACTGTAGAAACACTAAGGCAGATGTAGTACCATGTCAATTATGATTCTATTGCTGTCAACTGTCAGATCCAAACCATGTGGGCTGTGGATATTACCTTGAACACATCACATAACCTCACTGAACTCCAGGTTTTCATTAGTAAGGAAGAGGAACCTCTCATATTTCAGGTTTAGAGGAATACAAGTTAGCACTTCTATAAAAGAGAAACAAATACCATTCTGTGAGATCCACATGAACAGCTACCATGACTCCAACAGATAGTTTTGCAAAGTCCTTCCAAAAGACAATTGGGTTGAACTAGATGTTCTTTTGCTCAGCAACTTGTGAGACAATTAACAAGTACCCTTCTTCCTTGGAAACAGACTAGGCTAGTTTTTGGCAGATGGAGTGGAAGGAGAAAGTCAAGCCCCCTCCATTTGTAGCTCTGCAGCTTTAGCATCCGAGGAAACCAAGCCTGACTCAGGCTAAGTTTTGTCTACACATGCATGTACATGCCTTCTCTCAATTGTCTGATGTAGATAGGTAGAGTGTGTTAATTTGTTAGGTGTTATTGAAGGATGGAATGCTATTAGCACTCTTTTTTACTTGGAATATACTTCGTTTGGGGGGGTCTATTGGGAGCAGTTAATTTCTTGGGATGGTCTGGAAAGCTTCATTAAATTCAATGAAGGAAAAATAACTAAGTTTTTCTAAAAATCATCATGAAATATATTGTGTTTAATTTGCTGGCCCAAATGCTTCTCAAGTCAGTAGTCACCAAGGATTCCTAGTATTAATGAACAATTATTTACCATATTGCTGAAATCAACACCATATTTAGCCTGCAAAGCCTTCTCATTTTTGGTGCTAAAGAGGCCAAAAACATCAGTAGCCCAGGAAGCATAAAATGTACTCTCTGTTGATGACATGATCTCTTTAAATTAGGGCTTAGCTATTCCAACACTATAATGCAAGGGAATTTGCTTTATCATTGTTACCTTCTGGCCTGGAGACAGAAACATTTTATGCTGTGGTTCATCCTGTACCTTTTATCAAGGATAAATTCATGTTTTTGTTTAAAAAACAAAGAAAGCTTACATAATCTCTCCTCATGATTAGCCCTTCCAGTAATTATCTGTTGCTCGGAATCAGTGTCAGCCAATCAAGTTCAGATGGCAAAAAAATATTTGATCTGCAGTGATGTGATTTAGAAGACTGTGTGCATGGAAGGTATAGTTATGCACATACAGAGAACATATTTATCTAATTTGACTGCCAGTGATTTAATTAATGTTTGTCAAGCACTTTGAACATGAAAAGAATTATCTGAAAGCTGAGAGCTATTACTCATAATTATTTTTCCTATTTGTTGAACTAAAATTAGCATACAAATGTGATACGGTATCTTTGAGAGATGTGCTCCTATTCTAAAAAACTCGTTGGACTACACTTTAAGAAAGTCTCAAAACTTCAAGGCTCTGGTTTCTGAAAGTCAAGCTTCAAGCTGGTTGGGTATCATCCATCAGTAGATTTTGAAGCATACAGGCTAAATAAACAACAGTGACAGATTGGGGAAGTTTATGCACCTGCTTATTGAGAAGATGTTAACAGGGGCAAATCTAAAATAAGAATGCATACCGCAACCTGATTTTCAAGAAGTTTTCATACATGCCTACACTTAAAATTACCCATATTATCACCTAATTTTTTTCTTCTAGTTTTCTCTCCAAAGAATAAAAACTGATGAGCATGAAGCCTCAGTAACAATCTGAGAAGAAAAGAAAGAATGGAAAGACCCTATTTTAGAGCTTGGAGGAGAAGCAAACATGTTTTCCTTTAACACATTTTCTCCAAGTCAAGTACAAGAACAATTGGCAAAAGAAGAAAACCTGAGATTTCTGTAAGGAGTCTGAACAAAGGTCCTGATCTAACATGATTCTTCACAGACAGGGTTTGGCAGTGCTGCATTTGTACTTACGAGAGGTTGGTGGGATATTTGTCCAACTTCCTAGGACCATAGGGTAGACTGGACTCCCCTGTGGTATAGAAGGGGTGACTCAAAAAGACACTGACTGTCCCATATGACTTATTTTTGAATTTTAGTTTCATTTCATTTACATTCTAGTTCCCTAAAGAGATTTTTTACATTACACCTCAATGCAGAATCTTTCCATGTACCCCATGCAGCACGCATACCTTTGTAGAATAAGCCTAATTAGGGCACTAGTTCTACCTTAACCCTACTAAACCAAACTTGACACACGGGCCTGGGAATCTGCCCTTTCAACAAGCACCCCATAATTTTATATTTATTAATGTTTGAGATAAACTTCTAGGAGAGGGATTACTTACTCTGTCTAGACATTCTTAGCACAAAATTTTTTTTTTTTTTCGGTACGCGGGCCTCTCACTGTTGTGGTCTCTCCCGCTGTGGAGCACAGGCTCCGGACGCGCAGGCCCAGCAGCCATGGTTCACGGGCCCAGCCACTCCGCGGCATGTGGGATCTTCCCAGACCAGGGCACGAACCCCTTTCCCCTGCATCGGCAGCCGGACTCTCAACCACTGCGCCAGCAGGGAAGCCCAGCACAAATTTTACTTGTAGTAATCAGATACGGCAGGGACAGTGGTGCTCATGAACCATTGTGTGGCTCTCTTATATATTCCACTCTTTTGTGTAGCTGGGTTGGGGCCACATAACTAGTACTGACCAATGGGCTTGAAAAGAAATGAAATTTGTCACTTCTAGTCAAAGTTTTTAAGAGCATATTTCTTCCCATGGCCCTAGAAACCCCATACTCCAGATGGTGTAGCTATAAGAAGGAAGAACCCCTGGATCCTTGGGAGCTAGTCTGGTGAGCAACTAGACCCTCAAGAAATTTCTTATGATCTAGAAGTAAACCTTTAACAGTTAAAGAGCTGAGTGGTCCAATATTGTTAACTGTGCTATCATTGTGTAGCCTATGCTGAAGAACCCAACTGCATTTAGCTATCTCTCTTTCACAACTGCAGAAACAGTTTTTAAATTTTGGACCATAAAACGGCAGCAAAAGAATAATAAAATGAACAGTGCACAATTTACTAAATAAATAATTTAAGAACAAATGGATATATAAAGACCACAAACAGTATGTTGCACGGTAGAAAAAAAAGTTTTTTATGTAGTTCAGTTCTGGTGCTGCTTTCCAATCCTCCCTTAAATTAAAGAATTAGTGAAATCTTTAGTCCACTGTATCTAGGAAAAATATCTTTGTCCTTGTCATTTCTAGATCCTCTTTTTCTCCAACCTGGTCATACATCATTAACAGTCCATCTTCCAGGCTCTCAGATGGATGGAGTTCCCATACTCAATACCATCAGAAGTGGATTGCTTACTTATTCGTATTTACCGCTTAAAATTCACTCCTTAAATGCACCAACTAAATTTCTATGGGATTAGTCCCTTATATTCCTAATTCATTACTGCACAGATGTGTGCAGTGCTCAAACATGGAGATTCGCTCCTCTGTGTGCTTTGGGTGCTGCCCTCACACACCTGGGACCAGCACCTATGGGAAGGATGAATCAGACAGCTTTGGTGGAGGAGATGAATGATGGAAGAACAGCTCCCATAGAGATCAAATACCTTGCAGACATCACTGATCTATATTATTTGCTGATGTACCCCTGACAGCAGAAGGCCAGTTTTTACTATTGAACCATTACAAAAATCATTGTAGTTTGAGAGCTACAAAGGCACATAAAGAAGGGGCAGGGAAAATCCTCTTTTCATGGGTTCTCAAGCACTGCAGAGACTCTTTTGTCAGTAATTATGCCCTTGCTTTAAAATCTTATACCTGCCTCAAATCTTTTTTTGAAACGAGGGGGATATGAAACACAAGCTAGCTACAGTTTGCTTCTACCATGAGTAGAGTACGGTTAATAACATTTCTTATATTTTAACACTTCACCTTTCCCGTCATTCACAGACCAAACAGAAAAAAAAAAAAGTACTGTTCTTTTTCCTGTTGCTTTTTCAATAATTCCAAACAAATCCACACAACATTCATGCAATTATACCGAAGAACCATATGAAAAGGACTCACTGAAATCATTTTCGGTTCTATTTAGTGTTTATTTGTCCCCATTTTGAAATAGGGCCATGCTGCTTTTGTTCCTATAGAAGAGAAGTTATGATTTAAGAAAACTTTACAAAAGGGAAGCCGATCTTGATGTTATCAAACTTCCCTCTTTTCTTTTAGCAGAATGTTTGAGAAAATGCCAATTGGTGTCGCCTATCATCAGAACATTTCAAGATCTGTTTGCTTCTGAAAATTAACTTGCATAAAACTATCTGACCTTTTTTAACAGACGATATTATATTCCTCGCTGAATACTTAGCACCTATATGTTTCTCTGAAGTAGTTAGACTGTTTCAAATGTTTTAGATGAAATAATATCACAATTTCTACAGGCTTCCCCCATTTTTAGGTGGGGACATGCATTGGTATAAACTCAGGCATCCATATTCTCTTGTGGTATTAACCAGAATGCCATTTTTGTCCAGACTGTCACCGGATGGTTTTATAATTAGAAGGTCCCCTCTAAAATGAAAGTCTGAAGTTGATGAGGCAGAACCAGCTGTGTTTTAAAGGGAAATTCTTAATAGTACAAAATATTGGAGGACAAACAAAATCAATTTTTACAGGCAGATTAACCAAATTGTTCATTATTGTAGTAAACATTGCAAAAATCAAGAGGATAGACTATATTAGCCATACCCGAGCAAGAGAATGAAGTACCACGGGCTAATTTATGTACAATAATTATTCATACTAGCATTCTCATAGTTTAGGTAATGACTCATTTTGTTCTATGTGACCTCTGTTCTCCAAGATTGGCTGCTATTAAAAAGTAGAAGCAATAAAAATAAAACAGGATTTTACCAGGCTAGCTTTGGGTTTTTAAAAATACCTGAGAATAAACGGTAAAGCAAAGACTATTAGTGTTCAGTAATCTGGCACCTTTACATCTTTATGATAGGTTTGAATGTTTGAAAAGTAATGTTTTCCCCCTAAAGGACTTTTTTTTTTTCATTCCCATTCACCTGCCTATTCCTCCCCGCAAGGACATTTAGTAAGATGTCTTTTGGTGGCATATTATTTTGGCATCTAAAAAAGTTGAACACAAAGATCAAGTTAGGTAAGCAGAGGCTTTTGCTTTTTCGTTTTGCATTCCTGCCACTTGGTTTTCCTTTGGGTGTAGATGGGCATGTTAGAGGAGGGGGTATGTTTCAAAAAAAAGAGCTTAATAATTTACTGTCAGCAGGTCACCACTGATAAGCAAATCTTTTATAAATCGTGAGACAGTAAATTACAAAAGATGGGATGAAAACCACTGCCAAAGACACAATTTCCAAGGTGCTTTAAAAAATGATGAAAGGATCTAAATGTCAGTGCAAGAATACACATACACAGATGAATTAAATTCTTAAAGGTGTTTCACTCTATTTTTTTATTGAATTATAACTGACATATAATATTATATTAGTTTCAGGTGTACAACGTAGTGATTCAATATTTTTATACATTACGAAATGATCACCATGATGTCTAGTTACCATCTGTCCCCATACAGAGTTATTATAATACAATATTACTGACTATATTCCCTATGCTATACATCACATCCTCGTAATTTAGTTATGTTATAGCTGGAAGTTTGTACTTCTTAATTCTGCAATAATTTTTAACTTTTCATTTTGGGAATTTCCAAACATACACAAAAATGGAGAGAATGTTACTACTATAAGGGACTCCCCATGAAGCCATCAACATGTCTGCTTCAGATTTGCTACACTTGCTTCAGATTTCGTGATTTCTATGATGTTGTTTTTATTGCTGGAATATTTTTAAAGAAAATCCTGATGTTATGTTATTTCACCCCTCAATGAAACAGTATATCTCAAAAAATAAAACGAATATTTTCTTATGTAATCATAACGCAATCATCACACCTTAGTGTGTTTAAAATACCTATTCTCACATCCTTTAAGTCATTGTATGCTAACTATTAGCATTTTCTTATGTGATTTTTATCTTTACTTTACTTTCTCCTTTCTAGGCAACCCCTCAATTAGCAAAAGAAATCCTATACTTGGATTAGGTTATTTTTAGCATATCCCTGGGACCCTGCCTATGCCTTTCTCTGGCATGGTGTGTTATTTAGAATCTTAACACTATGTCTGAATTCTACATTTAAGTTGGCATGATACAAGAAAATTAAATTAGAGTTTTGCTCAAATTCCAAAGTTTTGTAGCATGTAAAAATACTGTAATTTAAAAAAAAATAAAATAAAATGAATCCATAATCTAGCTATGACCGCATTAAGTAATCTACTAGGTAATGTCTAGGATGTTTTTCCTGGGATCCTTTGTTTGCAAATATAGAAAACCAACTTTAGCCAAATAAAGCCAAACAACAAACACATAAAAATTAAAAAGTAAATGACTGGAAGAAAAGGTTTAAATGCTAGCGGGAATCAGGACGGGAATCAGACACTCCGGGAGAAGAGAGTTCTATGGAGCAGAATCTTGTGGGCAGTCTCTTGAGAGCACTGCCATTGTGATGAGCCAGACCAACGTGTTTTCCAGCTGTGTATCACTCCACTCTGCTCAGAGTTATAGTCTATGCCATGTACTTACTTCTTGGCTAGGGCACAGCAGTATCCCTTAAAACTGGCAGTCCCACCAACCCACACACAATGAGGCAGAGGTGGATTCCCAAAGAAAATTCAGGTGTTGATACCAGAAACGAGAATGAATGCCTGGTAGGCAAATTCAGGTGAGGCAGGATGAGAATATAGAACCCCTTCTTCTCATCAGTGACTATCCTTCCTTCAGATCTTATTGATGGGTCGTTGAAAACCAAGCTCTCACCAACTCTGATATTGTTCTCTTTTCTATACCTATGCACTACTGTCAGGAACTCCCTTTTCTCTCTGTTCCCTCATCAGAAATCAGTGTTCCAAATATCTACAACATCCAGGCTGCCAGAACCAATGTATTCTGTGCACCTGATACCACCGTGCTCTCTTTCTTGGGCTGGTGAGGATGGACTAAAAAATTCCAGTCTAATTTAAAACTTTCCGTTTCCTTTTTGGCTCACATTTTGCTCATTTGTTTCCTTTCCTTCCAGTACACTATTAGAATAAATAATACTGATTTAAAAACATGGATCATTCCTTCTGCTCTTTTTGCTGGAACTATCCCCTTCCATACACAAACGCCCCACTCACGCACAGTATTGGCATACATTGAGTACTGGAACTTAATTGGGTTATAGGAAATTTAGTACTGTACAAGTTTGTTGTATAATGGAAGAGTTCAGAGACTATTGGTCTAAGAGGTATGGTATTTAGGGCCAAATGTTCTAATCGGTGTTTAAGAAGTTAAAAGGATTTTGTCCTGCTGTCATCAGACCTAAGTGGGTCAACACTAAACATCTAGCTGTATACTTGGCTTATTCTCCCTTCTCTCCAGAGAACTTTCCAGTTCTCTGGCCTGCCAGAGTACCAAAGTGGGATGAATTTGGTCTTGCTGGGGCTGAGGCGTGGGAAGAGGCTCAGAGAAAAACAGCCCTTCTTGGTTGTGTTTAATCAGTGCTATCTCCTGACTCGTTGTAGGGTGAAAACAAGATATACCTAAAGAAAAAAAAAAAAAGAAAGAACCTTTGTTGGTGGATAATTACATTCTATTGAAACTCCATACAGAAGTCATTGGAGATATTATTAATTTCCCAACACCATGCTTTCCTAGTTCTATGGCTTTTCCCTTCCCTCTGCAAGCAGTTTTTCTTCTACCTGTATATCCCCATTTTCCCTAATATGTAAGCCTTCTTTGGGGCTTCATCCCCATCCTTTTTTCTCACAACTCCCCCATGCATACACACTCTCTTTAGTTGATCTCAATTGGTTATCATATCCAGGGGAATCTACCTTCTAAATTTTTTTTTCACTAGGTTCTCATTGTCATTCTTAATTCAGGATCTCGTTATTTCTCTCCTGGACAGTTGCAGTGGCCTCCTGACATGATTCCTTCCAGACAGTCTGGTCTCTGCCCAATCACTTCTCCAGAGAAATCTTTCCAGCACGCAAATCTGTCAAAGCCCGGCTCTATCTAAACAATTCCAATGTCTCTGCAGTAGTCACAGAGCAAAATCTCAAATATTTAGCATGACATAATGCAAATGTCTATGGTCTAGTCTCTGTCTCTGCCCCCTCAACCTCCACCCCTGGCATAACCTTTCAGCCCAGCCCTAACAAAAATACTTTCACTCCCTAATATGCCTTACTCTTTTATAATTCTGGGCCCTTGGCTTTGTAGTTTCTCATGTCAACCCTTCGTAGTCAACCAGGTGACATTAATTCACTCCTCCAGAGGCAACAACAAAGTTACCTCCTTTGTGAAGGCTTCCATGATTTCCCCAGACTAAACGTTTCCTCAGTGATCTCACAGTAACCAGTCAATACTTCTATTATAACACTTCTTGTGTTGCTACTTCTTGTGTGCCCATTTCTCTCATTGGAGTGGAAGCCGCTCACATAAAGGAACTGTATAGTCTGTTTGATTCCTGGTAAGTAGCACAGAACTAGGAATATTGTGGGCATTATTGCTTAATAACTTAGTGAATGAGGACACGAATGGAGAGAAACTCTTCTACAAGTGTAAAAATCTATTAAGCCTGAGCACACAAAAACAGAGATCTAGTACAGACTTCTTTGTTTGCAAATCACACAAATGCAACTTAAATTAGCTTAGGATAAAAGGAGGATTTATTGGAAAGACACGGGAATATCTCAGGTAATTGAAAAAAGAATTTGTCAACCGAATGGAGTGAAACAAAGTCTGGGAAGCAATTCAGCCTGTGTGTGTCTCTTCTGGCATTGCTGCGGGTCATGACTCTGTTCCTTCCCACTACAAATTTTGTTTCTTGGTTCAGTGGTTCTCATCACTAGCTGCACATTCAAATCACCTGAGGAGTTTTAAAGAAATATTGACACCTGGGTCCCACCCCAGGCCAAGTTGATTAGAATTTCTGGGGGTTGGTGCCAGGGCAGTTTTTAAAGGTTCCCAAGGTGATCTTAATGTGGGAAACAAAGTAGCCAGTAGTTCCTGGGTTTCAGATCACATTCCCACAGCTTTCCCCTCAGGATAAGAACAGGCTGGCTGTCAGTTCTCATTCAAAAAATTTCCAGGAAGGGATCTTTTTGATGTAGGTTGGGTCCAGGGCCTATTACTGGATCCATGAATACCGGTCAAGTGTGTGGAGTCACATTAAATATGGCAGCTCACGCTGACCATTAGGCTGGAGAGTGTGTTTGAAGCAGTAATCATTCCAAAGAATGAAGATGATACTCCTAGGAGGAGACTGTTAATTTATAAAACAATATCTAATACATGTAATAAAATCATATTTACAACAAAATTAAAATTCATTAGGAAATAAATATTTGCTTGTTAGATGAATGAATGAATGATAACATACATTAAATTATGTGGTCAGTCAGTATGGTTAGTAAATGATGTCATTAGTGTTACTATGACATAAATCTACTAAGTTTTGTTTTTTCCTTAGTTCTCTACTATCTATAAGCAATGTCCATCTTACAAAGTTTTGTTTGTTTGCTTAATATTGGGTCAGTTTAATCCTCTTTATACACAGAAACAAACACAGGCCTAATTTTACCATGTGAGTTAAAGTGTCAAGTTTCAGGCCAAGAAAAAAAAACAAAGGATAGGGAGTGGGCACAGCAAGAATGAACTCTGAATCCTGGCATTTGGGCATCTTGGGAGTAGTTGTTGTTAAGAAGTGTGGAGGGTTTCCCTGGTGGCACAGTGGTTGAGAGTCCATCTGCCGATGCAGGGGACACGGGTTCGTGCCCCGGTCCGGGAAGATCCCACATGCCGCGGAGCGGCTGGGCCCGTGAGCCATGGCCGCTGACCCTGCACGTCCGGAGCCTGTGCTCCGCAACGGGAGAGGCCACAACAGTGAGAGGCCCGCGTACCGCAAAAAAAAAAAAAAAAAAAGAAGTGTAGAAAGACATTTCCATTTGTGTTCAGGCAGTAAAATGAAGGAAAGGACAAGCTACAGGGAAGGAATTTGCCAGCAGGTAGATCTGTACTTGGGCAAAGAAGGTGCCACATTCCAGGGCTGGTATTAGAAAAAGCCGGAGGTGTCTAGACACTCCTGTCTGCCTTCTAGACACCTCTCCTGGGACTGGGGAACTGAGAAGTGCCTGGAAGGGAGACAACAGCATATACTACCTGGCCAACCTCCTCAATATTTTATTTTACGTTTAAAAACTTAAATATAAATGCTTTAGGAAGTGTTAACAGTGGTTACCACTGGAAAATAGAACTGGAGGAGGAAAATAGAACTGGAGGAGGGCTTTCACGTCTGCTTTATCTATCTCTGTAGTCTTATTGTTTTATGATGGTTGGCCAATAAAAACGGAAGTGTTTTTTTAAAAATAAAATAAAATACGTTATAACAGCAATGACAAAGTTTTTACACATATTAGAAGTTAGAGAAATAATCCTGTTTTTTAAAAAAAATATCAAGTATAGTTTTTATCTTGATTAAATAAAGTACATCGATTCTGTACTAGCAGAGAAAAAAAACCATCCCTCTGGGAGAGGGATGGCAAAGAGAACTGATACTGGACATGATTTTGGTTTCTTTGTGGCAGGAGAACCCATACGATGAGGAGAAAAGGGTACAAGAACTAGGAAGGGAGGGTGGAATTCCTGCTTGTATACCTTTGTTTTTCCTAAAGCCAGTGGCGTGGCCCTTGTTACCTTCAGATACCTAGCACTGAAGAATAAAAGTTGTTTAGGTATTTCATGTCGTTTACAGGGAACACTGAATTTCAGTCCCTGATGCTGAGTTCCCTGGAGATACAAACAGAACTTTCTCAGTGAAAGGCTGGCACGTTAGAAATTCATTCCTGCTTCTTTTTCCTATGACTCTCTCCTGGATGTGGGGCATGGGGTAAGATAGACTGTTATTATTTGTGCTATAATGCAGGAGAGCTACTGTGGGAATTTAAATTCTACTGTGTATTTTAAAAATGATTATAAAAAGGCATTCAGGTACAGCAGGCCTTGTGCTTCTTTTATAAAGGTTTAAGAATATAAGCAAACAAATGACTGGACTGTTGTTGTTGAATCTGAGTCCCCAAGGCCCAATACTTCCTCTGAATACATACATATGAGCTCCTGGCTTTAGGAGGAGTCATGACTCACAGCTGAGGGCAGAACTTGGCCCTTTGAATTCCTGCAATGGGGCTTTCAGAAAGAAAGAAAGAACATGAATAAAGAGGGAAAAAGTCTTGAATTTTATTCAAGGCTAAGTTACTGAGGTCTATAATTCCTCACATCTGCTCAATCATCCAGCCTAAGAAGGTGCTTCTTGCCCACCTTTTCCGAAGGGGAAACCAGATTGTTGAAAGTTCCACATCTGAAGAAGCAGATGATTTGGCAAACACCTTCCCACAGATATTTGTGAGATATTTGCCTCTCTCTTGATGAGTAAAGTTTTCTTTCCAGTTGCTCTCCTTTTTGTCAGAGTGCCAGTTCCACTCCAGTACTGTTCTGCTTAGGTTTCTGTGAGGCAAATGAGAGGCAGGGGAGACACAGTCCTGGGAGAGGAAGGAAGGGCCAGGGGCCAAGTAGAGCCTGGGGAACCTGACTTGGGGAGGAGAGAGACTCAGACGATCTGGAGAACAGTGGAGCGAGAGATAAAATAAGAGCATTCAGGAGAAGGGATTAGAGAGAGAAGGAGTTCAAGGGAGAAACATGAATAAAGAATAACAAGAATGAAAGGGTGTATAGGTGACCAGAGTAAATACTGAAACAGAAAATACTCTCACTTCATTTAAAAAAAAAAAAGAGGTGTTATAAGATCTGTTTCCTCCCCCTCCCCCAACTTTTTCTTAAGCACTTTTTATCGACTCTTATTTGGCAATGTTATAAAATGTCAACAAACACAGACATCAGCTTCATTTTTTCTCCAGAGGGAAATAGTTATTGACCATGTTTGTTCTGTTACTATAAAGGAGAGGGTTTAAGTAGAAGGAGGAATGTGTTAAAAATTAATTTTTATTTTCACTAAAGTATGACCAATGATTATACAATCAATTATAACTAAATCCAGAGTTTCATAATCAAGAAAAAATATTAAAGTTCATGTATTAAATGTTCAAGATTTGGGTATTCATATTTAACAAAAATAGGCATTCTTTCTCAAAATAACCCCATCAAAAGACAGTTTATTCATTCATTCATCCAACTAATATTTACTCTTTGTTCTAAGTATTGGAAATACAAAGTAGAAAAAGACATCAAGGGATTTACAATTTAGTGGGAGGAGAAAGGTCAATCAGTGATTGTACCACATATTGGCAAATACTAAGGGAAAGTTATATTCAAGACCTGTGTGAGCACAGACTGAGGGAGGAGGTCAAATGAGAATTGGTACTTGGGACCATCTCCCGGAGGAGATGATGCTTGAGGTCGATGTATAAGAATGATGGAAGCTGGTGTTACAGAAAAGAGAGTAAAGGCAGGGAAAAGTAAGGGAAGATGAGACATGATATTCCAAGAAGAATCATTTGAGTATATAAACATAAGGAGAATTAAATGGAAGAGGTGGTAGGAGATAAAACTGAGAAATAAACAGGACAAGAAAGGCTTTCTGTACCAAGCAAAGTATTTGGACTTGATCCTGAATGGTGTAAGAGACTATTGAGAACATTAGACATCTGATTGATCCGAGTAGGTGTATGTTTTCTGAAAGTTCATCTGAAGCACAATGAATTGAAATAGACTAGACTAGAGGCAAGGAGTTCAGTTAGGAGACTGTTGCAATAATTCAGGAAGATAGTGGTTTACCTAGACAGTTACTCTAGAGATAGAAGATGTAAATGGATTTGAATGTACTTAAGAGTTAGAACTGACTAAACTTGGTGACTGAATGTTAGGATTGAGGAAGAATGCAAAGTCAAGCATGACATGACTGTAATTATTTCTGGATAGACACAATACATTGAGAGTTTTATCTCTTGGTAGTGGGACTAGGAGTGGTGGAGGAGTCCAAGTTTTCAGGTCTGGGAATTTGGGTAGATGGTAGTATATTTATCAAATTAAAATGGAATATTAAAAATGGAATTTAAAAATGTGGAACCTAGGAGGAGGAGTCAGTTTTAGAGGAAGCTATTTGCCTTAAGGCCAATGAATCAGAAAGAGACTAGGCTCAGGCTAACAGAGTCAGAGAATGGAGCTTCAGGAAAGAAGACGTGAGGACTGAATAGAGGGAGAAGAGCTCCTGAAGGAGGCTGAGAAGTGAACAGAGAGCTGGGAGAAAAGCCCAGGAAAAGTGCCATCACAAAATGGCAGGAAGGAGTGAGCTTTCAGAAGCATGAGGTGCTGAATAGAGGCTCATGCCACAGACAGCTTAAGTCCGATAATGACAGAAAACCACCCAGTGGGATGGCTGTACAGTTGAGAACAGGAGTATAGACTATTCTTTCAAAAAGCTTCCCCTGTGAGGGCTTCCTTGGTGGCGCAGTGGTTGACAGTCCGCCAGCCGATGCAGGGGACATGGGTTCGTGCCCCGGTCCGGGAAGATCCCACGTGGCGCGGAGCGGCTGCGCCCGTGAGCCATGGCTGCTGAGCCTGCGCGTCCGGAGCCGGTGCTCCGCAACGGGAGAGGCCACAACAGTGAGAGGGCCGTATACTGAAAAAAAAAAAAAAAGCTTCACCTGTGAAATACAGAAAAGTGAGGTAGGCAAGGGATTTCTCATTATCATCATCATTATTATGACTACTATGATGACAAAAGAGACTTAAGCATGTTAATATGAAAAGAGTAAATAGGATGGGAGGAACTAGAGATTTAGGTAACAGAGAGAATGATGGCTGGAACAAAGTTCCTGAGGACAGAGGAGAGGGTGTTATGTATCTTACCAATGCCCTGTACAACTCTAAGGGGCACAATTCATGCTATGTTCTGTGAGTGATAAATGTGAGTTTAGCTAACTAGAGCACAACTCTAGGAGGTGCCATTTACATAGAATACAATTTGAATGGTGCCTCCAGAGGTGTACATGGCTGGCAACCCTGGAAATGCAAAGCATGCATGGAGGGTTTGCCCATTTCACCTTTATACCCCATCTGAGTGACAGTTAAACTGCATCTAACCGGTTGAAGCTCTCCATACTGAAATCAAGCGTAACTGTGAGGTGCTCACACTATTTGACAAGTACAATCGACAAAGAGTATAGCTAAGTGTTCTGTCTTACCAACCCAATTGTCTTCTAATACCCTTCAACACACATTTATTAAGCACTCCTATGCCTCACTCGGTAGTAGGCTAGGCTTTGAGGAATGAAAAAAGTTGCTAAACAATCAGTAGCCTCAAACTATTTATAACCTAGTTTGAAAGACAAAACATATCTACTCACTCCAAACTGTTAGAAGATACTGCAAAGTAGTGTGAGTGAAACAAACGCTAAAGGTTAAAAGAGTTTCATTTAACTGAGAGAAAAGGAAATTTAAGATCATCTTGTTTACTGGTTTTCAAACTGTGTTTCCTGGAACCCTGGGGCTTTGTGGCGATGCTTCAGGAGTTTCACAAAGAATGATGTATTCTCTGCCAAACACTGAAGATTTAAATTGCTCCTGGGGGTTCACCATGGCAATGTTTGTAATAACAAAAAATTAGAAACAACCTAAATGTCATTCAATAGGGATCTAAGTAAATTATGGTGCCTTCATACAATGGCATACTAAATAGCTGTTTTTAAAGGAAAAATAAATCTGTAGATATTGTTAGAGAAAGATCTTCAAGATCTATAATTAAGTGGAAAATGAAAGTTGCAGAAAAATATGCATGGTGTAATCCTATTTGTGTGGAAATAAAAGAGATGTGTATTGACATGCATGTATGTCAGTGTGTGTAGATTGTATACACATTAAATATTATTTCTGGAAAGACACAATGTATTGAGAGTTTTATCTTTTGCTAATGAGACTGGGCGTGGTATTGGGAGGAACTGGAAAATTATTGATCTAGCCCGAACCTTTCATTTTATTAATAGAAAACTGAGATTGAGGAATACTGTGACTTATCCTAGGTCATACAGGTAGTATTAGTCAAAAAACAAAACACAAACCCAATCTCTTAATCTGTTATTTATTTCTCTTCATATCTCAGGTAAAGATAACTATGGATAAGAATAGTTTTACAGAAGCAGTCAGTTTTTCTCGCCTCTATTTCCCACATTTCCCCTCTTTCTCTACCACAAATCATCTCTCATTCATTGCCTATCCTGTACATGCTAGCTTTTCTCTATAAAATGTACAGTTGCACTCATCAAGCAGTGATACTCAAAGTGTCTACAAACTATTGTATTGAACAGGATTTTAGTCCTCGAAGGACAGTCTCTCTTCTCTTTGGGCAGTGGGACAGCCAATGGGGGACACATTTAGTATGTACTGGTTCAGTTGAAATGCCTATTGAGTTCACAGATTTCCCGGACTACAGTGGCTCCACACCCAAGCAGGAGATGCCTCTGAGTAGGGCTTTGCTCTGTTCCTGCTCAATGTGAGACCTTAGGTGATTTGCAGGACTCTTCTGTGCCTAACTTTCCACATTTGTAAAGAGGAATATTACCTGAGCCTCTCCCCTTACTCTGGGTTGCTGAGAGAAAAGAATGATACAATGGACATAAATGCTGTAAACAGTTCTTATCATCTTAGGGGTAACAGTATATTTTGGTGGAGTCAGAATCCAAGCTCTGTCCCTCACCAGTGTAGGCTTTAGCCTCTGCAATGATCGGTATCTTTGTCTGTTAAGTGAGAGTAATAACACCGAACTCCTGGAGTTATTTTCAGGAATAAACGAGATAATGAATACAAAGGGCTTAGTTCAGTGTTTGACACATGAAGCGCTCAAATAAATAAGGTTAGTTCGTACCATTTCATTGTTGTTACGTTTTAAAATATGTTACTTGGTGTCTGTTCAGGTCTACTGGTGGTATGTCACTTCAGCATTTTCTCATTTTAGAGTCATTAATATTATTTCAGATTCTCCTTTGAACATTAAGCAAACCAAGAAATCTATTTTATGTCAAGAAATCAAGCTATCACTTCTGTTCACTTATATAAGTTTTTTAAAATTTTTTTATTAAGCAGCTATTATGTGCAAGCTAGGCACTGGGGATACAGGGATGAAAATGACACAGTCCCTGCTCTCAAGATGCTTTGATTCTCCTGTCATTCTCAAACTCAAATGATGATCCCTGGCCCTGGCAAAACTTACGGTATACATTGTAGATATGGTAGATATGGGATAAAGCAAAGACAATGGCAGCAACAATTGATTTGCAGGACACAGAGGTGGAGTGAACGATATAACTCAGATGTTCTCAAACTTTTTGATCTCAGGATCCTCTTAACACTCTTAAAAACTATTGAGGATCCTAATAAGCTTTTTAAAATATGGGTTATAGTTGGGAAAACTGGACAACCACATGCAAAAGAATGAAACTGGACCACTATCTTATACCATACACAAAAACTAAGTCAAAAAGGATTAAAGACTTTAAGACCTTAAACAGCAAAACTCCAAGAAGAAAACACAGTCTTGACAATGATTTTTTTTTTTTTGACACCAAAAGCAAAGTCGACAGAAGCAAAAATAAACAAGTGGGACTACATCAAACTAAAAAACTTTTGAACGGCAAAGGAAACCCTCAACAGAATGAAAAGGCAACCTATGGAATGGGAGAAAATATTTGAAAATCATATATCTGATAAGGGGTTAATATCCAAAATATTTAAAGACTCATAAAACCCAATAACAAAAAACAAAACAAAACAAACAGAAAAACCCAAACAATCCACTTAAAAAATGAACAGAGGAACTGAATAGACATTTTTCCAGAGGACATACAAATGGCCAACAGGTATATGAAAAGATGCTCAACATCATGAATCATTAGGGAAATGCAGATCAAAACCACAATGAGATGTGATATCACCCTGTTAGGATGACTGTCAACAAAAGCACAAAGGATAACAAGTGTTGGTGAGGAACTGGAGAAAAATGTACTCTTGGGCACTGTCGGCAGGAATATCAATTGGTGCAGCCATTATGGAAAACAGTATGGAGGTTCCTCAAAAGATTAAAAACAGAACTACTCTGTGATCCAGCAATTCCACTTCTGGGTATATATCCAAAAGAAGCAAAAATAGGATATTAGAGAAATCTCCACTCCCATGTTCATTGCAGCATTAAGATATGAAAACAACGCAAGTATCCATCAATAGATGTATGATAAAGAAGACACACACACACACAGACACACACACACACACACACATACACAGTGGAATATTATTTAGCAATGAGAAACAAGGAAATCCTGCTGTTTGAGACAACATAGATGGACCTTGAGGGCAGTATGCTAAGTGAAATAAGCCAGATAAAGACAAATACTGCATGGAATAACTTAGATGTGGAATCTAATTAAAAAGTCAAACTCATAGAAACAGAGAGTAGAAATGTGTTTGCCAGAGCCTGGGGGATAGGTGAAATAGGAAGAGGCTGGTAAAATGGTACAAACTTTCAGCTATAAAATGAATAATGTCTGAAGATCTAATGTAAAACATAGTGACTATAGTCGATAATGTTGTATTGTATAACCAAAATATGCTAAGAGAGTAGAACTTAAATGTTCTCACCAAAAAAATAAAAGGATAAATATGTCAGGTGATGGAAATGTTATTAAACTAGAGGGGAGGAATTCTTTCACAATGTATATAAGTATCAAATGATCACAATGCACACTTTAAATATCTTACAATTTTATTTGTCAATTATAACTCAATAAAAAGAAAATAAAATATGGGTTATAGTTATTGCTGTTAGTTGTGTTAGAAATTAAAGCAGACATTTAAAATATTTATTTTGTTACTTTAAATAGCATGTTAATTAAAAATTATATATATTAACATTATATGAATCTATTAACTAAATAGAAAATTAAAATTTATTATTTTACTTATTTATTTACTTATTTTATTAAAAATAATAAACAAATTACATGTTGACATAAATAACATGTTTTTGAAAAATAATTATATAGTTGTGGTATAGAATAGATGATAACTTATTGAGTTTGACTTATCTTTGGAGAAGGTGAAAGTGAAAAAATGAGTTACTCCATGATGGTGAGTGGACCCTTCCAGTAGTGGTCCAAGGATGCCTATCCACGACAGGTGATTCAGTCATACATATACCCACTCGGACATCTTTGTGGCTTAGGATTTGAGGCTATCAATCTTATCCCAGCCTCACGCTGTCCTTTTTTTCTCTGTCCTTGACAATTGCCTGTTCAAGGATGTTCCTAAGCGATGAAGGTTAGATGTGTAATGGAGAAAGAACCACTTGGAAATTCTGACGTTTGGGTTTTCCAGCCAAAGACGTTAGCCGAGACATTATTAGGAGCCATAAATGTAGCCTTGAGACAGACAGAGCATAGCTTAGCATCATGCAGGGAGGGAGAGGGGATCAACTTCCTAAACCTCCACTTTTATTAAAAGCAGGTCAACAACCAAATTCAAACGTTATATTGCCACTTTTGCTACTTGTAGGTTAGTCTTACTTAGCGCAAAACACTGTGAGTTTCCTGAGCCTGAACATGTTTCTTATAATTCTGCTCTTTCTCTTTCTCTTGACCATAATATTTAGCTCAATGTTGAACACTTAGCAGGTTTAAAATATCCAAAGTTAAAGCCATCGCTTCCTTTCTGAAATCTGTTTTCTTCTCTGTTTCCCAGTGCCTGTGTATAGTATCATCATTTCCCCAGCTATTAATGATAGAAAATGTAGTAATCTTTGATTTTTTTCCCCCTCTATCTGCCAATTCTACTTTTACAAAAAGTCTGAATTCAGTGAGGTAGAAACATGCAATGATTTTGCAGTTGCTTTAGTCACTGTTTTCAGCAATGTTCTGCTGAGTTCCCCTTCTCTCTCCCTTAAAACATCCTCAGCTGGTTACAGACTTTTTGGTTACTTTCTGTAGCCCAGATTAAGACTCACCTTCAATCACTTAAAAGTCCAATCCAGGTCAAATCAAACCTTTCCTTTTGTTTCCAATTCAAAATGTGCCACCTATCCTACAGATCAAGCTTGCCCCAGATCTGGAGTGACCCCAGCCAGGGGCCCTGTCCCCAGGTCAGGAGGCTCTCACCACAGCTCCCCAGTGGAATCTTAGGATCTTGTTGGTTCAGGAATTGTTGTGTGTCTCCTCTTCTTCCCTTTCCATGTGGAAATGTTTGCTGGGGTTATCCTGTTCTTGTTTCATCACTGTATATTGGGTGTGTAAAGGGGAAAATAAGTTATTATTTAATTTACAGGTCTCTGTATCAAAATGAACACCATCCAGACCTGATGTAGAGAGCATCACAAGATCCTGAACTTTGGGCCTAGTCTCATAAATAGATAGGAATTTTGGATTGTCTCTTCTGGGGACAGGGTAAAAACAGGGTGCAGAAGGGAGGGAATGCAATCAAGGGGGCAGAGAGTGATAGATTGTATTCTTGTTCACAATATCTGCTGCTCCTCAGCATAGGAACTACATATCCCTGCCCAACGAACTCAGGTTTGCCCATGTGACTTACTTTGGGCAACAAAATAAGGGCAAATGTGGTATGTGCCACTTCTGAGTAGAAGAACCATATTATCTAAAATAGGGACACTCTGGGCTTCCCTGGTGGCGCAGTGGTTGAGAGTCCGCCTGCCAATGCAGGGGACGATGCAGGGGACGCAGGTTCGTGCCCCGGTCCGCAAAGATCCCACATGCCGCGGAGCCGCTGGGCCCGTGAGCCATGGTCCCTGAGCCTGCACGTCCGGAGCCTGTGCTCCGCAACGGGAGAGGCCACAACAGTGAGAGGCCCGCGTAGCGCAAAACAAAAAAAAAAAAAAATGAAGCAAATGATATTAGGATATTATTTTGATTAGAGAATTAATATCTCATCCAAGTTTGGCATAATATAAACACTGGATAACAGTTTTCTACCCAACTTTATTTTTCACCCAAGAGGAAGGTAGAATGAATCATTGACAATGTTTTGTTTTTGTTGTCATTCTAGGAATTTCCCAGGAACACTTCTAGCTTCTGTTTTTTACTTTAAAGATTTAAGAAATCTGATTACTATTCCCAAATATATTCTATTCGAACTAGTAGGAAACAACTTATGTTGTTTTCATCCTCTATCTCTGAAGTCTCTATATGTTTTATTTGTAATTTCATAATATACTGAAGTTAGGGGCTTTTGTATTCATGTCTCATCCCCTTCCCCATATGCTATACTCCAAGTTCTGTGAAAGCAGGAACTATATTTTACTCCTTGTAACTGTGCAGACCTAGGATACTGTCATATATGACAGTTAATAGAATCAATAAATATTTACCCCTTGTAAAAGTAAAAATGGTGCACTTATTTTGAGGCTATTTGAATACAGGGATTTTTCTGTGAGTACGTGCCCCACTGATCTACCAAAATAGGAGGTTTATGTCTCAATCTTCCAGAGACAGACATTCTTGGAAGAGGCCTGACCAGTTCCCTTCACAAATTATGGCATGTGTCTGAATGAGGCATGCAGAGCAAAGGCTCTCATTTAAAATATTTTCTCAGGGTTAGAAAATAGCATTTGGAAACTTAAAAGCTATAAGCTCTGTTTTTTAAAAATAAATAAAAAAATTTTTTGAATTGTACATTGTCTTTGTTTTTAGCAAACTTCAAGTTCCTAGCTGACTTCTATTTGTTTGTTTTCTCTGGGAACCAAGTAGCTGTACTACACCCAAGCATGTATCATTTCACGACAATGACTCAGAAAGCAGTGCAGATGTCATGGCTTACCTAGTCCCTAAAAAATGCCTACCATGCAGGAAATGAAATAAGGTTCCTGGACTCAGCAGAAATAGGGTGAGGATAAAGAGGGTGCTTTGAATTTGTGGGCTTTCCCGGACTGCTTTGGAAACATCTCATGCAAATCCAAACAGTATCTGGGTCACAGATAGTTTTTGACCAGTAATTTCTGAATATACTTTTAGTCTTCTAGTGTGTATAGAGATGGTAGGCCTATTTAGAAGATATAATAATTTGAATAATTTAGATAGTTTGATACCTTTCTACCAATAAGGATCTTTTTCATAACAGTTTGTCATTCGAGGAACCATTTTCAAGGCCAAAAATTTTATTATGCTGAACCGTAAATAAAATCCAGTCATCTAGTGCTCTTACCAACAACTTAAATATGCATGACCTTTTGTTTCTGAATATGTCTTTTTTGTGCCTATGTATATAGAAATTCAGTCCAGCTTTTTAACCAAGAAACAGCTTGGTGAAAACATGAATTGTATCATTGTAGTTGACAAAACATTTTAGTCTATAGCTCTTATTACTTTAGAAGCCTGTCAAATGCTATTTAGAAACTTTCTCTTTCATCTTGGTTATAACAAACCAAAAGTACCTAGAATTCTATGGGACATAGACTGTCAGGAAATGTTGAGTGCACCATTTTGTGGGGAAAGCAGAGACTTTTACAAGAAGACTTCAATACGCAAATAGAGAAAGACTTAAGAATATGCAAATGAAAAGGATTTAAGAATGAGGAAGAATTTAAGAAGAGAGAAATCAACATGCAAAGCAAATTATTTCATACTCACTTTGACACCCTGGTTTTGTATACTATACTGAAAATGGGGTTGTTAAATTTCTGCCATGACAGAGAAGATTTTGGGGGGAAATCCCAAAGATGACCACAGCCTGAAAATGCACAGCTTAGAGGGGAGTTTCCAATGGACTTGGCCTTTGGCCAAGCCCCAGGTCATTCATTCAAAGTCACCCCCCCTACTTTATAACTAAATGCTTGCCCTGGTCTAGCATGGCACTTATGCATAGAAAATAGGAGTTAGTATTCAGAATCCTCCGGCAGGAGAAATGAACTGTGAAGGAGTGAGCTTGAGTCGCACCAAAGGACCTCAACCAACATACTGTTGAAAATTATCACCTCTCACTGAATTTGAGTCTAAATGGTATAGCTTGCTCATTTTGGGCTCCAGTGAAAACCAGCACCAACAAATGACTACTAGATTGCTCGTCATACGATACAGTTTTGCCTCTTTTTCTAATTTGTGGGAAAGGCAAAGAACCATTTGTAGGCATCTTTTATATAAGCTATAGATGTACAGAAAGTGAAAAATAGAAAAAAAAAAAGCTTTCAGACTGCATGTCATGACATTTTGACACTTAGTTCTTTACTGACATCTTAGTTCCCACCATCACACTCCAAGTAGAGTGTAGGAGTGTTTTACCTGGTTACAACAAAGAGAAAATGGAGCAAGAATGCAGCTTGGAAGTCTGACGGACTTGAGTTTAAATATCACTTCTGACCTTGGACAAATCACTGAAACTTTCTGAGCCTCGGTTTCCTCACCTTCTAGATAAAAATGGATACTAATTCTTTTCTCTTTCAGTTATTGTGAGATTGAATGATCTGGATTAGAGAACCAGACTACATCTCTTAAAGACATGGAATCTGACATATTTTTTTTATATTCCCAGTGCTTGGCAAAGAGTAGACATTTATAAATGTTTACTGAATGAATGAACAAATGACATATTGAAGCATTAGCAAGTACAGGCCTGGCTCAATAAATATGTGTTCAATAAATGTTACTTTCCTCTGGGTAAGGTCGCAGTGGGATTACTGGCAAAGTTCAGCCTGAGACATTAACAACTCCCTATTTCAGCCTAGATGAGATTAAGGCAGGAAACATTACCAAATATAGAAATTACCATTGGTCTACTTTCAAAAAGAGCAAAATTGAAGGGACATGTAGTGAAGAACAAACCTCATCACGACAAGATCTTTTGCATGGGTGAAATATCATTTTTCTTTGAGGAATTCTGCAGTTGAGCCATGGGGATGCAGTTGTGTTCTTTTGGTAATTATTTATTCCTTTACACAAATGCTTAATCTTTTGGAGAATACCTCAAAGTATTCTTCTGAATTAAACTGTTATTTGTCATATTTTTAATGTGAAAAGTCTGAGCAGATTATTAAATTGGATTCTCCAATGTGTCATTCAATATTCTAGCAATTTAAAAATTATATCATTTAAGTAAATGTTTAGATGATCATTTCCATACATGTGATTATTGTATTTGTTATACTATACACAATGCATTTAATTTTTCATTACATTGTAAAGGATACTGTTATTATTACTTAAGCCATGTAATTTTTTTTTTTTTGGCCAACAGAAACACTGACAGAAAGATAACATTTCCTATTTCCAATGTATATCAGAATTATTTTGAATGTTTATAAATTATTATATGAATAAGAGTTTATACTCTTATACTTTTTATAAGGTATCATATAAATGACATAAGGGGAAGTGAATGCATGAATTGAATTTTATCTATATAGGGGTTTCTTTTCAAATAATCTGTTCAGGAAAGGATGAGTTAATGTCATTTTCCTGAAGCTATGCTTTCATACTTGAAGACACACCTTGTGTTAACAATTTCAGGGCTTGTTTTTTAGTAAGTCAAGACATCACTGGAGTAATAAATCTTTATACGTGATGGAAATTTTGAGTTAATTGGCATTACAAATTCTTGGCGTGATAACTCAGGACTGGCATTGATCAGTATGACTTTTTCAAGACAGGTAGGCATGGACTATAAGAATGAATTGTATATCCAAGACAGGTACCCTTGTGCTCTGACTACAAAATTTAAATGTTACTAAATTCATAGAAAGTTCCTGAGTGAACCTAAATGGGTGGTGGAGGTAGATTCATTGAAAAAGAAAAGGCACCCTATAAAACTACTAAAGCTCAAAATCCAGAGGAAAACATGAATTATTTTGAGGGGGAATGGTGAAGAACTGATATAATCTTCCAAATCATAGCAACTAAGTATTCTGGGCTATCTTCCGTTATAAATAGTAAAGTACGGAGCAGGTGATAGATTTTTTTTTTAAGGCACTTAAAAAATTTTTATAGCTTTTAAATTCAGAATCTAGAAAAATGAACCAGGAGGTGGGCATATATTCTGACTCATGAAGGGGAAATTGGTGGCTTCACTCAGCCTTGTAGGTTATACTCTGCTTTAAACTAAGATCTGTAAAACCTTCCTATGCACTATAACATTCTGTAGATGTTGTTGGTGTCACACTTTCACATCTTCACCTTTGAACATGGCATGTATAAATATCTATTATCATAGATAATAGCAGATAATACCAATTAAAGACTATTGATGCAGTTTTGACTTTTAGCTACTATAGCTATTGAATGAGAACTCTGCAAATATTATAACAGCCCTGTTCCAAGGAAGTGGCTACAAATAACACAATGGGCCAAAACCCAGACCCTCCATGGATCTTGAATTACTTCCACTACTGCAAGGCATAGGCCTTGTATTTGAAGGACATAGTATCTTTCCCTTCATGCATACTTATGCACATGGATTGTGAACTGCTGCCTTCTCCCATTGGTGATGACATCAGTGCAATTTCCTACATTTTAGGAAGAGGCTTCATTTCAATTCCTGAGACAGTCTTGCTGGGAATAGAAACCCAACCAAAGCCAGCCTGTTCCCCTGGGGCAGTGGTAATGTGCTTGGCCTCAGCCAACCACTTATTGTCAGGGGTCAAGATGTGTCTTTGTTTAGCGCTTCCCACTCGTCTTTGCCACAAAGCCCTCACTCAATGACTTCCACCCTAATTGGTACCCCAAATTATATTATTATAGTAGATACTCTTGTGCTTTGCCCAGAGCCCCTCTTTTGGGTTGATATTCTGTTATGAACCTCACTGAGTGCCCCCAGATTCATATGTTAAAGTCCTACCCCCACCAATATGGTGGTATCTAGAAGTAGAGATTTAGGAGTTAATTAGGCTTAGATGAGGTCATGAGAGTGGAGGGCTCCATGATGGGATTAGTCTTCTTATAAGAAGAGGAAGAGACAGAGGTCTTGCTCTCTCTCTCTGCCGTGTAAACACAGAGAAAAGGCAGCCGTGTGCAAGCCAGGAAGTGGGTCCTCACTCAGGGACCAAATTGGCCAGCACCTTGATCTTGGACTTTCCAGCCTACAGAACTAACTTCCTATTTCTAAGCCACACAGTCTATGGATTTTGTTATGGCAGCCCAAGCTGACTAATACAGTATCTATTCCCCAGCTACTGAGAAAATCAGCAGCTGAGGCTCACAGCTGTGTCCCTCACTGAACACTGCCTTGCCCATGTAATAACACTTTTCCAATGGAGAGGCCAAGGCCAGAGAGATGCAGGAGCAACAAGGATTCAGCTCTTTACCTCATTTTGTGAAACTCCCAATGGCTACCGCAGCTCCCGCTTGTAGGATTAGCCCAAAGACTGATATGCAACCAAACTGCCAGTCAACTCCCCACTTTGCCTAATCTCATCTTCCTCACCTCCATGCAGGCCTGTCCCCTGAGATCACTTTCCAGTGAACCTTCTGCATGCCACTCTTCGACTCAGAGTCTATTTCCAGGGAATCCTATTTAAGCTAGCTGTGATCTCTTAATTGTGAATATCATCACTTCTTAGAGACTTTTAATGTTCTGCCTCACTCATCAGAATCTTAAGCATCAAAGTTATTCTGAGTTGATAGAGAATCTGTGGAGTCAGCTCTTCATCCTAGAATCCTAGTTCTCTTGCCTCTGGCTCTGTCCATTCTCTGCATCTTTCCCTTCACCCCTAGCCCCCTCCCCAGTTTTTTCCACCTAACCTGAGTCCATGCAGGTTGTACTCAATGCTCTAGTGAGGCACGATTGCTCCTTAACACCAAATCCCACTGCAGTGCAGTGGTTCTGACTTTTCTGGTTCCCAGACACATTTGGATTCTGGTATATTGGTAGCTCACTTAGAGCGATTCCTCTGTGTCCTTAATTATGACACTCAATAGCCAGTGTCATGCCACTAGGTGCATAAAACTGTTACTTGCCCTTTCACGCCTCTTAAATATTTCCAAGGCAAGGTCTTTACATATTCCAGAAAACATACAACTTTCAGAGATTCCAGGTGGCTCTCATACTACACTTTTTAACTCTCTCTGTTGCTTACCTAGAACTCTGCAATGAAATATGTAAACTATTCAGCTCAACATTGCTTCTGAAAAATATGATAAAATCAACAACATTATCTGTTGTAGCAAAAACAAAAATTACCCACTGATCTAAAAATCTGGTAGCACGCTACCAAAGGAAGTTATAATATACTTGTTGAGAACTACTTCTGAAAGTCTAAGCTTTATAGTAATTGCTGTATACATATGCAGGGCACTGTATGCAGCTATTTAGAAAGTCCTCAGTTCATTCCGTGGTGAGCTACCTGAAGCTGAACTTGAACCAACATCTTAAATCAGGATCATGTTGTCCAGAGGGTACAGACCAAGATGGATAGAACAGAATGGTACGTGAAGAGGACCTATTCATGTTTGGCCCTATCAGGCCTACCATGCCCAGTACCACCTCCTACTGGGACATTTATATTGTCAGGACTCATTAATCAGCTTCCTCCAGGCTGTGTACCCATCATTTTTCAAAGCGGACTGAGAAACACTTGTATCAGAATCACCTGGATTCTATGAAAAATGCACATGCCTAGATCCCACCTCAGACCTACTAAATCAGAATCTGGGGTGTCATGCCCAGGAAGATATGTTTTTACTAAGCTTCCCATGTAGTTTTTAACGCCCTCTGATGCTAAGAACCACAGAGTAATCAAATGGGCATATAGAAACGAGAGGCCTGATCTCTTGATGGGAAAATGAGTCTGGGACTAATCTTTCCATGATTTCCCTTCACTTCTACCTCCTAGTGCTTCTCTTCCCAGCATCTAGTTCCCTCTTCCTTTAAGCTCCTAAACCCACCTCTAACCATCTGCTCTGTTGTCCAACAAAGTGGCAACTAGTCTCTTCTTAGCAAATCCCCCATCATCAGACAATGCTCATCTGGGCCTCAAGGCGGACATCTGAGCCAACCAATTCACAAGGGCACAAGTGAGGTAATAGTAGGCCCTTGATTTTGCCAGGACTTTTTTGTGAAAGCTCCTTTCTCTTTTTTTCTTTTTCCCTCCCTTCCTTCCTTCCTTCCTTTCCTTCCTTCCCTTCCTTCCTTCCTTCCTTCCTTCCTCCCTCCCTCCTTTCTTCCTTTCTTCCTTCCTTCCTTCCTTTCCTTCTTTCTTTCTTTTCTCTCTCTCTTCCTTCCTTCCTTTCTTTCTTTCTCTTTCTTTCTCTCTCTCTTTCTTTCTTTCTCTCTTTCTTTCTTTCTTCTTTCTTTCTTCTTCTTTCTTTCTTTCTTTCTTTCTTTCTCTCTCTCTCTCTCTCTCTCTCTCTCTCTTTCTTTCTTTCTTTCCTTTCTCTCTCTGAATGTGGGGATGGGAGATTTCTGAGGTGAGACACACTAAATGGCACACCAAGCCATCTGAAGTGTTAGTCAACAGCTAAATCCCTTTTACTATTTTTGTTTTACATTTTTTCCTTTCCTTTCCTTTTCAAAATTTCCTCTTTTCTCTACTTGTGAACCCAACGTTTCTCTAAAAGCACTATATTTTTTCCACGATGATGCTCTTGGAAGCAATAATGGAGGTTCGAACAGAGAGCAGTCAGGAAGTGATGGGGTTGGGAATCGGGCCATGTCTACTAATACTGTGTACCCTTAGATATTGTTCCTATTTATCTAACTATCTTGGTGATGTGTAACCCGTGTTCCCTGGACTGGATGCTGCGAGGTGTCACATTCAGAGAAACTCCAGTCTGACTTTAGGATGCAGAAGAATAATGAAGATATTTAAAAACTTCTGAAAAATCGTCAGGCTTCTCTGCGTCTCCCTAAAGTCCCCTGCTAAATGTGTCTCCCCTCTCCACCCCAGAGTAGTTCCCTTACTATTTTGCTGTTGAAGCTTTGCCCTCTCTTCCACACTGCATCCTCATATGCCACACTCCCCAAGTGGGCGTGCTCTGCCTGGTTCCCTGGAAAGAGATATCTGGTCTTTGGCTCTGCCTTTTTTCCAGTGAGAATCGGCTTGCTTTCTTCCCCCCAGAAATTCTGCTGAATAACATTCCCATGCCTATCTTACAACGAACTGACCCACTGAGTCATCCATAGAGTGCAGTACCACAGGAATCTGAGGGGCAAAAATAGCCATGTCCCTCTCCAAGCCTACGAATCATAAGCTGCCAGAAGAGAGAAAGACAGGAAAGAGAAAGGGAGAGAGCTCAAGTCTGATTAGTTCTTTCAGAGAGTGAAGATATCTCTTTTAAAAGGAATCCTTACCACCGCCTCCCTTTTCTTTATAAAACACCATCAGGTACATAGTAGGTACCCACTTCATATTGGTTATATAATACCATTCTACAAAAGAGACAAAATGAGATTTCTAGTTTACCATCTCAAATGGATTTTATGTAAATTTTTTAAATGAATATATGTATTTTTGGCTGCATTGGGTCTTCGTTGCTAAGTGCGGGCTTTCTCTAGTTGCGGTGAGCAGGGGCTACTCTTCGTTGTGGTGCGCAGGCTTCTCATTGCGGTGGCTTCTCCTGTTGTGGAGCACGGGCTCTAGGCACGCGGGCTTCAGTAGTTACAGCACACATGCTCAGTAGTTGTGGCGCACGGGCCCAGCCGCTCCGCGGCACGTGGGATCTTCCCGGACCGGGGCACGAACTCGTGTCCCCTGCATCGGCAGGCGGACTCTCAACCACTGCGCCACCAGGGAAGTCCTGTAAATTTTTGAAATCTTATGAATTCTCTTAAAACTTATCTCTGGGACTTCCCTGGTGGCGCAGTGGTTGAGAGTCCGCCTGCCGATGCAGGGGACACGAGTTCGTGCCCCGGTCCGGGAAGATCCCACGTGCCGCGGAGCGGCTGGGCCCGTGCGCCATGGCCGCTGAGCCTGCGCGTCCGGAGCCTGTGCTCCGCAATGGGAGAGGCCACAACAGTGAGAGGCCCGTGTACCGCAAAAAAAAAAAAAAAAACAAAAAACTTATCTCTAATCAAATATAATTACAGATAAAAAAATAAGTAAGTCTGGGATTATCTGCCACTTTGTGTTACTTGGGCTACTGCTACTGTCTAGTTATGAGTTGACTGTACTGACAAAATTCTAAAATATATCCAAGATCAAAATCAAGATAGAGGGAAGAGGAGTAACATTTATTGAGTATACACGCTAAAGCCAGCTGCTGTCCACGTGTCACTTCATTTATATTGCAGTAACTCTCTGAAGGATGTGCTGTTATCTCATTTTTTGAATGAGGAAACTGAGGCTCAGAGTGGTAAAGTGACTTGTCCAGGGTCACATGAAAAAAAGCAGTAAAGAGGATTTGCACTCAGATCTGTCAGGCTCCCAAGTCTGTGATCTTTAGCCACTATAACATGCAGCCTTTTGATTCTGAATGTTATTTTACTTTGGGGAGTTGTCTTGGGCTTACTCTAGCTATTTCGTAGATGATGAAGAGTCATTTCTGTCTAGTTAAGCTTTAAACACCAAAGAGCAAAGTGCATCATATTTCTACATATGAAAAGCCATTTGGAGTGTAGTATAGAGGATTGTCGTTGTGAAGCACTCTCACACATAGTAATTGCTGACCCAGTACAAGAATCTAACACAACTTGCCAGAGTCTTATTTATTATATTGTACTAGAGCCAGAAAACCTAGAAATCCAGTTTGGTATTGGCTTTCCAACTCCTGAGCTGAAAGGGAGCCAGGTAAAGCAAGCTGCCTTTCTCATGGTCTTTTTTTCCAGAGGCCCCAAGCTAAGACATCAATCACATTTGCCCCTATATTCCAACTTGAGTTGTAAAGTGTGCGAGTGTGATTCAGCCCCACTTGTTGAATGTCTACTATTCTACTATCTCATTCTTTTTTTTTTTCTCTTTTTTTCCACTTTTAGCTCAAGTTTCTGGGCATATAAAGATAAAATGTAAAATGTGATAGGTGCATGCTTTAATGATTTACAGAGGTAGATTCCAGCTTCCTTTTAAGGCCAGAACTATGGATTTTGCTTTTGTTTTATTGTTTCTTATCTAACCAACTGGGCTGTAAGTTTTCTTTAGGACAGGATCCAGGTCTCATTCATCTTTGAAGCCTCCTCTCGCTCTCTTCCCACGTGGCTTATCCCAGTGATTTGCACATTGGAGGCCTTTGATACATGCTTATGGAAATACATGTGTGAATAACTGCAGATGATAGAGGCATAGAGTTCTATTTTGTCCAATGTCAAAAAAAGGTAGCCTCTGTGTCTCAATGGTTTAAAAACTTTTGTTGCAGTCTAAATAGGTTTGAAATGTTTAGTTCAAAATTGGCTCAGACTTCTGTGTAACTTAGAATGCTTTTAGCGGCAAGTAATGGAATAACCAACGAAAAGCAGCTTAAGGAGGAAGACTAGATGAGATGATATGACAGCAGGTCTGGAGGAGGTGTGGTACACAAACAGTATCATCAAGGACCCAGGCTCTTGGCATCTTTTGTTTTTGCTTCCTGAGTGTCTCATTGTCACCAGATGGATGATTCACATCCATACATCTTGTCTTCCTAGAACTTATTTCCAAGGTAAGAAAGAAGAGGCAGAAGAGGGTTTCTTCACACAATTTCCCCTTTTGTCAGCGTACTTCCCCTTTCCTCTTATTGGCTAGCCAGGATCACGTGCTCATTTTATACCACTGGCATCTGGTGAACAGAATTAGCACACAGTGTAATTGGCTTGGACCAGTCATGGTTCATCCACTAGGAATTAAGGAGGGTTGCACCTTTTCCAAGTTACCGTTAAGTTAGAGCCCTGTTATCCCCTACTTGAACAACACTAGAAGGAAGTCATGAGGAGTAGGTGTTGGCGAGGAAAACAGCAGCATCTTTTACCTCCTATGTGAAATAATTTGTCACCAAGCAGTTTCTGCCAGAGATGTGAGCTAGTTTGTGAAATTCTTAGACCCCAATACAGGGGCAGGGGACTCCTATTTTTTATTGCATACCTATTACTTACATACATTATTTAATTTGATCCTCACACCATCAACCTAGGAGGTAGGTATTTTCACCAATTTACAGATGAGGATACTAAGGCTCAAGGAGCTTAAAAAAATTGCACAAAAGCTAGAGACCATCGTGAGATTCAAATCTATATATGTCTCACTTTACAATCCATGTACTTTTCTCCATGTTTTAGGGTCTAATGGTTAATTTTATGTGTCAACATGACTGGGCTACAGGGGTGTCCAGATATTTAGTCAAACATTATTTCCGGTATTTTTGTGAGAGTGTTTTTATTTTTTACTTATTTATTTTTTATATCTTTATTTATTTATTTGGTTGTGCTCGGTCTTAGTTGCCACAGGTGGGCTCCTTAGTTGTGGCAATGTGAGCTCTTGGTTGCGGTATGCATGTGGGATCTAGTTCCCTGACCAGGGATCTAACCCAGGCCCCCTACATTAGGAGCACGGAGTCTTAATCACTGCACCACCAGGGAAGTCCCTGTGAGAGTGTTTTTAGATGAGGTTAACATTTAAATGGACAGACTGAGTGAAGCAGATTGCCCTTCCTAATTTGGCTGGGCCTCATCCAAACAGTTGAAGACCTGAATGAAACAATAATAACACTCTCTTGATTAAGAGAGGTTTCTTCCTGCCTGATGGCCTTCAAACTGAAACGTTGGCTCTGCCTGGGTCTTGAGCCTGTCGACCTTCAGACTAGAACTACACCGTGGTTTCTCCTGGGTCTCCAGGTTGCCGAGTCACTCTGTAGGTGTTGGGACTTGTTATCCTTCATAAATTGCGTGAGCCAATTTCTTGTAATAATCTATATATACTTATATAGAAAGTATTTACATTATATATATGAACAGAAGTAAATAAATACACACACACATATGCACATCCTATTGGTCTTGTTTCTCTGGAGAACCCTAACACATGGTGAGAACCTCTTTTCAGTTTTGGAAGTCTTTAGCCTTAAGGAAAGACCAAACTAGCTCTTGAAGTTCTGTGACCCAGAAAAGAAAAGATCCCAGCCTACGCTAGGAGTACAGAAAGCTTAATGGAAAGGTTTTTCAAATCTTAGTTGAGGGATGGAAAAAGAACGTATGCTGCAAGGCTGCTTTCGGTAGCACTAACATTCTAGAATGCCACATCCTGCACAGAACCAGAGAGTTTTGACTACAGCACAGCAGTTCTTAATCTCTATGGTTAAGCATCCTGTTGGGTTTTGATTAATTATGAACCATTGCATAAGGTATTTGTTACCTATAAGAATTAAATATTGAAGTTTGACAATAAGAATTAAATATTGAAGTTTGACAGTGCTTTTTTAAATTTATAAATTAGAGGAACAAAATTCTCACTTTCACTTATTTGTGTTCCAGGGTAAAGCAAAGCCTTAGGTGAGAGAGGAATGAGTGGAGAGCCAGAGAGCATATTGGAGGACGGCCATGCTTCCCACAGAGGAGGAATACTGTGCAACCTGGGTGTCCTGACAGGAAAATAGTGAGAACCGTTTCTTGCCCTAAATGTATTCATGGTATCACACTTTTGTGAAGAGTCTCTGGAGGCTGGGATATTATACCTTTTAGTACTTCTTTCTTGGAATGAGTTAACCTGGGAAATGGCTCTGCCCCTGAACTTAAAGTCACTCTTTCCTCAAAACATTGATTCTCTAATAACTTTAATAGCACTAGTCTATTTTACTGCCCTAAATTCTATCTAAAAGAAAATCTAACAAAATGTTTATACCTTTGGTTGAAAGGAGAATAGAAGAAGAGAATTATTTAAAAAATAAAGATATCAATATTTTATACAAAAAAATTAGTTAAGCTGAATATTAATCCAGTCTTAGAATGTAAGAGAATTCTTTCTTTTTGTAGTTACTAAAAAATTTCTTCTTTATTGTAAAAAACATTATGGCGTGATATCAGGTTATTTTTTTCCTAATAAATTTAAATACACAGTGTGGAAAAAAAAAGTGCAAAATTAGCAAATTGTCCTCAGTTTAGCAAAAAGTGGGAAGAGATATACTAGGAAATCTGCCTTTGCTAGAAACTAGGCACTGTACTATCTGATTCCATACATTCATTAGAACAGCAATGAGATAGTAGCTGTGGACAGTTCAAGGTTAGGAAATAGTAGCTATGTTTAGGTCAAGGTCAGATCCAGATCTTAAGCTTCATCTCATCCTCTGGAAGTTCTGTAGTTGAATTATCTCTGAAGATATATCATTGAGTATATAAGGAAGCTACACGATTACAAAATTATTGTTTCATTTATTTAATAAGCTTTAGGTCTTGGGTGCTTTTACTACTGAAATATTTGTTTCAACCACATCTATTGCTTTTATTCTGTGAATGTAAGGGAATTCTTTAGGGTATGGATTCCTAACCCCCCAGAATATTTCCTGTCAGATTGGTTTCAAATTTGAGAACACAGAGCTTTCGGTTTGGTGGTAGGTCTTAACAAGGTTCTGTGATGCTGTTGGTTTATTAAGCATAAAGCATATGAAGCCTGGTTTTCTCAAAAGCTTACTTAGTGGCGTCTTCCTTACCATGTAAAGGAATCCCAACTGTACTTTTTTCTAGATGGAGTTTTCAGATGCAAAAGAATAATACCCTGACAGAATAGAGTAGTTGGTCCATTTTTAGTCCATATTGAAGAAGGAGAAGGACAAGAAGAGGAAGAGGCAGAGAAGGAGGAGGAGGGGGAGAAAGTGGAGGTGGAGGAGGATGAAAGAGAAAAAAGAGGAAAAGGGGGAGCAAAGGGGGAGGGGAAAGGGGGAGGGACAAGGGAGGATGCAGAGGAGACAGGGAGAAGGAAGGAGAAGAAATCAATGGCAATGTGATGCTTTATCTTTGACTTTGGACATGTGGGAGGCATCTGGATATGGTTTCCTGATTAATGTGATTTTCACTGGTGGCCATTATCTAAAATTATTCAGTATCCACATCCTATGATTCAGAATTCTGGAACATTACCACACCTACAGAGACTCAGTGGGTTTGAACCAATAAAGAATTTTACATTCCACAAAGGTTAAGCCAAAGTGACAAAATAACACAAGAAACAAAAAAATACCCCTGACTGAGGCTTTAAAAAGGAGCGCCTGCACCTCAGCGAGGACGTGGCTGGGGCCATGTTCATAGCAGCGGGCAGTTCAGCTCCAGAGCTGTTCACATCAGTCATAGGCGTCTTCATGACCAAGGGAGATGTGGGAGTGGGGACCATTGTGGGCTCCGCGGTGTTCAACATCCTGTGCATCATCGGTGTCTGCGAGCTCTTCACCAGGCAGCCATGTGGCTGACAAGGTCTTGGTGCTCCAGCCTGGTGTTGGTGCTCCAGCCTGGTGTCAGGCCTGAGCCTCTGAGGTGGGAGAGCTGAGTTTAGGACACTGGTCCACCAGAGACCTCCTGGCTCCACGTAATATCAAATGGCGAAAGCTCTCCCAGAGATCTCCACCTCAACGCTAAGACCCAGCGCCACTCAACGACCAGCAAGCTACAGTGCTGGACACCCTATGACAAACAACTAGCAAGACAGGAACACAACCCCACCCATTAGCAGAGAGGCTGCCTAAAATCATAATAAGTTCATAGACACCCCAAAATACACCACCAGAGGTGGACATGCCCACCAGAAAGACAAGATCCAGCCTCACCCACCAGAACACAGGCACCAGTCCCCCTCCACCAGGAAGCCTACACAACCCACTGAACCAACCTTACCCACTGGGGGCAGGCACCAAAAACAACGGGAACTACAAACTTGCAGCCTGCGAAAAGGAGACCCCAAACACAGTAAGTTAAACAAAATGAGAAGACAGAGAAACACCCAGCAGATGAAGGAGCAAGGTAAAAACCCAACAGACCAAACAAATGAAGAGGAAACAGGCAGTCTACCTGAAAAATAATTCAGAGTAATGATAGTTAAGATGATCCAAAATCTTGGAAATAGAATGGAGAAAATACAAGAAACGTTTAACAAGGACCTAGAAGAACTAAAGAGCCAACAAACAATGATGAACAGCAAAATAAATGAAATTAAAAATCCTCTAGAAGGAATCAATAGCAGAATAACTGAGGCAGAAGAACGGATAGGTGACCTGGAAGATAAAATAGTGGAAATAACTACTGCAGAGCAGAATAAAGAAAAAAGAATGAAAAGAATTGAGGACAGTCTCAGAGACCTCTGGGACAACATCAAATGCACCAACATTCAACTTATAGGGGTACCAGAAGAAGAAGAGAAAAAGAAAGGGACTGAGAAAATATTTGAAGAGATTATAGTTGAAAGCTTTCCTAATATGGGAAAGGAAATAGTCAATCAAGTCCAGGAAGCACAGAGTCCCATACAGGATAAATCCAAGGAGAAACACACCAAGACACATATTAATCAAACTATCAAAAATTAAATACAAAGAAAAAATATTAATATTTTTGTAATATTTTAATATTAATAAAAACATTAATATTCCCTTGTATGTTATTTGTTGCTTTTCCCTTAATAAGGAATTCCCTTAATTCCCTATTAAGGGAAAAGCAACAAATAACATACAAGGGAATCCCCATAAGGTTAACAGCTGATTTTTCAGCAGAAACTCTGCAAGCCAGAAGGGAGTGGCAGGACATATTTAAAGTGATGAAAGGGAAAATCCTACAACCAAGATTACTCTACCCAGCAAGGATCTCATTCCAATTCAACAGAGAAATTAAAACCTTTACAGACAAGCAAAAGCTGAGAGAATTCAGCACCACCAAATCAGTTTTACAACAAATGCTAAAGGAACTTCTCTAGGCAGGAAACACAAGAGAAGGAAAAGACCTACAGTAACAAACCCAAAACGATTAACAAAATGGTAATAGGAATGTACATATCGATAGCTACCTTAAATTTAAATGGATTAAATGCTCTAACCAAAAGACATAGACTGGCTGAATGGCTACAAAAACAATCCCATTTACCACTGCAACAAAAAGAATAAAATACCTAGGAATAAACCGATCTAAGGAGACAAAAGACCTGTATGCAGAAAACTATAAGACACTGATGAAAGAAATTAAAGATGATACAAACAGATGGAGAGATATCCCATCTTCCTGGATTGGAAGAATCAACATTGTGAAAATGACAGTGCAAATTACCCAAAGCAATCTACAGATTCAATGCAATCCCTATCAAACTACCAATGGCATTTTTCACAGAACTAGAACAAAAGACTTTTACAATTTGTATGGAAACACAAAAGACCCTGAATAGCCAAAGCAATCTTGAGAAAGAAAAACAGAGCTGGAGGAATCCAGGCTCCCTGACTTCAGACTATACTACAAAGCTACAGTAATCAAGACAGTATGGTACTGGCACAAAAACAGAAATATCAATCAGTGGAACAGGATACAAAGTCCAGAGATAAACCCAAGCGCCTATGGTCACTTTATTTTTGATAAAGGAGGCAAGAATATACAATGGAGAAAAGACAGCCTCTTCAATAAGTGGTGTTGGGAAAACTGGACAGCTACATGTAAAAGAATGAAATTAGAACACTCCCTAACACCATACACAAAAAGAAATTCAAAATGGATTAAAGACCTAAATGTAAGGCCAGACACTATAAAACTCTTAGAGGAAAACATAGGCAGAACACTCTATGACATAAATCACAGCAAGAACCTCTTTGACCCACCTCCTAGAGAAATGGAAATAAAAACAAAAATAAACAAATGGGACCTAATAAAACTTAAAATCTTTTGCACAGCAAAGGAAACCATAAACAAGACTGAAAGGCAACCCTCAGAATGGGAGAAAATATTTGCAAATGAAGCAACTGACAAAGGATTAATCTCCAAAATATACAAGCAGCTCATGCAGCTCAATATCAAAAAACAAACAACCCAATCCAAAAATGGGCAGAAGACCTAAATAGACATTTCTCCAAAGAAAATATACAGATTGCCAACAAACACATGAAAGGATGCTCCACATCACTGATCATTAGAGAAATGCAAATCAAAACTACAATGAGGTATCACCTCACACTGGTCAGAATGGCCATCATCAAAAGATCTACAGACAATAAATGCTGGAGAGGGTGTGGAGAAAAGGGAACCATCTTGCACTGTTGGTGGGAATGTAAATTGATACAGCCACTATGGAGAACAATATGGAGGCTCCTTAAAAAACTAAAAATAGAACTACCATACGACCCAGCATTCCCACTACTGGGCATATACCCTGAGAAAACCATAATTCAATAAGAGTCCTGTACCAAAATTTTCATTGCAGCTCTATTTACAATAGCCAGGACATGAAAGCAACCTCAGTGTCCATCAACAGATGAATGGATAAAGAAGATGTGGCATATATATACAATGGAATATTACTCAGCCATAAAAAGAAACGAAATTGAGTTATTTGTAGTGAGGTGGATGGACCTAGAGTCTGTCATACAGAGTGAAGTAAGTCAGAAAGAGAAAAACAAATACTGTATGCTAACACATATATATGGAATCTAAGAAAAAAAAGGTCTTGAAGTTCCTAGGGGTAAGACGGGAATAAAGACACAGACCTACTAAAGCATGGACTTGAGGATATGGGGAGGGGGAAGGGTAAGCTGTGACAAAGTAAGAGAGTGGCATGGACATATATACATACCAAACATAAAATAGGTAGCTAGTGGGAAGCAGCCGCATAGCACAGGGAGATCAGCTAGGTGGTTTGTGACCACCTAGAGGGGTGGGATAGGGAGGGTGGGAGGGAGGGAGATGCAAGAGGGAAGAGATATGGGAATATATGTATATGTATAACTGATTCACTTTGTTATAAAGCAGAAACTAACACACCATTGTAAAGCAATTATACTCCAATAAAGATGTTAAAAGGGGCTTCCCTGGTGGCGCAGTGGTTGAGAGTCTGCCTGCCAATGCAGGGGTTCGTGCCCCGGTCCGGGAAGATCCCACGTGCCGTGGAGCGGCTGCGCCCGTGAGCCATGGCCGCTGAGCCTGCGCGCCCGGAGCCTGTGCTCCGCAACGGGAGAGGCCACAACAGTGAGAGGCCCGCGTACCACAAAAATAAATAAATAAATTAATTAATTAATTAATTTTAAAAAAAGATATTAAAAAAAAGATGTGGCACATATATACAATAGAATATTACTTAGCCATAAAAAGAAACGAAATTCAGTTATTTGTAGTGAGGTGGATGGACCTAGAGACTGTCATACAGACTGAAGTAAGTCAGAAAGAGAAAAACTAATATCGTATGCTCACACATATATATGGAATCTAAAAAAAAAATGGTTCTGAAGAATCTAGGGGCAGGACAGGAATAAAGACACAGACATAGAGAATGGACTTGAGGACACGGGGATGGGGAAGTGTAAGCTGGGATGAAGTGAGAGAATGGCATTGACATATATACACTACCAAGTGTAAAATAGCTAGCTAGTGGGAAGCAGCTGCATAGCATAGGGAGATCAGCTCGGTGCTTTGTGGGACACCTAGAGGGGTGGGATAGGGAGGGTGCGAGTGAGATGTGAGAGGGAGGGGATATGGGGATATATATATATATATACATATAGCTGATTCACTTTATTATAAAGCAGAAACTAACACAAGATTGTAAAGCAATTATACTCCAATAAAGATGTTAAAAAAAAAACAAACAAAAAAACCCAGTACCCCCAAATCCAGAATATGGAAAATATCTGCTATTTAAATTAAACAAGGTATAGCATTTTTTAAATAAATTGAATTGAATTTAAAAGATTAACTTGATGGAGGTTTGGGAGGATTCTTGCATTCTGTAGTATCATATAATATTATAATGATCAAATCTGTAGATTTATTGTATTATAATAATATCAAATAGATATTCCTAATCCAAGCAGTCTTTTTTCAAAAAACCACAGAGGGCATAAATATCCATATACACAGTGCAGTTGGAATTGGTGGTAAATTAATTTTTCTCTCCATTTATGGCAACAGACCTAAGTGCGTACCCAAGGGGCTTAGAATTAAGAATGAGGAAAACACTACTTAATAAAGTTGGGATCAGGCATTTAAAAAGAATTCTTAAGCTTGAAATTGCTAGAGAGCTGGCCTGTTTATAGGAAATAGTTCTGCTAGAATTAGAAGTGGAAATAAGGAGATGATAATGAAATACAGTTTAACCAGTAAAGGGTGGTGAACATATGTATCACGCCACACCATACAAATATGCTGCCAGTTTAGATATACGGTTGTGGTTCCTTTTGCCAAGCTATTCTATTTCCTGTTAGAAAGGCTAACTCTGAAATACTGTTTTCAGGAAGAGGGGATAGAACAAGAGCTTCATTAAAATGCTTAAATTATTTCTTCAAATTCCTCTTTTAGTGTTTGTCATAATGAGATGATATTCTTATAAGTCACCCATTTATTCATAGCTTGTGGGAAATAAGGTTTCAGTCTTGACTGCTTACTAATGTTCAAGCATCCACATCTGGAAGTCACTAGACAGTGTTGTTTTAGGTGAAAGGTCAGAATCCAAGTGGGAGATGACCTATCAATCAGGTTCTTGTGTCACTTTCATGGTTACGTTCCAGCCATATTTATCTCTATTGGGCAGGGGCGACTTGAAGTGGCTTTCTCTCCTCTTCCCCCTATAATGCAAGGAGGTTGTTCATCCATGCCCAAATATTGCTACTTCATTTATTTATTCATTAGCAATTGTGAAAAACAGGTAATTAATACCGAGGAGGGAGAGATAATTTATCTATTACAGTATGGATTTTTTATTTTTTGGTTTAAATATGAAGTTTACTTTGGTCCCATTCGAGGAGTTTATAACCGAACGCTCGAGGAGGATGGTGAGCTTGTCATTCCTTTTCCGCACCACGTTCCTCAGACTCCCAAGCCTTCCATCATTATCCTCTTTTCTCAACCTGCTAAATTCCTATTGGCCCTTCAACACCAAACTCAAATAGCCTCTTTTCTCTGAAGCTTTCCCTAGCTCCCCTGGGCAGAGTCTCACAGAACGATCAGAACTCCTTCCTCTCTGTTGCCCCTATAACGATCTGCTTGCGCATGAGTTTTCATCTATTATTCCACATCTATTCCTGTTGTCCAACACAGGTGACTGGTGTTTACTGGCAATCAGTAAATACTTGTTCGCAAATGACCCGTTTTAAAACAGTTTGTCATCTATCCTCCCATCCAAGTATCAGCATATATCAAGGCATTCCACATGTTTACACTGTTAGAGGGACAGAAAGTAACTAACAGGATGGCAAGGGTTAACATCATTCTAATCCGTTTGAATTAACATTAAGTTTTAGTATGCAATCTATCTATTTACCTATCGATCTGTCAAATCTTTTCATTTTTGCAATAGGAATGGCCTTTCAGGTTGCCATCTACATATATTTTTCAAGCCAGTCTTCATGGAAATGTCTGTTTACATGGGCTTAAGAAATATGTAGTATTGTTTTCATAGAGGCTTAAGAAATACTTGGCTGAACAACATAACAGAAAAAAAAAAAAAAAGACTTGAGGAACAAAAAGTACCAAAGAAAACTTAGTATTCATCAGAATTAAAATTAGCCAAAGGAAAACAATAATCGTAAACTAGAAGCCTTTTCCTGCTATTTGGATCATCAGTTTTCATCTCCAGCAGCTTCCCCTCCTGAGTCCCTGTCAAGTCACAAAAGAAGTTCCCCATATGGGTCGATTACTCTGACAGGCAAGGCTATCTCGTGACTTAAAAGTCTCTCTCTAAAATATGCAAAAGGGCTAAGGGGAAAGTTCGAACTGTGAGCAAGGCCTCGGCTGCCTTGTTACAAAGGCTCACCCTTGTGACTACATCATTATCGCCCCGGATTATCTGCTCAGAGCAGCGGAGGCCTCACATATCTAGAATCAGGACAGAGCAACCTCCTCAGTTCTCATGCTCTGAAGTCTCTCATTGGACTGATAATTGTCAAGCATTCCTTCCTCTTTCAGCCACCCAAGGCTCACGCCCACCAGGGAACAAAGAGTCCCTTTGAGGATGAATCTTGAGACCATCCCGGCCCCCTAAAAATTACATGCTGGAAAATTTCTAAGTACTGAAATTATTGTGTTCCTTTTTGGAGAACTCTCTGTGGACCTAACTCTAGGAATAGGTTATCACAGGGAGACTTCCCTCAAACCCAGAAGGGAAAAAAGGACACTGCGGAAGAGGGTCAAAAGGAGAGTCGATGAAATATATACACTGTACACGTCCGCCCCTTTACCAGGGCCTACCTTAGATACCATTTGCAAACTGTCTGCACACCTCTTGTCTCATTTGAGTCCCAGAACCTTTCTGTGAAATTGTTGATATATTATTCCCATTTTAAAGGTAAGTAAACTGAGGTTTAGTGAGACAACTTGGCCAAGGTCACACAGCTAGGAAGGCAGGTCTTTTCACGAGAAAGCATAGCCTCTCACCCCTCGACTACAGAGCTTCTTAGCTTAAGCAGGGAAAGTCCCTTTAACCAGAGTCATCCTCATAACATAAACTTCATAGGAAGGAGCCTAAGACTCCTTTACAACCCCTCATCTTATTGACAAGGAAACACCACCAGAACCCGCAGTTCAAATGTTCTGGTTTCTCTGTCTTTAGCAGAAAAAAGCAAAATTATGAGACAACCAGTTCATATCAGCAATTTCGTGAGAAAACCAAGAGAACAACTTTCAGGGAAAGCCCACGGTCAGTGGCTATTCAGGACCCTACAATGAGAAATGAAGTTTTCATTGTTGACCCCAAAGAACTGCAACGTTCCAGCTAAATGCCCTCGTGATCTGTGGGCTTCACACTCTGGGACAAAGAGGATTCACATATTGAATATGAATATATTGGCAATATTCATATATTGGCAAAAGGTTATTTTGTCTGGCTTCCATTTGTTTGCCTTAAAGTCATTTAAATAATTGTACACCGTGCAAAGAAAAGATGGTACTTGCTACCTCTTTTGTAATTACCCACATTTCCCTAAATACTGAGGGTATGCACGCACAGTGTGTTCTGGTGTACAAAATTTTAAGATACAAAAGCAGAGCATCTTCTAGTAGCATCTATGGTGGAGTCCTTATAAAAACCACTTAGGATTCAAGAAGGAAGTAGTTACATTTCCTGGGAAAGAACAGTGAGGACTGCAGATTCACCTGCTCTGTGATATATGCATGTGGTTTTCATTTTATTTAAAAATCACTAATAGAAATTGTGCCTTTTCTCGTGCCTCCCACTGTCCTTCAGTGCAGGATATATTACTCATATCAGACCCCAATTTACCTCTGGCCCACACAAACCTGCTGTTATCTTGCTGATTGTTACTGTAAATTACTGACATCAGCAAAGCTTTGTCAGGAAACTGAGGTAATTGAAAATTCCAGAGAAGTTGAAGAAAATGCATCTCAGATTACTTTGGGCTTCTTTCTCTTTTATTTAGTTCATGTTCCCCATCTGAGTCGTTGCTAAAATAGCTTAAAGGCTATGCTCACGTTCAGCATTAGGTAGTAGGCTTATTTATTCATGTTCCCCTTTAACCCACCTCACTTGGATTGGAGTGAGTTTTGCCTCAGTAATTTTACAATTCGATCAATATCTGGATGTCAGCAGTGTACGTTGTTGCTGTTGTATGTAATTAGTGGTTATGTGAGAAATGAAGTTGTTAATCTATGTGGGTAAAATCTGTGCCCCAATATAATCCTGTAAACGGTTTTCAAAAATCTTCAAGTGTGTTAAATTACACATTTCTGGTTTGCATTGGGGTCCTTCCACAGTTCCTTATTTTTACATTGCTCACTTTCTATGTTATTTTCTCTCTTGTCACTGAATTATTCCTCTATTTGGCTAATGACCAAGGTCAGTGGGGAATAGATGTTGCTGAAAATCTCTTTCCAGAGGACTCACACATTTTCCAGGTTCTTTCTGGGTCTCCAGCTTTGTAGTAGGTGCTGGAGTCAGAATGTTCACAGTTTTGACTTTCTAGGAACACATTGCCTTTGGGAAACCAACCCTTGGATAGCGCATTCACGAAGCATGTACAGAAGCCCAAAGGAGATGCACATCTAAGACTAGGGTTTCAGGAAAGAGGGACTTAAGAAAGTGACCTTTGATCTATGTTCTGAAGGACAAAAAAAAAAGAGGTGTGTTCAGGCAGATGCAACTGGAGAGATGGTGAGAGCTGATGGAAAGGGAGACAAGGAGGAACCAACACATGAAAGCTTTGTGAACCAAGCTAAGGAGTATGAGTTGTATTTTGGGTGCTTTGGGGAACCACTGAAGGATTTTAAAGTAAGGCTTTGCATAATCAAATTTGCACCAGTGAATTAAATCAGTGTACGTTTATTGAATATCTACTTGGTGGCAATAACTCACGGAGAGGTGGGACTACAGATAAGATGGTGCCGGCTTTAAAAAGCTCACACGTTTAGGTAGGAGAAGATTGACATGAAAGCATAAAAGTACCAAAAGAGCACTTTTGGCCAATATCAGAATGTGGAATGAGTTAGAAGGTGATAAAACCACAAGCATAGTTACAGGTGGCAAGGGGAGGGAAGGGCACTAGTTATTTCTCTTGAGCACATTCTTTCAACCATATTTAAGGAGATATGTCAACATCACAGTTATTAAGGCTGTGAGGAAGCAATGTTCCAGAAAGTCATATGTGAAGAATATCAAGACATATCTTTAAAGAGCCTAAAAGGGGGCGTTCCTCTATCTGCCAGCTCCTCCATGGACCCTCAGTGACAGCTCTCTTCCCTGCTGTGTTAGAGCCAGGAAGCACCTTGGGTGAGACCGGGGCCAGTGCGACCAGTGAAAAGGCTATTTAGGGCAATTCTTGAGATTTGATGTACGCCTGAAACAACAGAATGATGATGGTGATTGAGGAAGAGGAACAAGTAGGAGAGATAACAGGGGCTATGACTCACAAGACCTGATAACCCATTTAGAGATATGGCATGATGACTCTCAAGATTTCCACCTGAGTGACCCAGGAAGTGACAGTCACCAGGTTTTAGGTGGGGGATGGTGGGCGGGAGGGAGACACGGCCACGTCCATCTTGGACATGTCAAATTTGAGGTGCTTTGGAGACAATCAGGGGGCGATGTCCAGTATTCATTTGGATGTGCAGGTCTAGTGCACAGGAGCAAAGTCTTACTGGAAAGATGCATTTTTGAGTCTTTGTTGAAAAAGAGACTTCAGCACAGTGATCGGAACGAGGAGAGCAGAGAGCCCCAGAGGGACCCTGGAAACGCTACCATTTAAAGATTGAGTTGAAGAAAACGGAGCTTGGTCAGTGGGTAAGAAGAAAACCAAGAAGACTGTGGTTAGAGATTTAAAGGAGGACTTTTAAAGAGGAAGTCATCAATGGAGTTAAAAGCTGTCTCTTCTGTGTGTAAAGATGTGCTATGATTTTCAAAACAAATTAAATACATTAGGTGCGACTGTTATTGCTAGCAACATGCAATAACTGACTAATGGCATATAAAAAATACCACAGAGCTTGGAGAAAAGCAAATTAAACCAGGCTTTTAAGATGATATACCATCTTCTAGAAATACAATGTAAAGGATGGCATGCTGGCTTCTGTGAAGAAGACGTAGAGTTGGGTGTGTTTTTCTTAGGAAAGAGATGAGAGATTTTCAGTGAACCATCCCCTGACTTTCTTACCTGCACCTTCTGTGGTCCACTCATGGGTAGGTGGGCAGCGGTAGGCAAGGAGTAATGGGGCAGAATGGAGTTCACAGCCACATCTGAGAATGTGTCCCAGAACCTGGTCTCACTGATTCCCAGCTTGAGGCCACTGGCTACCAGAGCAATACATCAATACATCAAAACACACCTCAGCTGACTCATTCCTGCCTCGGGCTTTCATGTTGCCTTACTCACAGAACTCCCAAGATCCTCCCCAGATCTCAGTGATGTAAAGACGTCACAGGAATTATTAGCCGATTTCCCAAGAGACTTGGGGCTGAAAATGGTTAAGATCCTACAGCAGTAATGAATCAGGGGAGAGGGCACATTTCACTCATTTCTGGTACTGAATTCAGACTGCCAAAAAACACAATAAAGGACTGCTTGGATTCCACCCCCCTTTCCTTTCATTTAAAAACGTTACTGTATTTCTCTGACATTTCCTACCTGAAGCAAGGTTTCGGTTCCCACACAACACCCTTTTCCTCTGCTTTCTGGTACTTCCATTATCTCGGCCTGCCCTCTGACACTGTTTCCCAATTTATGTTTTCCTTTCTCATTTCCCTCTTCTTAGCACTGACACAAGCCGCAAACCTATAACCATAACGTCTGACTCACTTGGTGCTTCTCCTGTTAATGGACACCATGTGGAACAGGAGGCAGGAAAAGACTTTACAGGAAATCAGACGATAATGCTTGCACTTTGGTGCCCTTTCAAATAAGAATTTAATTATCCTAATGAAAAAGATTACCTTATAGAAGACATTTGGGTAAAAGAGTAAGCAGTTTGTCTTTTTCCTGATGACACGCATCTCAAAACTATAAGGGATATTCCTGCTGATCTTTATGTGTTAAAGCCCAGGCACCAGGAGAATGGTTGGATCAAACACTGATCTTGAATGTTTAGACCAACCCAGAGACTGAAAACTGAAAGCCTCACCATGGTTTGTTTGGGGCCTGTATTAGTTTCCTACGGCTGCTGTAAGTATCACAGATTAGGTGGCTTAAAACAACAGAAGTTTATTCTCTCACAGTTCTGGAGGCTAGAAGTCCAAAATCAAGGTTGGGGGGTGGCTGCTTTCTTCTGAGGGATCTGTTCTACCTCTCTGTCCCAGCTTCTGGTGACGGCCAGCATCCTTGGCTTTCTTTGGCTTGCAGCCGCCTCACTCCAGTCTCTTTGATTTCACATGGCATTCTCCCTGCCTGTGCCTGTGTTCAGATTTCCCTCTTCTTATAAAGACACCATCCATACTGGATTAGGGTCCACCCGAATGACCTCATCTTAATTTGGTTATATCTGTAAATACCCTATTTCCAAATAAGGTCACATTCATAAGTATCAGGGGTTAGGACTTCAGCATACCTTTTTGGGGAGGGGCACAGTTCAGCCCAAGCGGAGGGTTAGTATCAGGCACCATCTTCCCTCCCTTCAGGGACACGTGAGGTCCCAATTTTCTGGGTCCTCACCGGGAATCCAAACCTTCTCTTCTCCCAATAAAAGTGGACTTTCCTGGGCCCCACTCCCTCAGGACTCAACTCTCAGCTATAAACTGATCAATTAATCTAAGGGAAGATGATAATAGGCAAATATTACCCCTCCCAGGTATTTGCATTGAACAGATGACTTCCTGGAGACAGTGCCTTAACATACAGGTGCTGATGGAAATTTTGCAGTGGGTAACATTTTCTTTTTGAGTGGACAGGTCTTTCTATGACCCTCAAATCATCACTGTCTCCTCCACCTATGAGAAGGATGGTTCCTGTCTATCTGTTTCTCTCTTAAAGGAAAGTTATTACCACAGACAATTTGATCTATCTTTGCATTGCTTGCATTTATTCATCCCATGATTGTAAGTGTGCCAGGACAGAAGATTTGCTCCTCATGAGGAAGTCCATCAAGTAGAAGAATTTTATTTTAGAAGATGCCAACCTGGGGATCAACAATGAGGAATATGATCCCATTCTAAACCGTGGATGATTTTCAAAGAATGAACAGGCGAGAGGGAGAGAATTCGGTTGCTAGGAAAATAGGATAAAATAAACATAACCTCCCTCTCCTCTTGTTTTTCCATCTTGGTGTGGGCTGTGCTTCCTAGTGTTGCTGTGGAATGTTTGTCCTTCCCATCTCAGTAGTGACAGACTCACAGGGATGCCTACATGTCTGTCTCACAGGTGTGGGATCCGATACTTGCCAGCTTAGTGAGACTTTGGAAGAATCTCCCACAGTGGTTGTAAAGAGAAAAGGAGAGAGATAATAGTTCACTGGCATCAATAATCTACTTCCCCAACCAGCTGAACGTCTGAATAATAGCCTCGGCACTTGCCCTGCTACTCCTCCTCCCCTGGCTCTGCCACTGGCAGATTCTCTTCCCTTCTCCACAACTGGGAACTCTATAGGGAGCAGATTGTTTTGGCTGGAATTAGCCGGGCACAGATGGTACCACCTGCTGCATGTTCCTTACTTCTTACTGGCTCCTCTCTCAGCTCTGTGAGTTTTTGTATTTTCTAGAAGTTCAGGGGAAGGGGAGATGGCTGGGGCCCTTGCTCATGCCTGATTCTAGCACAGCTGTTTTGAGCAAACTGGCAACTGCGGGGACTGCACTGGGCCGCGTTGACTGGGGAAGGGGCTTTCAGGGTAACGTGCCACTGTGGCGGCCCGTTTGCTGTACCTAGTGCTTTCGTTTCCAAAATACAAACTTCCTTTGGCCCCAAATCATTTCTGTTTTCCAGGCTGACAGATCTGCCCGTGACCAGACGCAAGGCAGGTGGTTTTGTGAGAGTCTGAGAGATGAGATTTCTCTCATTCTAAACTCAGAGGGGCATAGAAGGCTACTGCCCAGTTTACAGGGGAGGGAATTATGATGAGACCACAAACAGGTTGCTAAATTCACTTCTGGGCTATCTACTGGGAATAATAGCCCATGTCTTCTGAGTTCCTCAAGGTAAACCTGACAGATTAATGAACTCCATTTTCTCACCGATGAAATCATGACATGGGACTCAAGGACCTAAGAAGTCTCATTCCTTAAAATTCTCTGAATATTATCTGCCGAGTTGTTCTTGAGTGCTTCCTTACAGGAGATCACACTGTAAATCATTCACATGGCTGAGACCTGTTTCCTTGCTGGTCTGATTTCATCGTCCCTTTCTTACATGCTTTGTTAGACTGGCGTTTTTAGTCTTAAAAAATCAAACGCATGTCTGCCTCAGGTACTTGCACCTGTTCTTCCTGGAACACTCTCGCTCCGGCTCTCACACCCGGCTCACTTCTTCTCACCCTTCAGGCTCAACTCAGACACCACAGCGCTAGAAAGATTTTTCCCGACACTCCCCTCCCTGCGCTCCAGCTGAGGTTGCCTGTCCTCCAATTCCATCTCATTCACTATTAGAACACCTTCTTTTATTTTCAACAGAACACAGTCTTATGTGAAGTTCTCTTACATAATTGTTTTGTTTTCCACCTTCTCCACTAGAACGTAGGTCCCTTGTGGGGGCGGATATTGTCTGATCACCACTGAATCCCTAGGACATGGAACAGTGTGTCTCATATAGCGTCACTCAACAAGATGCACATTAGTGAGGGAATGATGTTATTTTGTGTTTAAAAAAGGGAGACACTGTGGTATAAAAGGGAGACTGCTTGGGACTTTGATACTGGTACATTTGCTATAGAACCTGGAACTCAGCATTCTACTTCTTTGGGTAAGTCTATCTCTGACAGAGTATAAGAAACTTAAGGCCAGTAATCTTGTCTTGTTCATTTTTATATATCCTATAATACCTCACACAAGGTAGGCACTCAGTAAATTGAATAACTATCAACATTGTAACTATTATTTATTACTATTATTTCCAGGACCACTAAATAGAATAGAATAGAGGTAGTAGAAGCATCAGTAGAAGCAATAAGAGTGTGTATGCCGTGACTGGCTTATGTTCTCAGCCCTGCTAATAACTACAGGATAATATGGACTTTTATTCTTTCTGAGCCCCAGACTGTGAAAAAAGCAGGACTTTCAGTGAGAGAGTGTCTAGGTTCCTCCACTCTCTAATTTTCTTACATCTATTTCAGTCTATTCCAATTTTCCTGTTGCAGACTTATGATCTCCAATTGCTCCTCTTACACCTTGCTTCTTCCTCTGACCACCTCTGGGTTGCTCAGTGCCCATAGGATTCAGAAAAAGACTAGAGAAAGAATGGCATTGGGGACTCACACAGTGGGTTCAGGCTGAAAATTGTGAGTGGAGAGGCTCAGTGGAGTCACAGCTCCTCAGTGGACATAACCACTGTCAAAAATCTTGGATGAACTAGTGGGTAATATGTATGAACAGCAGCCAGTCATTTTTAAAGAGCATTTCTCAAAATTGAGAATGTCTCTGGCTCTCAGTGAAAGGAGACTTTAGTCCAGACGTGGTTAACTGCCCTCAGATGATGATGTGACATCTTAGAGTAATATAGGGTTTCCAAAGTAGCTTATTTTCATTCCACTCTTGCATGGAAGAGTTCTTGTAGACCAGAACGGACTTCTTGCAGGAAGTAGGGAGACTAACTCACTCCTTTTGATGTTTCCACATCATTTGAAGGAGCATTTTATTGTGATGTGTTGTAGAGAGCATTGTCAGGAGACTGGGGTTCTGACAGTCTATTCTTAACTGCTTTCTAGATCGTTGTGGGGTAGAAACAACCAACCAGTGTGGTCTCAAGGCTATGCAGATTTCAGTTTTCTCATCTAAAAGATGCAGATGGTAGATTAATTAACAGCTTTTATTTTTCTAAGTGTTACAACCATCAAGATGTTCTTCCTGCTAAGCCATAGGAGAGTTTTATTGAAGAATGAAAACAAGAAGAAGTCATTGAAGAATGACTATTTCAATGTAGACACCAAGTATGCTATAATTTGGCCAGGTCTGTAACAGAGTTATAGGCTGATTTGTAGGTGAAGGCATCTGACTCAAGGGATCACGACAATTCCTTGAAAAGCACTTGTACAAATCATTATTCCCACTTTTATTTTTAAAATTAAGGTAGTACATTTTAAGCAGCTAGTGTGGTTAGAACACTTCGTGTTCTGAGAAGATTTTTTTCGAATGTTCCCTCACCATGTAAAGCGAGCGAAATGTTCTTTTTCATGGAATTATCTTTGATAATATAAAAACACTTTATAATGCAGAAAAGAAAAAAAAAAGGGTCTACTTAGATGTGAGGCTGATTATTCTCAAGCGTGCTCTCTGAGCAACAGCATTTTAAGTGTTAAAACAAACTGGGCAGGGTGGTTTGTACTTCTCTTTTTCCCCCTCTTGCTTAGGTGTACCTTCAACCGGAAACGCATGAGCTCACACTTTCTAAGCATGTTCAATAATGAAGTGGTAGACCTCCACGGAATGTTTCAGGACTGCAGGAAGTGGTTAAGGGTTATTCAATAGCCGGTGTTCTCCCTTTCTGTCTGCACCAATCCCGGGCGGCACTACAGGGTTGGGAAATATCGTTTGTGTTGGAAGTGGTATCTTTCAGAAGAGAGGTAAAAACCAAGGTCTAGGTTGCTTTTGGTCACTAAACACACCATGATGTTTTCTGTGAGTGTAGGGATGTTCCTGAGTTTCCTTTCTGAATTTATATTCCTTTGTTCCTCTATATTTTTTTTCAAGTGATTTGAAGACAGTATTCTTCTTTTCCTTAACAAAACTAGAATGAAGTGTAACTGTAATTCTTTGCCCTGGAATAAGACTGTTTTAGGAATGGATAAAAGTGATGCTCCTTTAAGGAAAGGTCACAAACTAAAATCTGAGTTTCCTACAAAAAGAGTAAAGATAAATTAATATTTTCTCTGTTTTATTGTTGGAGTATCTGGTAAGTAATATAGAATTTTTTGGTGAAATTTTATTTTTCCAGTATCAACATTTTAAGTGTTTTCCATTTGTGTAAGATAACAATATATAAAACGTCTCAAAAGCACTCCTTCAGATTCCTTCCATCTCTTATTTTAACACTAGCTATTCAAACGTACACACACAAAGTTAGCAATCTACACGTGCACAGAACACATACACACACATACACACACTCTCTCTCTCAGTCTCTGTCTCTCAGTCTCTCTCTCTCTTACTACCCTTTGATTGCTCTGAAAATGGTCAGAACAGGATCATGATGCACAAATCTTTTTCTGAATGTTTCCTTATGTTAGATCAGTTCCTTCTGAGTTCTGTGCTTGCCAATGCTAAGTTTCCTGCCAGGGCAGTAGTCTATTTTTAACACTTTGGGGGCTTATTCTTCGTTCCAGATCTAACAGGCATATTCTGTGGAGTGAAAGAGAGAAAAGCTGACTGGGTGCACTTACAAATCAGAATCATCAGGATTTGCAATTTCTGTAGAATCAAAGATATGAATGAGAAAGACCAATTAGAATACTTAAAAGATCATTTGTCACCACTTTAATCTTCATGTATTTTTTACTCATCATTTTCTTTGACTAAAATTATTAGAATCTTTGTCTTATTCATCTCAAGGCCAAATGGAAATAGTACTGTTCATTTTATATTTTCAATATTTCGGAGCATTTTAACATGTCATACTAGATTATAGGTGGTAGGTGACTGTTTTAATAGAGAAAGTCTTAGTTTGTGGCATATTCAGCATCACATCATCTCAGTGTCATTTCTCTAATTCCATATTTCATATACAAGTGAAGACTGAGGGATTTATTTCTGTTATTTAATAGCATTTGTTTAATTCAGAGATTAATATATCATCTTCAACCCTGAAAAAGAGGACCTCTGAAACATCAGACCCAAAAAATTGGACACGGCCTATTAGCCCAAAAGAACATGTTGCCAATTATCTCCATGTTTATTTAAATATTTAGCTCTAAAGGAAGCAATCATTCCTTTATACTTCTTTAAATTTAGTATTGACATTTTTATTTTGGGAAAGGAGGTCTTTTTTTTTTTTTTTTAACATGGATACAGGAAAAGAAAACTCTCCAATAAAAATATTGTCTAAAAAGTTTGTTTTGTCTGCATGATTTACTAAATATGTACAATTTCAATTCACAGCGAAGGTAACAAAGATTTAAACAGCCAACATCACAAATGTCTCAAGTTCTAAAAAAAAAATCACTGTGCACAGTTTAACAATTTAATTGAATAAAAACCAAAGCTAAGCCTTCAGTCTGAATCTTTTTTATGATGGGCACAAGCCATGTATTTTCTTCATCTTTGTTACACGATGCATATTTCAGTGACTAAACGCCCCTTCCCATTTTAGTATATTAAGTTATGTCAGTACATACTTAAGAGAGGCAGAAATTGCCTCTTGGTACACCTATATGATTCTTGATGTGTTCACATATATGTCATAATATTTATCGATATATAAAATGACCAGATGAGTCACCTGTGATTTTTTTAATGTCTTCAAATGTAGGAATGTTTTGTTGCATGTATAAAAGTTTTTAATTTATGGGAGTGCTATTTAAAGCCATAATACTTTGACCAGGGTGTCCCCTTGACATAAAATGTCTAGAAAGAACTATCCTACACTGGAACTATAGAGATTCCGTATCTCTACCCAATTCAGGTTTGCAAAGTTTGCTATTATATAAATCTGAACGTTGTGGTCACTCTGATATAATGGCCAAGTGAATGAACCAATTAATCATTAGAAACAAATGTCGCTGAATACCCAATAGTGGAGTTACAGTTAAGGAGGGAGCCGTAACTTTGGCTAACCCTATAAAATCTATAATAAGGTTGTTTTCACGTGTATTTTTTTTCCCATGTAAAATCTTTGGTGTTCTTCCCCCCTCTTTTTTAGCGCTGTGATTGATGAACATGCAATGTGAGATTCAAATAATTGCGCCGAGCATGTTTATTTGAATAATTGCCCCACTGCACAATCAAATAAATCTGCTGAGTGTGTTTGTTTGAATGTTTTTACGTGTATATGGGATCACATACACAAATAAATGCAGCTGTGTTTATTACAATGTGTGGGGCTCCAGATATACACATACTTGTTTGTGTGTCTATCCAGGGCCCTACAGTCCTTGAATGGCCCTCACACATCTTGGAGCAAAAACGTGGTTAACAATTTTTCAGGTTCTAATACATGAAAAATAATTATTGGGCAATTCGCTAAATTTGTAACTAGGATTTGTTTTCATTAAGGCTTACATCCTTAGAAAGATAAAAAATAAACTTTCTTTTTTGTTTTGGAGCTATCTGATTGTGAAAAGTATCTAATAAATTTATTCATATTTATTGAAATACAGACCCTTCTTTTTTTCCTTCCTCCAAGCCCTCCCACTCCACTCCCAGCTCAATTTATGCTAAAGAGGGTGTATGTTTTGTCTAGTTCTTGCTGAGAAATTCTGATACTCATCTCTCTTTCCAGTTATTTCAGGCCTAGGCCTACGGTGTCATGTGAAAAAAGAAAAGATTGCACAAATCCGCTAAAATACAAAAGGCTTTTGGAGAAAATGGTCAGGGATGTTCAATTGTTCCAACATTTCATCACCCTCCCTTACCCCCTATTCTAGGGGGAAAAAAAAAGGTTAGACTTCAAACTCAGAGTGTGGGAAGAGTAACAATTTGATAAGGGAAAAGAGAAGAATACATCTGATGTTACTAAAAATGCATGTCTCTTGAGTATGGAGGGAGATTTCTTGTTTTGACCTTGGAAAGGAATCTTAGGATAAGCCAAACATTCTTATTCTTCCCTGGAGTTGTAAGATTACGCAGCTCTAATGCACTATCGTGTTAGTGAATAAATGGCATTTAAAAAAAATCTTAGATAGGGGATATTGTAGTGATTGTCACAAATTTACGAGTGTTATCCTGATATTTTCAGACTCAGGTATTCTGAGTCTGCCTACGAAATGAAGGTAGAAAAAAAAATAACAGAGAA